>NC_064648.1:166034404-166349348 GCF_023864345.2 Schistocerca serialis cubense
ATTTTATGAGAGAATTTAAGGATAAATTAGATTCAGAAAATAAATCACAGCATCAAAAATTATCCGAAGATTTGATGAGAGAATTTAAAGATAAATCAGAATGGGAAGTTGTACTATGTCATCAAAAAATCTATGAAGCTTTTATGAGAGGATTTCAAGGTAAATCAGAAAGCGAAGTCATATCATGTCCCATCGAAACCTACCCCTCCTGTGGAAATTAACTGTACATATACTGACTCCTCTTCCACCTTATTTCTATCACTACTAGCCTCTTTCACTAAATTATTCGTAATGGAAGAATCATCTCTGTCTTTTTCCTCTTCTTCACCTAAAATACATTCCATTTCTGCAACTCTTCCTGCAGTGTTGACAGAACTATTTATATTACCCCTTTCTTCTTCCTCTCCTGATTCCTTGTCTTCACTTTCTGAAAGAACTCCACTTACATTATTCGAAAACTCCTCAACACTGTCATCCTCTTTCTCCTGTGTTTCCATAATATTAATTCCACAATCTACAGGTAGCTTCTCATCTGTTCTGCAGTGCTGATATACCCCCACCTCCTGATCTACATATTTACTTTCTAAAATAAGTTCCTCTTTGAAATGGTTCTGCTGATATCTGTCTGAACTTTCACTCTTACAAAATGCTACTTCCTTTTCTAAAGAAACAAATTGTTTAGCAGTGTCACTCACCTTAGCCCTTCTGTTTTCGTTAATATTATTTTTAAAATACTGTTTAGCAAGTGCCTTCTTTGCAAATGGTTTTGCTGGCTGGTTTATTCGGTAATATTTAAGTCAGCTGATTGCAGTGGGCATGTCAGTCTGTGTTAATGAACCTAACCCTACTGCCATACCTAAGATGGATTCTGCAATTAACAGCCATCTTTGAAAACAACTACCATTTTATTAAATTGGAAATGATGATGAAACTTTCCAAAGTAAAGAATCTAAATAATTGCAAAAAATGTTTCCGTTTTATAATAATGTCTTTGAGAAGCAGAGACAGAAGAACAATTAGAGATTATCTAATTGATACAGCATTTAAAAGCAGATTGCGAACTATAACTTCTGAAAATAATATAAACTCAGTTGCACCTAATCATTTCTTTAATGCAAAAAAGCAAAAATTTTGAAAACAATTAAAGAAAATTTAAAAGTATTTCATGGCTTGCAAATAAATTTTAATTAATCTTATGAGAAGAGATTGCAGACATGATAAAGTTCAGCAATTTGGACAACAAAACCAGACCTATACTATCATTATGAAGAAGGATCTGATTAAAAAATTAGAGCATGGAAAACGAGATTTTTAACCAAATTATCTAATTTACAAGGGATGGGATGAGGATAGACATTAAATAAAATTATTGGACTTGGATTAGGAGTTAACAGATATGTCACACTGAGAGGTTCTTCTAAGACCGAATTACCAGAAAAAAAAACAAGTTTGTATTATTTAAAAAAATGATCAAAAATGTTTTCTGTGGTCTATAAAATCTGCATTATATCCTGTAAATAAATTCCACAATAGGTCGTAAAGTAGAGAAGTGTTGGTCTTGATCTTGATCAGACACTAGAAAATTTTGAATTTCCTGTGGTGTTTGACAACATTCCAAAAACTGAGAGTGGAATTAATGTATCTATTAACGTTTATTCAGTTGCTAGAAAAGATCAAGTGTTTCCATTAAAAATATAATAAAGTAAAAAAGAAAAACATGTAAATTTATTATATTTTAAAAACAATAGAACGTTGGAAACTCATATTATTGTTGGATTAAAGATTTATCGCAACTCATTTCAGTCCAAATCTCAAAACATAGAATCAAAATATATTTCTGATATGTGCTTACTCCACTTCAGTAGGAATGAAAAATTAGGTAGACTCACACCAAACTACTTAGTTAAGGAACCATTAAATGTACAATTACCACAGAAAAGATCATATGAACTTTTTGGAAATTATCAGAATACACAGAAAGTTTCAGTTGTTATCTATGCCGATTATGAGAGTATATTAAAGAAGGTGGACAACTATCAGCCAAATCTATTATACAAACGGAATATTTCTATGAAGATACAAAATCAATTATTGATCGCTTTGATGCAGGTAACTATCTACCAGATAATATATGCAATATCCCCCAACTAAACAAGAGAATTTTAGGAAGTTGAATGCAATTGAAAAATAATAGAAGAATCTCTATATAACTTTCCTTGTAACTACTAAATCTAATTTTGAATTCCTCTTCTCCATAAATTTGTTTTAATATATCAATTCTGTCAATATAGTACTGACTTCTCAAATGTTCTATATGATTTAAAATATTTTTTTACAAATATTTCATTCAACTTGTCGCTTCTTGTCTATTACTTCTCTCAACAAAAATGTCAAATTCAAATTAGTCCCATACATTAGATATATTTGTAGGATAAAAATTTATCAACTTACTAAATTTTTAATTTATAAAAATGAACATACTACTGAAGAAGCTTAATTACACAAGTTATTCCATTCAGTTTAAAAACATTAGTGATCTAGAGGTAAATGAAGTTTATTACAGTATATTACAGTGTATTCAAAAACTAGATATGAGGAGAACATTTTTGTGAAGCTTAATAATGAGACAGATACTCAAAATTTATTACTGGTTGGAACTTTCAGTTTTTTGATGATAGTAGTATTAAAATGATTTATAAAGGTATGAAGAAGCTTAAAAATAATGATAAGGTGTTCCATTAACTGAAATTTTTGCTCTGAATCTGACTGTGCATTACTTTACTTTATTAAATTTATTCCTGTCAGTTTGCCCTCTTATGATGGCATGAGCGTGTAAATTGAGTTTTTGCGGTTATTTATATATGAAAATGCCATTTTCTGTGTGCATATTTCCCTTTTGTTTTATTTAGAAAATGATGCTTTTGATTTTGTACGTTATTTGTATATAAAATGTCCCTATTTATAAAACTGCGCTCGTGTCCCAATATACATCTATTCACAGGCGTTCATAGCCAGTAACATGAGTCATGAGCCCTCTTCTGAATGACCTTGCAACAAAACATCGCTGTAATGAATGGGAAGCATAAGTGTATGTACAAGCTCCTTTTTGAGGTCTAAAGAGGAGGAGAGAACACATATACATATTGATGTCCTCTTGCACACTGCACCTCAGATTTTTGGCTGTTATTGTTCCTAGAATCTTTGATGAGGGAGAGAAGTAGATAGTCCGCAGCTCGTGGTCGTGCGTAGCGTTCTCGCTTCCGACGCCCAGGTTCCCGGGTTCGATTCCTGGAGGCGTCAGGGATTTTCTCTGCCTCGTGATGACTGTGTGTTGTGTGATGTCCTTAGGTTAGTTAGGTTTAAGTAGTTCTAAGTTCTAGGGGACTGATGACCATAGATGTTAAGTCCCATAGTGCTCAGAGCCATTTGAACCATTTTTAGAGAAGTTGATATTTATGACATTTGGGATTAAAGATGTAAGAGATTTCCGATATTTCGGACAGTGAGCCCAGAAGACAGACAGGATCACTTGATTTTCAAATGGGTTAAAGTTTAACCTCGTATTATGTGTCCATTTTGAAACTGCACACATGTCGATATTTAAATTCTCCAAATCTGTTTCCTAGTTTACTAGTTTTGCGCTTAAATATAACTGGAGGAAACCACCATACATGTGGTATTTGCAGCACGACAAAAGTGATGATACATCATTGTCATGCAATGAAAAGAATACAGGACCTAACGTCGAACTGAAGGGAATACCTGTTGTTACCTGTCTCCATTTTTGTTCCATTATGCTGCTGGATATGATACTTTGGGTGTGCAAGAAATCACAGCACTGTACTGGTCCAGAAAATTAGGCATAGAGTTTGGCAAGTAAATTGTCGTTGACAACATAGTGAAAGGCTTTGCTCAAGTCTAATAAGCGCATGAGAGTCTTCTCTTGTCTATCTTTGGCAAGCTTCATGTCATCTGTTCTTTATTAAGTGAGTTGACAAGCTGCGATATTTATGGAAACCTGATTGTTATTCGACTAGAAGGTCTCCTGTAATTACCTAGAGAGTTAACTGGTTGTGGACTATATGGTGTGAAGTCTTCAACAGTGTTAGAAGGATTCAAATTGGTCAGTCATGAGAAGGTGCTGTGACAATGCACTTTTTAGGTAATGGCTTTACTAGTCCATGGTCCATGTTACCAAGCCTCAGGGAAAACACATGTGGTTAAGGAGTGATTGAAGATACATACCAGGCAGTAGAGGATAGTCACTTGGCGCGATACCACTGTGCCCAGCGAATGCTCATCTGATATATTTGATTGCTTTTTGGACAGTATTGCAAAGTACATGATTCAAACAAAAATTTTATTGCTACTGTCCTTTATCCCCATAAAGTAATCAGTAAGTAACATTTTCGTTTGTGATCAGGAAATTGTCACTCTCCTTTTCTGCAACGTAATTTTCGACTTCGGCAATAGTGACCAGGAGACAACTACTATCTTTGCCAAAGCACTTAAAGCCAGTTGAGGTACTGGTGAGGTCTGCATTGTCCTCAACGGTACAATTACTGGGACTTTCAATGCAGATATTTGAGGTTTCTCTAAAACTGAGATATACTTTTATTTACTTCCCACAACACTCTCATGGCGTACAGATTAGCTGAATTTCATGACAGTGCACTATAGAGACCTTTGCGCTCAAATGTGATGCTTATTTGCAGTAGTGATTATAACATCTACATTTATGTGATTACTGTGCTATTCAAAATAAAGTGCCTGGCAGAGGGTTCAGTGAACCACCTTCAAGCTGCCTCTCTACCGTTCCATTCTCGAACACTGCACAGGGAAAACAAGCACTTAAATTTTTCTGTGCGAGCCCTGATTTTTCTTATTTTATCGTGATGATCATTTCTTCCTACGTAGATGGGTCCCAACAGAATGCTTTCGCAATCAGAGGAGAAAACTGGTGACCGAAATTTCATGAGAAGATCTCATCGCAAAGAAAAACGCCTTTGTTTTAATAATTGCCACTATCATGTCTGTGGCTCTATCTTCCCTACTTCACGATCATACAAAACGAGCTGCCCCTCTTTGTACTTTTTCAACGCCATCCGTTAGTCCCGTCTGATGCGGATCCCACACCGCACAGCAATACTCCAGAATAGGCCATACAAGCGTGAGGTAAGCAGTCTCTTTAGTAGACCTGTCCTCCCAATGATTCACAGTCTTTGGTTTGCTCTACCCACAACGTTTCCTATGTGATCATTCCAGATTATTTGTAATTAAAATCCCTAAGTATTTAGTTGAATTTACAGCCTTCAGATTTGTGTGACTTAACGCGTAATCGAAATTTAGCGGATTTCTTTTAGTACTCATGTGAATAACTTCACACTCTTCCTTATTCAGGGCCAATTGGCACTTTTCGAACCATACAGATATCTTATCTAAATCATTTTGCAATACGTTTTGGTTGTATGATGACGTTACAAGATGGTAAAGGACAGCATCATCTGCAAACAATCTAAGACGGCTACTCAGTTTGTTTCGTATGTCATTAATCTAGATCAGGACCAATAGAGGGCCTATAACACTTCCTTGGGGAATGCCGGATACGTCTCTTTTACTTGATGACTTTGCGTCTATTACTGCAAACTGTGACCTTTCTGACAGGAAATCACGCATCCAGTCGCACAACTGAGGCGATATTACATAGGCACGCAGTTTAGTTAGAAGACGCTTGTGAGGAACGGTGTCAAAAGCCTTCTGGAAATCTAAAAATATGGAATAAATTTGACATCCCCTGTCGATAGCACTCATTACTTCATGAGTATAAAGAGCTAGTTGTGTTTCGCAAGAACGATATATTCTGAATCTGTGCTGACTATGTGTCAATAAATCGTTTTCTTCGAGGTACTCCAAAATGTTCAAATACAATATAAGTTCCGAAACCCTATTGCAAATCGACGTTATTGATATGGGCCTGTAAATCAATGGATTACTCCTACTTCCCTTTTTGGGTATTGGTGTGATTTGAACAATTTTCCAATCTTTAGGTACGGATTTTTCTGTGAGCGAGCGGTTGTACATAATAGCTAAATATGGAACCATTGTATCAGCATACTCTAAGAGGAACCTGACTGATATATAATCTGGACCGGAAGCCTTGCCTTTATTAAGTGATTTAAACTGCTTTGCGACACTGAGGATATCTTTTCTCATGTTTGTCATCTTGGCAGTTGTTCTTGATTGGAATTCAAGAATATTTACTTCGTCTTCTTTGATGAAGGAGTTTCCTAAAAGCATGTTAAATAACTCTGCTTTAGTGACACTGTCATCAGTTACTTCACCATTATTATTTGCCAGTCTTGGGGATATTGCTTTCTTTTAAATTTGGCATGCTTTTTTCGCTGCTTCAGCAACAGTGGTCTGGCCTGTTTCGTATATCATGGGGACCACTACGATCACTTATTAATTTATGTGGTATATATCTCTCAACTGCTGTCGATACTATCTCTTTGAAATAATTCCACAACTTTCCTATGCTTACATGATCAGATCGGTAGGAGTGCAGACTGTCGCCTAAAACGATGTTAAGAGCATTTTTATCAGCTTTTTAAAATATATATATACTTTGTGTCCAAAATTCTATGCTGTGAATCATATGCCAAATTCTTTTTACCATACATTACCACATACATAAGTGTATGTTTCGGAATTTATCATTAAAATTTGTACACAGCTTCACTGTAGTTTTCTGTGTAGCTGACACATTAATTCTTCTAGACATATTTATGACATACACAGGCTAATTTTCAATAAAGTTGAATGGACCTACATTAATATCACGATAGAGTTGTGTAGTTCTCTTTAAATTTAAGAAATTATCATATGCCTTTAGATAATTATTTGCTGGATCTTGATTCCACATTTCTTGAGTATAAACTTCGTTTCTTCCATTTTTAATATAGGTATTCTGTAATTTAACATGATCGAATAAGGGAGAGTCAATTTAGTTGATTATTTTTCCTTTTGTCTGGAAAACAACGAAGATGAAATAAGACATATCAAAGTCTGCAGAGTTATAGAAATCTGTAATATCTAACTCAAAATTTCTCTTTTCATCTAAGCCAGCAATATCTATAGTTTGTGGTTCAAAGAAAGATATGGGAATTTTTGACGTTTTAAGTCTATTTTGTTCTAATTCGAGCGAATATTCTGGTTCAAATTTAACCGCAGGAACACGAATTTCCATCGAATATACAACAATTTTTCCTCCTTTTGGAAGTGTTGTCACACCTTCAACTCCTGCTTGGGTACGATCTCCCCAGCTAAGAACAGAATCTCCAGCTCTCAATGCCCATGTAAAAATTACTGTTAAATCTCCTTACCACATGGTTTCTTTATAATCTTTAAAAAATCCGCCACATTATTCTAATCGATAAAGCACTTCATTTTTCTTACTTTTTATCTTTCCATTATTAAGAATATGTCCTTCCATGGTTAGCTCATTGGCTGGAGTCTAAGTCAATCGAATAAGAGCTGATGAAGACATAAATGGAAATTCCACTCTCGACAAAATATTGTTTCCTTTTTTATGGTAATAACATCAAACAGTTTTGATACATAATTATCGATTAATTTTTATTGGATTTTCCATCATAAGTTAGATAATCTGTACCATTGGTTCCAATAATACTGAAGTTCGTGTATAATTGGGCATGTTTAGGATGAACCCAACCATCTCCAATCTTTATATTAGTCTCTGCGTTCTTGTTGAGCAGATTCAAATAATTTCTAGTCTTCTCATTCACAGGGAATGATTAAAATGATAACTCTCAGCTTTGTTCATGATTTATTTAAGAATAAAAAACATTAAGAAATTTCTAACACAACTGTTACACAAGCACCATTTAAGTCCATCAAATTTTCATTTTCATTGGTTATAGTAATTTCTAAATCTGGAATTGGACCAAAAAATTGAATATCTATGGGGTAATGCGCTTCGTGAATAATTGGCCCACCAAATTCTGCATTAGGCTTGAATGAAGCAATAACATTAGTTTCTCTGTGAAAATGCTTTACAAATGTCCCATCAGCCAAATTAAAATTTATGTTTATTAATTCAAATAATTTTAGGAACATCTTTAGCAACAGTCTTTTCATTAGCCTCAACAATTTGGCCACTACATCCAAGCACACTTCCAATACTATCTTTTATATCTTTATATAACTTAGCATCACTCTCAATAGTAAATCTGTTTAAAAATGGCTCAAATGGCTGTGAGCACTATGGGACTTAACATCTTAGGTCACCAGTCCCCTAGAACTTAGAACTACCTAAACCTAACTAACCTAAGGACATAACACACATCCATGCCCGAGGCAGGATTCGAACCTGTGACCGTCGCAGTCCCACGGTTCTGGACTGCAGCACCTAGAACCGCAAGACCACCGCGGCCGGCGTTTAAAATTTCATATTCTTTAATGTGAATATTAGGCTTTTTCAAATGAACAAATTTTTCCAAGTTTTTTAAGTTATGCTGCCCAACAGGAATTTCTTCCATTTCTCCATCGCAGTAAAGTTTATTATTTCTCAACGTAATATTTGGAGCTAGAAAAGCTGAATAAAAACCAATTAATGCAATAATATTAAAGCCGTCTCGTATAGTTACAGTCAATCTTTTTTTGACAGCATATGACTTACCACTCAACTGAAATAATTTACTTATTTATTAGTGAAAAATTATTTAATTAAGTGAAAACTGATTGGGAGCCAAACGTAAGAATTCCTGAAAAGAAATCAAAAAATTAACACAGTAACCTATTACCAAATTCAATTTGATGTGCAGTAACTAGCCCTAGTGGATGTGGAAAAACAACATTAATATTGACAATGATATTTTAACCCCTGGTTGGCTGAATTGGAATAGAATCAATCACTTTTACATTTATTCTAAAAGTTTATAACAGCCAAATTACTTGGAATTTATAAAAGGATTTTAAAAAATTAAATAGAAGGTCATCACTTTTATTGCAAATAGTGAAGAAATTATTCCATTAGACTAACGTCAAGATAATTCTGGTTTAGTTTTTGATGTCTTCATTCCAGAAAATCAAGATATAGTTAGAGAATATTTCAGCAGAAAAAGACATAAAGGAATAGATTGCTTTTATTTGGCTCAAACTTACTCAAAGAGATCCAAACAGTTAGTAAGACATAATCTAATTGTTTAAAATATCTTTAGACAAGATTTTACAAATTTAAATCACATTTAACATGAGTTTGTTGAAGGCGATTTGAAGTTTGATGAATTTAAAAAATACGTAGTAAATATTAGAATGAACAGGTTGGTTTTATTATGACAAATATGACAAGGAAACTGAATGATGGGAAGTTCAGAAATCAAATACAGCATTTATTAAATTTTTATTCTACATAAATGGACAGCTTAAAAATGATATTGCATATCTATTAGACCACAGTGATAATGTTTCACCACAACATATAGACACATTTAAAAAAGGTCTTGATTATATACCAGATTATGAAAATTTAGAAAAAGGTAATGAACTTAGCACTAATTGCCCTTGGTCTGTTGAAGAAACTACAGATGGTCCGCATACATGCAGTTGCTATTATATCGAAAAGTGTATAATAAGAATGCGTTAAATGGTGAAAAGATATACAAAGGAACCGATGCTTTAATGAATCTCTTAACTGGAAAGAATATTATTATGGCTGATATGGATGAGAAATTCAGTTTAGTTGATATATCAAATTATATTGATATATTGCATAATTCAGGAGCTATTTATTCCGAAAATATCCCAAATAGAGTCATAACAAGTGGTGGAATCAAATATAAAGGTTTGATAAGAGAAATTGTTAATGACTATTTTCCAACTTCAGAAGACCATCTATAGATTCTTCAGAAATAAGTTCACCTGAGAGAAAGGTGAAGCCTTAATAAAAAAATATACAGAGAAACCTATTGAACATGTTTGGATGTATGATGTCCATCAATTATTTGATAGATCAACTGTGATACATGGGGAAGAATTAGCTGCAAATAAAAATTTTCACAGTGAAAAAGTTGGAATAATGCAAATGCTGACAAATAAATTTAGTGATTTTGTCATCAACAATCCAAAAGGAATTCCATATTTGATTAGAATTTTGAACAATCTTCCTCATACTTTTTGGAAGTACGAGAAACATGGTAAACAGTTAGTCAATTGGGTTTTAAATAATATACCAATGCCTGAGATGCATCTACCCAGCTATGAATACTGCAGGCCAGTCACTAAACTTGAGGAAAAGCTAGCGCATGGTGAACCGGGAATTATTCCACTAGATGAAGCTTGTGAAAAAAATTATATTGCTTATCATGATAATAAAAATTTAGAAAAAGGACATAAAGGGGATAAAGAACTTCAGTTAGTTGCAAAAGAAAGAATGCATGCAAGTGATGCTTCTTTACGTGAAAAAGTTGCAGCAACGGCAATTCGAGGTATAATGTATGGAAGGAGAAAATTAGGAATGGGCGCAGATGGTGCTGGCCTAGGAATAATGACAGTGGTTGGGGAGTTTAATCTTTATTAAATTTTTAATCTAGATAAAATGAATAATTTTTCAATTGATTATACTTTGCTTCTGAGTAGCAAAACTAAGCAAAAATCAATTGAACTCAAGTTCAATAATGAACAATTAAATGGGATTGAACCATTTAAAACCGATGTACAAAAAAGAAAGAAAGATAAGAAAAAGTTGGTGGAATTTTATTGTTACATTAACTATTCCCATTGTGAAAAGTATTGTTGAATATCTAACAAAAAAGAAACACAAAGGTGGATTTCTTCCTTTACTACCTTACCTTGCAACAATTGGCTCACTTGCTGGTGGCTCTATAGCAATCGCAAATGCTGTAATAAACAAGAAGAAAGCCAATAAGAAGTTAGAACAAAAAAGACATAATTTGGAAATGGAAAAGAAAGCCGGAGCTGGGCTCAAAAAAGCAAAAAAAAATTATAAAAAAATTGAGCACTCCTTTATCTAATTTCTAAATAGAAGAATTAGTTAAACAATTAAAAATTAAACACTTTAGAGATATTTATATGATTGATAAATTGCCAAATGAAGTGAACAATTTAGAATGAGGAATAGTTAATTTAGATACTTATGATCATGTTGGCACCCATTGGATTTGCTACTATAAAAATAATGGTAAAAATTCAGTTTTGGCTCATATGGAGGAAATATTCCCAAACAGCTCGTTAACTATTTGGGAAAAAATTATCTGTACTGCAAAAGCGAGAGAAGTCAAAATTTCGATGAAATAATTTGCAGTAATTTGTGTTTGTTTGTTATAGAATTGTTTTGCAAAAATTATAAGTTTAGTGATATTTTAGATTAACTAAATGTATATTTTTGGGAACAAATTCGTTTTTTTCAGTCATCATAAGGTTTAGTCACACAGTTTCGTAAAGAACTGGCTTCAGCACCATTTTTAAAGTAGCTAAAGGGTATATTGATTTTAAAGGCAGAAGAATTGTAGATATAAAAGATCTGGTAACTGGTTATGTTGCAGTTACCACACAATACTTAGAAAAAGAATATGTTACAAAACCTGAATACACAAGCATTTTAACACATTTCAATAACTATTTCACTGCTGCAGAGCTTAATGAAAAAATTTATCAGTTTCATCAAGATAACTATAACTCCAGAAAAAATTTCTTTACAAAAAAGGAAGTAGGAATAACTTTTAAAGATTATTTTTCAAAGGCAGATTTGACACCATACCTAAATCAAATAACTGATCTTCAGAAAAGAATGTATGACAACCATAAACTGAAATTTTTTGTTTAATACTGGTACAGTAATATTGAAATGCATATTTATGTATGTTGTAAAAATGAAGATAATTATTTTATTTGGAGCCAATGTAAATCGTAACCTGTCACCCACTGATTTTAAAATAGAGATAAAAAGATTCAATGCTGATGAACTGCAAATTTTATATCCAACACAATTCACTAATCCATCATTTGAAATGAAAAAGAAAGATGAAATGTAAATTATATTATAACATTTTTTAATCTATTTAAATGAACAATAACAATTCGCACTCAGCTCTTCAGAGTGATCACATTTATTGTTGGAAGTGTAAAAAATTTAGTGAAACACATAATCCTCACAGAGTAACAACTAAAAATGGCAGACAGAGGATTGAACGTCTTTAAATAGTAATTTTTAGGGGAACGTGGGGGCAGCAGAAGCAGTCTTCCTGGCTGTGCCAGTCTTCAGACTGCATCTGCTTCAGCAGGCGGTGAAGGGGTGCATAAATCGATCCATCAAGAAACCATTAATGAGTTACATAAACTGATGAGAAAAAATTTTAAATGACGAAATGTAATTTATTTCGCTATTGATGATCTATGGCAAGCTGATCTATTCGAATTGGACTCCTGACAGTTGAAATGAATTTCGAAGATAAATCGAGGATACAAGTATTTGTTATCTGTTATCGACGTCTTTTCTAAATTTGGTTAGCCTATCCCAGTTAAAGATAAAACAGCTAAGAATGTAGTTGATGCATTTGATAAAATATTCATCGTCCAACGCCTTACAGACAGATAATGGCAGAGAATTCTACAATAAAGAGTTTCATGAGCACATAAAAAATATAGCATTAATCATTATTAAAGTTTTCCAGAATTAAAAGCATCTGTTGTTGAACGATTTAACAGAACATGAAAAGAAAATATGTGGAAGTAATTTGCTGTTCAAGGAAATTATAAATGGGTCTATCTAGTTTCGAAATTAGTTGATGAATACACAGTTCATCGAACTATAAAAATGAAGATAATAGAAAGACCCAGAAGATAGGCATCATTGTGCCTAGTCATAAGGCTAAATTTGAAAAAGGAGATAAAGCGAGGATCGTTGAACTTAAAGAACTTTTTAAAAAAGGATATACTACCAACTAGTCAACAGAAACTTTCGATATTGAGGATGTTACTCATTCCAATCCAACCATGTGTAAACTTAAAGATGTCGAAGGTAATTTTTATGAGCAAGAGCTGCAGAAGACGAAATACACAGATGGGTATCTTGCTGAAAAAGTTTTGGGAAAGAAAAGACTTAGGTTTGTGTAAAATAACTGGCCTTTGATAATTCACACAACAGTAATTTGAATGAAGATAAAGTAATAGTTGGTGATTGATTGCTACTTAATCAGTATATATTTTTGGTTTCATGATTAAAGAATAGAGATCTGCCTAATTGATAAAAACAGTATTTGGCTGCAAGTTTGAAGCGGTGAACAAATCGTTCACCCCTAGTTTTCCAAATATTTTTTTGCAAATCTACTACAAATTTTTCTATATAAATGTACCAAACAGTATGAATGAGGAAACTGGCACTTTCATTCTTTCTATCTGTAGGCTATCCTGATGATGAAGAAGATATAATCTCTACCTTCATAAATCAACTAACTGTTGAAAGTGTTAATTATTTATACACTCTCATTGGAGATGAAATTTGTGTTGTTAATGAATATTTTAGAAAACAATTGTGAGTTATTGTTTTCAGCCATCAAATAATTGACCGCTGGATTGACATCTGTAAAAGTCGAGGAATAATAAGATTCCTGTGAAATTCCTGTTTCTGCATTTGCTTCAGCCAGAATTCCAAAAATGAATGAAACACGAAATTCCTTATATCTGCAGTAGATCTGCTAGAATTCTTTTTTTTCTGGAAAAAGTAGGGTCTAAAAAACCATTCTCTGTAATTCTATAAAGAAAGTTAAATTTTTGTGAGGGGAATGAACAGACGTGATTCAGAGCATCACAGTAGCAAACATTGCCATGCCGACTTTTATTAGTTTAAGATATGCAGAGGGGGAATAATCCCCTCTGGAATTCCATAAAGAATTGACAGTCTGAAAAATCGACCATCATAAAAGTTGGTGACTGGGTGAATCACCCAGTATATGTTTTTCATGATTATAGACTGACCTCATTGATAAAAATAGTATGCAGCTGTGTATTTAAATGGAGGAACGAATCTTCAGACTGCATCTGTGTTTGGGCACTGGATTTCGAGGAATAATTAGATTCCTGGTAAATCTTTACCACCTGAATTCCATAACCTCTTTTATATTGTGTTAACTTTTCTGGCAGGAAATCTTTCCTGTCTGAAATTCCATAAAGAATTAAAATTCTACTACATGAACTGTCTAGATTTCGTCATAAATATTTTTTCACTCATTTACTTCATCAACAATATCATTGGATTGGTCACATGATTTCTCAACAAAGTAAGATAGACTGTTGAAGAGCATATTGTATATTTCTTTTCTTTTGTTTACTCTGTCTACACCAAAATAAATATTAAGCATTTACTCTGTTAATTATAATCAGTACATTTATATTTTCTGACATAACATATTTTATCGTCTTTAGGTCTTCTGTTGTTATAGCTTGATAATCTTTTTGGGAGATGATTTTCAGGTAATACAGCTCTGACTTTTTATTCGCATACTGTTTTGATAGTGCAGTACATATAATTTGTTCTTTCTTCACCTCCACTACATCAGATATTACGTCTATTAATTGGAAATATTCTTGATCTTATGTTTCTATTTCTATTGCCTGTTGTTCAATAATTTTTTGAGATTTCTCTTTTTCAACAGATGTTGTGTGTTTTAAGTAATCCACAAATATTTTCTCGATGTTCAAGTATTACTTTCTCACTTGTTTGCACGGTTTTGTGTTGAACATTATCACAGATTCTTTGAAATTATTGGCAATTAAAGGAATCCATTTTTTTGGACTAAGTTATTTGGCCTTAAGATTTTTTCTCATTTTGGATGTATTCATATTCTACGGCGAGAGGATCATTGTGTTGAATTTCTATGAAAGGAATGTAACTTTCTTTAAGAAATTGGATATAATGTCTTTCATTTCTCGGCAAAATTCCCAGCGTCAAATATTTGATGCCAGGAATTTCACACAAGAACGCTACAATATCGTTAGTGATCAAAACGTTTTTCTCTTTGAATAATGGATCCCAAATGTCGCCAAACCAAGAACGCACATTTAATTCTAATTTTCTGTCTTCAATTAATTCAAAGGTATTCAGCATAGATGATTCGACCTCCATTTATATAGAATGAAAATACTTTAATGAAATGAAATTTGTTTTCCAGCGGTCGGCGTTATGGTCACTGAAATTCTGTTGATTATTCAGGCACCTGGAATTCCATCTGTAATTTCCTTAAGAGTGTGTTATATATCACAATTTTCATGAAATGTATATGTGAAATAAAAAATACATAGTAGGAATGCTAGTTACAATGAAAAAATTAAGAGTGTAAATATTTTATCTACACAACTATCTAGTGAACAGCAACAAGAAAGTGGATTCATTTAAGCATGAAACTTTTTATTAATAAATGGAAAAGTTGAAGAAGTGTAAGGAATGTGAAGTGGAGAAGTCAACTGATACTTTCATTTACACAAATACTCAGAGGATAAGCTTTCATATATTTGTGAAAAATGTGCTAAACTCTATGGTAGAAATATATACAATAATAAAAAAGAGCACTTTAAACAGGATATATCTAATCATAAGAATTTTTTAAAACAAATTTCTAGTGAAGAGTGTACTAAAATGTTGAAAAATGTAACTGATGCTATGGCTGCTGAAAGAGATGAAACCGATGCTTATTCTAAAAAATGTATTGTTTGTCAAGAAATTAAAGATTTTGATAGTTTTTACTCGAATCACACATCTAGGGACAAGCTCGCAAGTAAATGCAAGATTTTTCAACTAAAAGATAATCGAAAAAAGAAAATAGTATGTTGTGGTAACGAAATAGTTAAAAGTAGTCTCAAAAGACATTTATGTTCAAACAAGCACAAGAAATTAACTGAAGCTTAATTTTTTGAGGGCTTATTGTTTTTTGTCTTACTTAAATTTATGCGTCTGTTGACGATGTTTACAGTTGCCCAACTTCGCAATAATCGCAGAAGGAATAATATACCAGTTTATAGTGGAATTAAAGAAGCTGATTTAATTAAGTTAATCGTTTCAAATAATCTGCCTTCTCCTACAAGAACTCTCGCTGATTTGACAGTAAAGGAACTCAAAGCTCTAACTAAAAATTTTGACATTAGAGGAAACAGTAGATTAAAGAAATCAGAGTTAATTAATGCCATTGGATTACAAGAGTTTACATATCATCCAGAAGTATTCCAAGCAGCAAGATCGAAACAACAACGTGTACGCACTAGAAATTATTTCTACAGATTTGATGATGCCTTTTTTTGAAAAGCCTCATCCACCAAGTGAGGAAAAAATATTGAGACTAGATCAAATTTACCCTTTCAGTAGCAAAATATTTGAGCAAGAAAAAGAGACTGAGCCACCTAAAATGCATTTATGTGAGATTAAAGAAATTAGATGTTGACTACAAAATTGTCTTTAATGATGGTAGTATTGGCAAACTTGATAGCATTAGCGAGAAAACAGATTGTATAACGAAAGCGCACAATTGCATGGTAAAAGTAGCTATAAAGATAATTAATTTTAGAAAAGGGGATAAGTTGAATTTAAGAGTCAACAACCCAAAATGTTTTCTCCAATGTCCACAGGATATAAAGCAACAAATAATACTCGACAGTTTGCTCAAGTTTTGTGCAATAAAATGAGAGATATCTTAACATCTAATGAGACTATTGATACAGCAGATGCCTCATTTAATATTCACATGATAGCAATTCATAGAGGTGGTAAAGATAAAAAAAATATAGCTGAAGACTAAAAGATTAAAAGATGTATCACAAGAATTAATAACAATGATAACTTGTGTTGTCCTAGAGCAGTGATTGGGGCATAAAAACAACATTTTAGGAAGAGAGCTAAGTACAGGCGAAAGTAAGAAAATCAGCGAAGGAGATAAATAGAAATTACAAAGAGAGCTAACTGACATATTATGTCAACAGTTGGCTAAATACAATGAAGAAGGGTTTACTCTGAATGTCATTAAAAATATTGAAGAATTGTTAAATATCCCAATAAATGTAGTATGTGCTGAAAATTTCAATTTGGTTATCTATAGTGGCACTGAGAAAGAAATCAACATACATCTGTATAAAGATCACAGCTATTTTGATGTAATTAACAGTATGACAGCTTCGCTAGGAGCAGTGTATTTCTGTGATAAATGTAATAAGCCATATAACATCAAGGATGCTCACAGATGTAAAGTAGAGAGAAAATGTGCATATTATGCCAAAGTCCAGAACATCAAAGTGAACAAAATAAGATTTATTATGAGAAATGCAACAGATACTGTTACAATGAGGAATGCTTGAACAATCACCAAGAAGTTTGTGATACAGCTTTCAAGTTTGAAAGATGCAAAAAGATTTGTTTTAGATCTAAAGAACATAAATGTGGGTTTGAACTTTGCAGAAACTGTAAATAAGTAGTAATAATTACAAATCATAAATGTTATATGGTCTACAACTTTGCTTCTGACGATTTTTCTCGAAGATCGTGACTTCATTGTGAAAAACTTACAAAAACTTTACGATTCGAAGTGTTGGCCGTCGCTGACCATTGCTTTCTCCTAGTTTTATGGCACCATACGAATCCCACAGTGTAGAGACTGGGCATCTTTTGAGGAGAGCCATGAATCGATCCAAAATCACTTGTTCAAACGACTGCAAGTGCTAGTCAGCTAGGTCGTGTGCCATAGATCGAGAAAGGTGGTAATCAGAGGGATGAATATCCGTAGAATACAGCAGGTGGGGTAGAACTTCCCATTTCAACGTTTCCAAGTATGTTTTGACTGGATTTTCGATTTACGGTCGTGCACTGTCATGCCGCAAAAACATCCTTTCATGTTTATTGCTGTACTGGGGCCGTTTTTCTTTCAGTGCTCTGCTGAAACACATCAATTGCTTTCGATAATGATCTCCTGTGATTGTTACCATTGGTTCAGTAGCACTGAAAGCTTTATCTCTTTCTCAAACATGCCGGTCTTCGACCTCAAAAATCACCGTTCTTGAAGCATGGAAACCATTTTCTGCAAAGTTCTGTCACTAACAGGCGTCTCATCATAGGTCTTGCCCAGCTTTTATGAGTCTCAGCCGCAGATTTCTTCATATCAAATCAGAAAATTAAAACCTCCCGCAGAGGACGAGAATTGGGCTTGTAAGTTGACATATTCAGCTCAGAATAACTTTAAGATGCAATTAAAATATCGACTAATATTTTGATGGCGTTATGTTCTCAAATTTCTAAGGTTACTGTATGACACTTACAACCTACAACTTGCACGACTACTTTCCACTAATGCTGTCTACTGAAAACGGCGAATAGATCTAATATATATCTATTATAGATTTAATATATGCAACCTCTATTGCAAAAAGGTGGTATCTGTGAAAGAAAATTTGATGAGGGTTTTATAGTCCATGGTTGTTATACTAATGGGGAATTCAAAATTTTTATGTTTACCAATGCTTCGAATGCAATAAAATAGTTGCAGGTAAAGGTTTTAAATGTAGCAAAGATGGATTCCCTATGAGAGTGAATTGTACTTATATAGAGAGGTATATGTGATTTGATAATGAAGCAACTCAAGAAACTGGAACAACATTCCAAATCTCATAACTGTTCAAAATTTTAGAGGTGATACTGCTTATAAATTTAAGACAAATGATGAATTCTGTCGTTGGATGATATCGGAAAGAAACAGTTATCACACTTTTGTAGTTCACTATGCAGAAGGTTACAATTTCCAATTCATTTTGAAGTACTGTGTTGAAAATACAATAAGGCCATATACCATCTACACAGGAACTAAACTGATGTTATTGGATATCAAACAGCTGAGCTATAGATAGGAGTAACTTTATTTAAGGACCGCTCAGTAGCTTTCCAAAAACTTTTGATTTGAAAGAATTGAAGAAAAGCTACATCCCACATTTGTTCAATGCAAGAGAAAATGAAAATTATATTGGCCCGATTCTTGACACTGAATATTACTGTGTTGACACTATCAAGCCAAAAGGCAAAGCGTCTCTCAAATGGCACAGCTCAAGAGTCAAAGAAAATTATGTGTTCAATATGAAGAAAGAAATTAACGATTACTGTAATTCTGATGTCGATATATTAAGAAGAGGCTGTTTGGAACTAAGAAAACAGTTTCTAGACGTTGCCAACATTGATCCATTCTGTTATTTAGCAGTCGCTGGAGTCTGCATGGCTATTTACAGATCTAAATATTTAGCGAAAGATACGATTGCTGTATTGGATAAAGAACAGAAAGAGAATTATAGTGAAGAGTCCATAACTTGATTAAACAGTTATAACATTCAACATGCTCTTGATGGTGGGGAAGTAAGAATAACTGGTGCAAAAGTAGATGGATTTGATAAAGAAGCTAATACTGTTTATCAGTATCATGGCTGTTACTGGCATGGATGTAAAAAATGTTTGAAAAATGAGACGATTAACAATAAAAATAAGGAGACAATGGATGACCTTTATGAAAAGACTTTGAGAAGAAGTGCAGAAATACGAAATGCTGGATACAGTCTGGTAGAGATGTGGGAATGTGATTGACGGAACTCAGCAGATTATAAAAAGCTTAAGAAATTAAAGCAGTTACCTGAAATTGTCTAACCATTCAATCCAAGAGATGCTTTTTATGGTGGTCAAACGAATGCAGCAAAATTAAGATCTAAAGCAGGTGGTGTTAGCACAAAAATAAGAGATATTGATGTATGTAGTCTTTATCCTACTGTGCTTATTCATGACTTTTATCCTGAACAACATCCTAGAAAAATATATAGACCAAGATATTATTCTAAAATTTGGTATGGCTTAATAAAAATGTAATTTATTGGCTCCAGAGGATTGTATTACCCAGTTTTGCCTGTAAATATACGAATCGATAAAAATGAAAAACTGTTGTTTCCATTGTGTGTCAAATGTGCTCAAGAAAAAAAGAAAAAAATAGATAAATGCAATCACAACGATGATGAAAGAAATTTTATTGGAATTTGAACGACTTCTGAAGTGAAGAAAGCTGTAGAAAAATGATTTGAAATTTTAAATGTGCATAAGATGTGATTTTAAAAATAAAAGCAATAGGTTTTTTAAAAATTATGTGAGAGATTTTTGGAAGATAAAATTAGAGACCAGTGCACATAATTTTGAAAATGATGAAGAGTATATCTAAACAGTTAAAGAGAAAATGGATATTGACTTAGATCCTGACAGGATAAAGGAAAATCCAGGAAAACGAGCTGTTGCTAAGATATGTCTTAATTCATTATGGAGGAAATTTGGACAAATGTGAAATATGAGTCGAACAGAATATGTAACAAATTTACAGCATTCTTATGAGATACTGCTGGATGACTGATTAGATAATTAAGGTATCAATTTTATTACGGAGCACATGATTCAGATGAGATATAATTTCAAGGATTATTATGTGGAAAATAATACAACTACAAATGTTTTCATACCTGCATTTAGCACATCAAATGCAAGACTTAGATCACATGATATGTTAGATAAACTAGCAGAATCTGTTATATATTTTGATACCGATTCTGTAGTATATATCGATGACAGTGAAAATACTATGGAAACAGGCTGTATGAATTGGGAAATAACTGTGTTTCGGATTGGGCTTCAACTGGCCCAAAAAGTTACTATTATGAGAAAAACGATAAAAAACAGAGATGAAAGTATAGGGATTCACTCTAAATTACAAGAATATTCAAAAGTTGAATGGAAAATAGGTGATAAGTGAAAGAAAAGATAGAGCTAGAAGACAATCAGATACCTAGAGATGTTGATACTAAAAATCTGGTCAACAAACGTTAAAAAAGCATTCTCATTTCGGTATGATAAAAGAGTGGTACTAAAAAATTATGAAACTGTGCCTTATGGTTACTGAAAATTATTTATCATATAAAAATTTTTAATAAGATTAAAATTTCAATTTTATTAAATTTTTAAGCTATATAAATCGCGGTTCTAATGCAGAAGTTAAATAATGCAAGCAATTCCAATTTGTTTAGAAAGATTAGTGAGCTTAAAGTAAATGAGTGGTATTCTATTAGTGATTGTGAACGTTTAAAAACTAGATATGGCGAGAAAATTTCTATTGAGCTCTATAATAAATTTAAAGTTATATTGCAAGAAAAGTGTAATAAAATAATAACTGACTGGGACTTTCAATTTTTTAAAGATGTTGACATTAAACTAAAATATAAATGAATGCAGAAAACTAAAAGTAATCAGAACGAATTTCACGATCTGGAGTTCGTTGTATGGTTTTGAAGTAGCTTTTCAGAGGGCTTTCAGGGCTCGTCGAGAGTCTTTTTTGAATTTTCATTTGCGGGTGCACTTGGTTTGCTTGCCGAAAATCTTCCATCGGAAGATTGTCTGCGACTGCGCCCAACATACCCACTTACTACTTCAGGGGGTCGGTAAAACGATCCAGTTAATACAGTAGTTTAGTCAGACTATCAAGTGTAGCTTCTACCTACACTATTTTGCGGGAACTATCTCCTTCAGTTCCACTACAAGGCAAACTACTTTTGACAGCAATAAATACTCCACGACCAATTGTAGTTAATATATCCTATCTGAGCACTGCTAGATTGTTTGAAATAATTTCTGCTATACGTATTTCCGGCTTTTCCCAGATTTCTGTAACTGTTTGAGCTTCAGTGCTTTCTATTAGGGCTTGGGTTCTGGTTCCCAACACAGCTATGACAATTTACAACTACAATACCGATCGTTTCTACAACTAACTTACTGTGTTTTATCTGCCCCCTTTTAGATGGATACCCTTTCGGTTGTTCCTTGAGACCCTCTAACCTAAAAGACCACCCAGTCCTTCCACATGGACCCGCGCTACCCATGTAACCGCTTCCTGTGTGTAGTAGACTTCTGAACTATTAAGTGGAACCTCGAAACCCACCACCTGATGGCGCAAGTCAAGGAATCTGCAGTCTACACGGTCACAGAACCTCCTGAGCCTCTGATTCAGACCCTTCACTCAGCTCTGCACCAAAGGACGATAGTCGGTTCCATCGACAATGCTGCAGATGGTGAGCTCTGCCTTAATCTCTCAAGCAAGGCTGGCAGTCCTTACTAATTCCGCTAGCCGCCCGAAACCAGAGAGAATCTCCTCCAATCAGAAGCGACATACGTCATTGGTACCGACATGAGCCACCACCTGCAGTTGGCTGCACCCTGTACTCTTCATGGCATCTGGAAGCAGCCTTTCCACATCCAGAATGACTCCCTCTGGTATGCACATGGAGTGCACACTGGCTTCCTTCCCCTCCTTGGCAGCCATGTTCCTAAGAGGCACCATAAAATTAAGTAAATGGAGACAGTTGTAGAATAATTACTGAATAAGTGTAACCTCCATTAGATCACATTGATTGGTCGTAGTTTGAACAATGATGTCTTTCTACTTCTACTGAAAAGTAATCATGAACTGTCACACAGTACAAATGAAGACCTCTTCAACAGATGAAAAGAAATGTAACACAATATGCTACTTTAAAGGAGCTCTTAACAGTTGTGGATATTATTTGAATTTTGTAGAAGTAAGCTTTTGTCGAGTATGTTTTCTTATGCAATTGCGTTATTCGATAAATATCCACTTGAGATTTATAAATATGTGCATTGCAAGTGATGTAGAAACTGAGAGGGTCACTTTTTGACTCCCTAGACAGACGTTTCCGAGACGGAGCTCTCACTGCTGATATCTTTTTCAGTTGGATGGTGTACACATATAGTCTAGTAGTTTCATCATTCAGTCGATCAGTAAGTTCATCTCACTGCATTATGACTTACTAGTGTCGCCCAGTGTTTGTTCACTTGTAATCTTCCCTTCCCTGCGAGAAGTGAAAAAATATTTATGACGAAATCTAGACAGTTCATGTAGTAGAATTTTAATTCTTTATGGAATTTCAGACAGGAAAGATTTCCTGCCAGAAAAGTTAACACAATATAAAAGAGGTTATGGAATTCAGGTGGTAAAGATTTACCAGGAATCTAATTATTCCTCGAAATCCAGTGCCCAAACACAGATGCAGTCTGAAGATTCGTTCCTCCATTTAAATACACAGCTGCATACTATTTTTATCAATGAGGTCAATCTATAATCATGAAAAACATATACTGGGTGATTCACCCAGTCACCAACTTTTATGATGGTCGATTTTTCAGACTGTCAATTCTTTATGGAATTCCAGAGGGGATTATTCCCCCTCTGCATATCTTAAACTAATAAAAGTCGGCATGGCAATGTTTGCTACTGCGATGCTCTGAATCACGTCTGTTCATTCCCCTCACAAAAATTTAACTTTCTTTATAGAATTACAGAGAATGGTTTTTTAGACCCTACTTTTTCCAGAAAAAAAAGAATTCTAGCAGATCTACTGCAGATATAAGGAATTTCGTGTTTCATTCATTTTTGGAATTCTGGCTGAAGCAAATGCAGAAACAGGAAATTCACAGGAATCCTATTATTCCTCGACTTTTACAGATGTCAATCCAGCGGTCAATTATTTGATGGCTGAAAACAATAACTCACAATTGTTTTCTAAAATATTCATTAACAACACAAATTTCATCTCCAATGAGAGTGTATAAATAATTAACACTTTCAACAGTTAATTGATTTATGAAGGTAGAGATTATATCTTCTTCATCATCAGGATAGCCTACAGATAGAAAGAATGAAAGTGCCAGTTTCCTCATTCATACTGTTTGGTACATTTATATAGAAAAATTTGTAGTAGATTTGCAAAAAAATATTTGGAAAACTAGGGGTGAACGATTTGTTCACCCCTTCAAACTTGCAGCCAAATACTGTTTTTATCAATTAGGCAGATCTCTATTCTTTAATCATGAAACCAAAAAGATATACTGATTAAGTAGCAATCAATCACCAACTATTACTTTATCTTCATTCAAATTACTGTTGTGTGAATTATCAAAGGCCAGTTATTTTACACAAACCTAAGTCTTTTCTTTCCCAAAACTTTTTCAGCAAGATACCCATCTGTATATTTCGTCTTCTGCAGCTCTTGCTCATAAAAATTACCTTCGACATCTTTAAGTTTACACATGGTTGGATTGGAATGAGTAACATCCTCAATATCGAAAGTTTCTGTTGACCAGTTGGTAGTATATCCTTTTTCAAAAAGTTCTTTAAGTTCAACGATCCTCGCTTTATCTCCTTTTTCAAATTTAGCCTTATCACTAGGCACAATGATGCCTATCTTGTGGGTCTTTCTATATTCTTCATTTTTATAGTTCGATGAACTGTGTATTCATCAACTAATTTCGAAACTAGATCGACCCATTTATAATTTCCTTGAACAGCAAATTACTTCCACATATTTTCTTTTCATGTTCTGTTAAATCGTTCAACAACAGATGCTTTTAATTCTGTAAAACTTTAATAATGATTAATGCTATATTTTTTATGTGCTCATGAAACTCTTTATTGTAGAATTCTCTGCCATTATCTGTCTGTAAGGCGTTGGGCGATGAATATTTTATCAAATGCATCAACTACATTCTTAGCTGTTTTATCTTTAACTGGGATAGGCCAACCAAATTTAGAAAAGATGTCGATAACAGATAACAAATACTTGTATCCTCGATTTATCTTCGAAATTCATTTCAACTGTCAGGAGTCCAATTCGAATAGATCAGCTTGCCATAGATCATCAATAGCGAAATAAATTACATTTCGTCATTTAAAATTTTTTCTCATCAGTTTATGTAACTCATTAATGGTTTCTTGATGGATCGATTTATACACCCCTTCACCGCCTGCTGAAGCAGATGCAGTCTGAAGACTGGCACAGCCAGGAAGACTGCTTCTGCTGCCCCCACGTTCCCCTAAAAATTACTATTTAAAGACGTTCAATCCTCTGTCTGCCATTTTTAGTTGTTACTCTGTGAGGATTATGTGTTTCACTAAATTTTTTACACTTCCAACAATAAATGTGATCACTCTGAAGAGCTGAGTGCGAATTGTTATTGTTCATTTAAATAGATTAAAAAATGTTATAATATAATTTACATTTCATCTTTCTTTTTCATTTCAAATGATGGATTAGTGAATTGTGTTGGATATAAAATTTGCAGTTCATCAGCATTGAATCTTTTTATCTCTATTTTAAAATCAGTGGGTGACAGGTTACGATTTACATTGGCTCCAAATAAAATAATTATCTTCATTTTTACAACATACATAAATATGCATTTCAATATTACTGTACCAGTATTAAACAAAAAATTTCAGTTTATGGTTGTCATACATTCTTTTCTGAAGATCAGTTATTTGATTTAGGTATGGTGTCAAATCTGCCTTTGAAAAATAATCTTTAAAAGTTATTCCTACTTCCTTTTTTGTAAAGAAATTTTTTCTGGAGTTATAGTTATCTTGATGAAACTGATAAATTTTTTCATTAAGCTCTGCAGCAGTGAAATAGTTATTGAAATGTGTTAAAATGCTTGTGTATTCAGGTTTTGTAACATATTCTTTTTCTAAGTATTGTGTGGTAACTGCAACATAACCAGTTATCAGATCTTTTATATCTACAATTCTTCTGCCTTTAAAATCAATATACCCTTTAGCTACTTTAAAAATGATGCTGAAGCCAGTTCTTTATGAAACTGTGTGATTAAACCTTATGATGACTGAAAAAAACGAATTTGTTCCCAAAAATATACATTTAGTTAATCTAAAATATCACTAAACTTATAATTTTTGCAAAACAATTCTATAACAAACAATCACAAATTACTGCAAATTATTTCATCGAAATTTTGACTTCTCTCGCTTTTGCAGTACAGATAATTTTTTCCCAAATAGTTAACGAGCTGTTTGGGAATATTTCCTCCATATGAGCCAAAACTGAATTTTTACCATTATTTTTATAGTAGCAAATCCAATGGGTGCCAACATGATCATAAGTATCTAAATTAACTATTCCTCATTCTAAATTGTTCACTTCATTTGGCAATTTATCAATCATGTAAATATCTCTAAAGTGTTTAATTTTTAATTGTTTAACTAATTCTTCTATTTAGAAATTAGATAAAGGAGTGCTCAATTTTTTAATAATTTTTTTTTGCTTTTTTGAGCCTAGCTCCGTCTTTCTTTTCCATTTCCGAATTATGTCTTTTTTGTTCTAACTCCTTATTGGCTTTCTTCTTGTTTATTACAGCATTTGCAATTGCTATAGATCCACCAGCAAGTGAGCCAATTGTTGCAAGGTAAGGTAGTAAAGGAAGAAATCCACCTTTGTGTTTCTTTTTTGTTAGATATTCAACAATACTTTTCACAATGGGAATAGTTAATGTAACAATAAAATTTCCACCAACTTTTTCTTATCTTTCTTTCTTTTCTGTACATCGGTTTTAAATGGTTCAATCCCATTTAATTGTTCATTATTGAACTTGAGTTCAATTGATTTTTGCTTAGTTTTGCTACTCAGAAGCAAAGTATAATCAATTGAAAAATTATTCATTTTATCTAGATTAAAAATTTAATAAAGATTAAACTCCCCAACCACTGTCATTATTCCTAGGCCAGCACCATCTGCGCCCATTCCTAATTTTCTCCTTCCATACATTATACCTCGAATTGCCGTTGCTGCAACTTTTTCACGTAAAGAAGCATCACTTGCATGCATTCTTTCTTTTGCAACTAACTGAAGTTCTTTATCCCCTTTATGTCCTTTTTCTAAATTTTTATTATCATGATAAGCAATATAATTTTTTTCACAAGCTTCATCTAGTGGAATAATTCCCGGTTCACCATGCGCTAGCTTTTCCTCAAGTTTAGTGACTGGCCTGCAGTATTCATAGCTGGGTAGATGCATCTCAGGCATTGGTATATTATTTAAAACCCAATTGACTAACTGTTTACCATGTTTCTCGTACTTCCAAAAAGTATGAGGAAGATTGTTCAAAATTCTAATCAAATATGGAATTCCTTTTGGATTGTTGATGACAAAATCACTAAATTTATTTGTCAGCATTTGCATTATTCCAACTTTTTCACTGTGAAAATTTTTATTTGCAGCTAATTCTTCCCCATGTATCACAGTTGATCTATCAAATAATTGATGGACATCATACATCCAAACATGTTCAATAGGTTTCTCTGTATATTTTTTTATTAAGGCTTCACCTTTCTCTCAGGTGAACTTATTTCTGAAGAATCTATAGATGGTCTTCTGAAGTTGGAAAATAGTCATTAACAATTTCTCTTATCAAACCTTTATATTTGATTCCACCACTTGTTATGACTCTATTTGGGTTATTTTCAGAATAAATAGCTCCTGAATTATGCAATATATCAATATAATTTGATATATCAACTAAACTGAATTTCTCATCCATATCAGCCATAATAATATTCTTTTCAGTTAAAAGATTCATTAAAGCATCGGTTCCTTTGTATATCTTTTCACCATTTAACGCATTCTTATTATACACTTTTCGATATAATAGCAACTGCATGTATGCGGACCATCTGTAGTTTCTTCAACAGACCAAGGGCAATTAGTGCTATGTTCATTACCTTTTTCTAAATTTTCATAATCTGGTATATAATCAAGACCT
This sequence comes from Schistocerca serialis cubense, assembly GCF_023864345.2. Classification (NCBI taxonomy): domain Eukaryota; kingdom Metazoa; phylum Arthropoda; class Insecta; order Orthoptera; family Acrididae; genus Schistocerca; species Schistocerca serialis. Next base: position 166,062,105 of record NC_064648.1, read on the forward strand.
TTTTTAAATGTGTCTATATGTTGTGGTGAAACATTATCACTGTGGTCTAATAGATATGCAATATCATTTTTAAGCTGTCCATTTATGTAGAATAAAAATTTAATAAATGCTGTATTTGATTTCTGAACTTCCCATCATTCAGTTTTCTTGTCATATTTGTCATAATAAAACCAACCTGTTCATTCTAATATTTACTACGTATTTTTTAAATTCATCAAACTTCAAATCGCCTTCAACAAACTCATGTTAAATGTGATTTAAATTTGTAAAATCTTGTCTAAAGATATTTTAAACAATTAGATTTTGTCTTACTAACTGTTTGGATCTCTTTGAGTAAGTTTGAGCCAAATAAAAGCAATCTATTCCTTTATGTCTTTTTCTGCTGAAATATTCTCTAACTATATCTTGATTTTCTGGAATGAAGTCATCAAAAACTAAACCAGAATTATCTTGACGTTGGTCTAATGGAATAATTTCTTCACTATTTGCAATAAAAGTGATGACCTTCTATTTAATTTTTTAAAATCCTTTTATAAATTCCAAGTAATTTGGCTGTTCTAAACTTTTAGAATAAATGTAAAAGTGATTGATTCTATTCCAATTCAGCCAACCAGGGGTTAAAATATCATTGTCAATATTAATGTTGTTTTTCCACATTCACTAGGGCTAGTTACTGCACATCAAATTGAATTTGGTAATAGGTTACTGTGTAAATTTTTTGATTTCTTTTCAGGAATTCTTACGTTGGGCTCCCAATCAGTTTTCGCTTAATTAAATAATTTTTCACTAATAAATAAGTAGATTATTTCAGTTGAGTGGTAAGTCATATGCTGTCAAAAAAAGATTGACTGTAACTATATGAGACGGCTTTAATATTATTGCATTAGTTGGTTTTTATTCAGCTTTTCTAGCTCCAAATATTACGTTGAGAAATAATAAACTTTACTGCGATGGAGAAATGGAAGAAATTCCTATTGGGCAGCATAACTTAAAAAACTTGGAAAAATTTGTTCATTTGAAAAAGCCTAATATTCACATTAAAGCATATGAAATTTTAAACGCCGGCCGCGGTGGTCTTGCGGTTCTAGGCGCTGCAGTCCGGAACCGTGGGACTGCGACGGTCGCAGGTTCGAATCCTGCCTCGGGCATGGATGTGTGTTATGTCCTTAGGTTAGTTAGGTTTAGGTAGTTCTAAGTTCTAGGGGACTGATGACCTAAGATGTTAAGTCCCATAGTGCTCACAGCCATTTGAGCCATTTTTAAACAGATTTACTATTGAGAGTGATGCTAAGTTATATAAAGATATAAAAGATAGTATTGGAAGTGTGCTTGGATGTAGTGGCCAAATTGTTGAGGCTAATGAAAAGACTGTTGCTAAAGATGTTCCTAAAATTATTTGAATTAATAAACATAAATTTTAATTTGGCTGATGGGACATTTGTAAAGCATTTTCACAGAGAAACTAATGTTATTGCTTCATTCAAGCCTAATGCAGAATTTGGTGGGCCAATTATTCACGAAGCGCATTACCCCATAGATATTCAATTTTTTGGTCCAATTCCAGATTTAGAAATTACTATAACCAATGAAAATGAAAATTTGATGGACTTAAATGGTGCTTGTGTAACAGTTGTTTTAGAAATTTCTTAATGTTTTTTATTCTTAAATAAATCATGAACAAAGCTGAGAGTTATCATTTTTAATCATTCCCTGTGAATGAGAAGACTAGAAATGATTTGAATCTCCTCAACAAGAACGCAGAGACTAATATAAAGATTGGAGATGGTTGGGTTCATCCTAAACATGCCCAATTATACACGAACTTCAGTATTATTGGAACCAATGGTACAGATTATCTAACTTATGATGGAAAATCCAATAAAAATTAATCGATAATTATGTATCAAAACTGTTTGATGTTATTACCATAAAAAAGGAAACAATATTTTGTCGAGAGTGGAATTTCCATTTATGTCTTCATCAGCTCTTATTCGATTGACTTAGACTCCAGCCAATGAGCTAACCATGGAAGGACATATTCTTAATAATGGAAAGATAAAAAGTAAGAAAAATGAAGTGCTTTATCGATTAGAATAATGTGGCGGATTTTTTAAAGATTATAAAGAAACAATGTGGTAAGGAGATTTAACAGTAATTTTTGCATGGGCATTGAGAGCTGGAGATTCTGTTCTTTGTTGGGGAGATCGTACCCAAGCAGGATTTGAAGGTGTGACAACACTTCCAAAAGGAGGAAAAATTGTATATTCGATGGAATTTCGTGTTCCTGCGGTTAAATTTGAACCAGAATATTCGCTTGAATTAGAACAAAATAGACTTAAAAAGTCAAAAATTCCCATATCTTTCTTTGAACCACAAACTATAGATATTGCTGGCTTAGATGAAAAGAGAAATTTTGAGTTAGATATTACAGATTTCTATAACTCTGCAGACTTTGATATGTCTTATTTCATCTTCGTTGTTTTCCAGACAAAAGGAAAAATAATCAACTAAATTGACTCTCCCTTATTCGATCATGTTAAATTACAGAATACCTATATTAAAAATGGAAGAAACGAAGTTTATACTCAAGAAATGTGGAATCAAGATCCAGCAAATAATTATCTAAAGGCATATGATAATTTCTTAAATTTAAAGAGAACTACACAACTCTATCGTGATATTAATGAAGGTCCATTCAACTTTATTGAAAATTAGCCTGTGTATGTCATAAATATGTCTAGAAGAATTAATGTGTCAGCTACACAGAAATCTACAGTGAAGCTGTGCACAAATTTTAATGATAAATTCCGAAACATACACTTATGTATGTGGTAATGTATGGTAAAAAGAATTTGGCATATGATTCACAGCATAGAATTTTGGACACAAAGTATATATATATTTTAAAAAGCTGATAAAAATGCTCTTAACATCGTTTTAAGCGACAGTCTGCACTCCTACCGATCTGATCATGTAAGCATAGGAAAGTTGTGGAATTATTTCAAAGAGATAGTATCGACAGCAGTTGAGAGATATATACCACATAAATTAATAAGTGATCGTAGTGGTCCCCATGATATACGAAACAGGCCAGACCACTGTTGCTGAAGCAGCGATAAAAGCATGCCAAATTTAAAAGAAAGCAATATCCCCAAGACTGGCAAATAATAATGGTGAAGTAACTGATGACAGTGTCACTAAAGCAGAGTTATTTAACATGCTTTTAGGAAACTCCTACATCAAAGAAGACGAAGTAAATATTCTTGAATTCCAATCAAGAACAACTGCCAAGATGACAAACATGAGAAAAGATATCCTCAGTGTCGCAAAGCAGTTTAAATCACTTAATAAAGGCAAGGCTTCCGGTCCAGATTATATATCAGTCAGGTTCCTCTTAGAGTATGCTGATACAATGGTTCCATATTTAGCTATTATGTACAACCGCTCGCTCACAGAAAAATCCGTACCTAAAGATTGGAAAATTGTTCAAATCACACCAATACCCAAAAAGGGAAGTAAGAGTAATCCATTGATTTACAGGCCCATATCAATAACGTCGATTTGCAATAGGGTTTCGGAACTTATATTGTATTTGAACATTTTGGAGTACCTCGAAGAAAACGATTTATTGACACATAGTCAGCACAGATTCAGAATATATCGTTCTTGCGAAACACAACTAGCTCTTTATACTCATGAAGTAATGAGTGCTATCGACAGGGGATGTCAAATTTATTCCATATTTTTAGATTTCCAGAAGGCTTTTGACACCGTTCCTCACAAGCGTCTTCTAACTAAACTGCGTGCCTATGTAATATCGCCTCAGTTGTGCGACTGGATGCGTGATTTCCTGTCAGAAAGGTCACAGTTTGCAGTAATAGACGCAAAGTCATCAAGTAAAAGAGACGTATCCGGCATTCCCCAAGGAAGTGTTATAGGCCCTCTATTGGTCCTGATCTAGATTAATGACATACGAAACAATCTGAGTAGCCGTCTTAGATTGTTTGCAGATGATGCTGTCCTTTACCATCTTGTAACGTCATCATACAACCAAAACGTATTGCAAAATGATTTAGATAAGATATCTGTATGGTTCGAAAAGTGCCAATTGACCCTGAATAAGGAAGAGTGTGAAGTTATTCACATGAGTACCAAAAGAAATCCGCTAAATTTCGATTACGCGTTAAGTCACACAAATCTGAAGGCTGTAAATTCAACTAAATACTTAGGGATTTTAATTACAAATAATCTGGAATGATCACATAGGAAACGTTGTGGGTAGAGCAAACCAAAGACTGTGATTCATTGGGAGGACAGGTCTACTAAAGAGACTGCTTACCTCACGCTTGTATGGCCTATTCTGGAGTATTGCTGTGTGGTGTGGGATCCGCATCAGATGGGACTAACGGATGGCATTGAAAAAGTACAAAGAGGGGCAGCTCGTTTTGTATGATCGTGAAGTAGGGAAGATAGAGCCACAGACATGATAGTGGCAATTATTAAAACAAAGGCGTTTTTCTTTGCGATGAGATCTTCTCATGAAATTTCAGTCACCAGTTTTCTCCTCTGATTGCGAAAGCATTCTGTTGGGACCCATCTACATAGGGAGAAATGATCATCACGATAAAACAAGAAAAATCAGGGCTCGCACAGAAAAATTTAAGTGCTTGTTTTCCCTGTGCACTGTTCGAGAATGGAACGGTAGAGAGACAGCTTGAAGGTGGTTCACTGAACCCTCTGCCAGGCACTTTATTTTGAATAGCACAGTAATCACATAAATGTAGATGTTATAATCACTACTGCAAATAAGCATCACATTTGAGCGCAAAGGTCTCTATAGTGCACTGTCATGAAATTCAGCTAATCTGTACGCCATGAGAGTGTTGTGGGAAGTAAATAAAAGTATATCTCAGTTTTAGAGAAACCTCAAATATCTGCATTGAAAGTCCCAGTAATTGTACCGTTGAGGACAATGCAGACCTCACCAGTACCTCAACTGGCTTTAAATGCTTTGGCAAAGATAGTAGTTGTCTCCTGGTCACTATTGCCGAAGTCGAAAATTACGTTGCAGAAAAGGAGAGTGACAATTTCCTGATCACAAACGAAAATGTTACTTACTGATTACTTTATGGGGATAAAGGACAGTAGCAATAAAATTTTTTGTCTGAATCAAATGTATCAGATTAGCATTCACTGGGCACAGTGGTATCGCGCCAAATGACTATCCACTACTGCCTAGTATGTATCTTCAATCACTCCTTAACCACATGTGTTTTCCCTGAGGCTTGGTAACATGGACCATGGACTAGTAAAGCCATTACCTAAAAAGTGCATTGTCACAGCACCTTCTCATGACTGACCAATTTGAATCCTTCTAACACTGTTGAAGACTTCACACCATATAGTCCACAACCAGTTAACTCTCTAGGTAATTACAGGAGACCTTCTAGTCGAATAACAATCAGGTTTCCATAAATATCGCAGCTTGTCAACTCACTTAATAAAGAACAGATGACATGAAGCTTGCCAAAGATAGACAAGAGAAGACTCTCATGCGCTTATTAGACTTGAGCAAAGCCTTTCACTATGTTGTCAACGACAATTTACTTGCCAAACTCTATGCCTAATTTTCTGGACCAGTACAGTGCTGTGATTTCTTGCACACCCAAAGTATCATATCCAGCAGCATAATGGAACAAAAATGGAGACAGGTAACAACAGGTATTCCCTTCAGTTCGACGTTAGGTCCTGTATTCTTTTCATTGCATGACAATGATATATCATCACTTTTGTCGTGCTGCAAATACCACATGTATGGTGGTTACCTCCAGTTATATTTAAGCGCAAAACTAGTAAACTAACCAACTTATCTAAAAATGATTCAAATGGCTCTGAGCACTATGGGACTTAACATCTACGGTCATCAGTCCCCTAGAACTTAGAACTACTTAAACCTAACTAACCTAAGGACATCACACAACACCCAGTCATCACGAGGCAGTGAAAATCCCTGACCCCACCAGGAATCGAACCCGGGAACCTGGGCGTGGGAAGCGAGAACGCTACGCACGACCACGAGCTGCGGACTATCAACTTCTCTCCCTCATCAAAGATTCTAGGAACAATAACAGCCAAAAATCTGATGTGCAGTGTGCAAGAGGACATCAATATATATATGTGTTCTCTCCTCCTCTTTAGACCTCAAAATGGAGCTTGTATATACATTTATGCTTCCCATTCATTACAGCGATGTTTTGTTGCATGGTCATTCACAAGAGGGCTCGTGACTCTTGTTACTGGCTATGAACGCCTGTAAATAGATGTATATTGGGACACGAGCGCAGTTTTATAAATAGGGACATTTTATATAAAAATAACGTACAAAATCAAAAGCATCATTTTCTAAATAAAACAAAAGGGAAATATGCACACAGAAAATGGCATTTTCATATATAAATAACCGCAAAAACTCAATTTACACGCTCATGCCATCATAAGAGGGCAAACTGACAGGAATAAATTTAATAAGATAGCTGAAATTATACATTCAAATACGTTTTAAGTAAAGTAATGCACAGTCAGATTCAGAGCAAAAATTTCAGTTAATGGAACACCTTATCATTATTTTTAAGCTTCTTCATACCTTTATAAATCATTTTAATACTACTATCATCAAAAAACTGAAAGTTCCAACCAGTAATAAATTTTGAGTATCTGTCTCATTATTAAGCTTCACAAAAATGTTCTCCCCGTATCTAGTTTTTGAATATACTGTAATATACTGTAATAAACTTCATTTACCTCTAGATCACTAATGTTTTTAAACTGAATGGAATAACTTGTGTAATTAAGCTTCTTCAGTAGTATGTTCATTTTTATAAATTAAAAATTTAGTAAGTTGATAAATTTTTATCCTACAAATACATCTAATGTATGGGACTAATTTGAATTTGACATTCTTGTTGAGAGAAGTAATAGACCAGGAGCGACAAGTTGAATGAAATATTTGTAAAAAAATATTTTAAATCATATAGAACATTTGAGAAGTCAGTACTATATTGACAGAATTGATATATTAAATCAAATTTATGGAGAAGAAGAATGCAAAATTAGATTTAGTAGTTACAAGGAAATTTATATAGAGATTCTTCTATTATTTTTCAATTGCATTCAACTTCCTAAAATTCTCTTGTTTAGTTGGGGGATATTGCATATATTATCTGGTAGATAGTTACCTGCATCAAAGCGATCAATAATTGATTTTGTATCTTCATAGAAATATTCCGTTTGTATAATAGATTTGGCTGATAGTTGTCCACCTTCTTTAATATACTCTCATAATCGGCATAGATAACAACTGGAACTTTCTGTGTATTCCGATAATTTCCAAAACGTTCATATGATCTTTTCTGTGGTAATTGTACATTAATGGTTCTTTAACCAAGTAGTTTGGTGTGAGTCTACCTAATTTTTCATTCCTACTGAAGTGGAGTAAGCACATATCAGAAATATATTTTGATTCTATGTTTTGAGATTTGGACTGAAATGAGTTGCGATAAATCTTTAATCCAACAATAATATGAGTTTCCAACGTTCTATTGTTTTTAAAATATAATAAATTTACAAGTTTTTCTCTTTTACTTTATTAAATTTTTAATGGAAACACTTGAGCTTTTCTAGCAACTGAATAAACGTTAATAGATACATTAATTCCACTCTCAGTTTTTGGAATGTTGTCAAACACCACAGGAAATTCAAAATTTTCTAGTATCTGATCAAGATCAAGACCAACACTTCTCTACTTTACGACCTATTGTGGAATTTATTTACAGGATATAATGCAGATTTTATAGACCACAGAAAACATTTTTGATCATTTTTTTAAATAATACAAACTTGTTTTTTTTCTGGTAATTCGATCTTGAAGAACTGCTCAGTGTGACATATCTGTTAACTCCCAATCCAAGTCCAATAATTTTATTTAATGTCTATCCTCATCCTGTTCCTTGTAAATTAGATAATTTGGTTAAAAATCTCGTTTTCCATGCTCTAATTTTTTAATCAGATCCTTCTTCATAATGATAGTATAGGTCTGGTTTTGTTGTCCAAATTGCTGAACTTTATCATGTCTGCAATCTCTTCTCACAAGATAAATTAAAATTTATTTTCAAGCCATTAAATAGTTTTAAATTTTCTTTAATTGTTTTCAAAATTTTTGCTTTTTCTGCATTAAAGAAATGATTAGGTGCAACTGAGTTTATATTATTTTCAGAAGTTATAGTTCGCAATTTGCTTTTAAATGCTGTATCAACTAGATAATCTCTAATTGTTCTTCTGTCTCTGCTTCTCAAATACATTATTATAAAACGGAAACATTTTTTGCAATGATTTAGATTCTTTACTTTGGAAAGTTTCATCATCATTTCCAATTTAATAAAATGGTAGTTGTTTTCAAAGATGGCTGTTAATTGCAGATTCCAGGACCTTGCTGAAGACCGAGGTAAGGCTGATGGGACAGTAGGAGGAGACGGCCGACGGCGGTTTGCCAGGTTTAAGGAACATGAGGATACAGGAGGTTTTCCACAGGTCGGGGTAGTAACCGGTGGACAGGGCTACATTGTATAGCCTGGCCAGGGTGGAGAGGAAAGAGACAGGAGCTTCACGAAGGTGACGGTAGGTGACACGATCGTGACCGGGAGCGGTGTTGCGTTTCGTGCAGAGTATATCAATGAGATCCGGTGTTGTGATGGGGGCATTGAGTTCCGTGTGTGCAATGTTGTCCAAGTACTGGAAGCCAGGAGCGAGGGGAGGGACAGAGGTGTCAGTTCGATCGCGGATATCCGGGAAGAGGGAGTAATCGAACTGTGGATCATCGGGGATGGAAAAAACATCGGAGAGGTAGGAGGCAAAGTGATTGGCCTTCCTAAGGGTGTCAGGGAAAGGGTGATCATCATGGAGAAGAGGATAATAGGGGGAGGGTTTAGTTCTGGTAAGGCGACGGAAGGCCGACCAGAACTGGGATGAGTTGGTTGGTAGGGTAGCATTTAAACGGGTGCATGTCTGTCGCCAGTCGCGGCGTTTCTTAGCTGCGAGCAAATTACAAATGTGTCGCTGGAGTTGCCGGTGGCGTCGTAGTGTGTCCGGGTCACGCGTGCGGAGGAAGGCACGGTAGAGACGACGGGATTCACGGAGGAGGAGGACGGCCTGTGGGGGTAAGGTAGGACGGTGGGGGTGGATGGCGACAGTAGGGACGTGAGCCTCCACGGCCTCAGACAAGGTGTGCTGGAGAAAGGGGGCGGCATGGGAGACATCGTCAGGGTGGTGGTAGGTGAAGGGGTGGCTATGGCTATCGACCTGGGTGGGAAGGGTATCCCGGTAGGCATTCCAGTTGGCACGGGAATAGTCATGGACGTACTTAGGGGGAGGGTCAGTACGAGGGTCGGGGCGGGGGCGACGACCGTCTGAAATGGTGAGGAGGACAGGGAGATGGTCGCTACAAATAGGCTCCAGGACATCCACCGTTATGCGGCCAAGGGGGTTGGGGGAGGAGAGGATAACATCAGGAGTGGAGTTGGATTTGGGACGGGTGTGCTGGGGGATGGGGATGAGGTCGTCTTGAAGGGAGGAGAGGAACCGATGCCACCGCCGTACCTGGGCAGCGGAATGACTATGGATGTTGAGGTCGGCAGCGATCACGTAGGAGGAGAAGGTACGGTCGATGTGGGAGAGGAAGTCGAAAGGAATAGGGGCGTTGGGGCGGACATAGATGGTGGCGCAGGTAATGGTAAGGCCGGGGAAGAAGAGATTAAGGATCAGGTGTTCGGTGGGGTCGGGAAGGAGAAGTTGGAGCCGAACGGGGATCTGGCGGTGGTGACCAATGGCAACTCCGCCACACGCAATTGGGAGGGGTTATCTGAGTGGTGGAGGAGATAGGGTGAGGTGTGGATGGAGTGGTGGGGTTGGAGGAAGGTTTCATTGAGGAGGAAGGCATCCACGCGGTGGGTGGCAAGGGTCTGAGGGAAGAGGTTCTTGTTGGCGGGAAGGGAGCGGATATTGTTGAAAAGGATACCTTGCTGTCGCGCCATGACAGGGATTTAGACGAGGGTGTCAAGACGGGAGAAGGTGAAATGGGCCTGGTTGTTGGAGTAGGTGGCGTACATTTTGAGTTGGAAAATGGAACGGGCGGCAAGGGAGATCTGTTGGAGGATGTGGGGGCGCTGAAAGGGATGGACATTCTGATGGACGATGGTGATGAACCTGATGATGTCCTCAGCGGTAGGGGGGGAAGAAGGGAATTGCCAGGAGGGGTGGGGGCGTCCAGAGAACGGACAGGGACGGTGAGTTCAGGAGTGGTCGGAGGGGGTCAGGCTTCACACTTTTGGGAGTAGGTGGGTTGGGGGAGATTGCAGGTATTGCAGGAGGGAGGGGATTGAAGGATAGGGCATTGCCGGAGGAAGTGCGCTTGCCTACAATGCGGGCAGGTGGGGGCCTCGCGGCATTCAGCTGTTGGGTGTGTGTTATAGCGCAGACACCTCTGGCAGCGCAGGGATTGAGGAGGGGAACGGGAGGGGTCGACCTTGTAGCACTGGCTGAAGAGGAGGGCACCCTCCTTCAGGAGACGGTCAATGGAGGGGGCGTCCTCGGAGAAAACCCGCATAAGGCGAGTGGGGCCGGCCGAGTTGAAAATGCGGCGGACTGCCCGCTGATTTGTGGAAACTACCTGTAGTACACTGTTTGATGATAGTTTATCTCATGTTATGAAATACTTAGAATATACAGCGAGCATAAAATGGAAAAAAATACAGAACTTAGATTATGCATTTTGGAGTGTCATCTTCAGGCACAAACCAATATATATATTGACAATGTGTACTTTTTTGACTTCGTACCCTTGTGAATGTCTATTAAAAATTACTAAACAGTCAGTACTACAAGCAGAAATTTTCCATTGTGGAAAACACTGAAATGATGTAGCAGTTATTCCAAAAAACTAATAGCTCTTATTCCATGAACATAATATCTGCATCAACACTGACTTCCTCAAGAGATGGGTAAGTGACAAGTTCTTGTCAAAGTACAGGTGAGATTTTTGTTTTTGGTAGAAATGACCGCCAAACAACTGCATAAATATGTTAAAAGTTACTTTATTTTGCACTACCTGGTAAGAGGAAACCTCTTCCTCATTATCAGGTGCCTTTTTGTAGTTGCAATGGATAAAATACGCAAAAAAAAAAAAAAAAAATAAAATAAAATAAAATAATATTTACAGGTGAGAATTTGCTTCTGATAATTCGATACATCAAGTTTGTTCAAATCCAAGAACATAATAATTCCTGTATTAAAGTATTTAATAGAAGCAATTTTATTATGCCTCGTAGAAACAACGTGGCATTTGTGCAAAACAGGAAATAAGGTACATCTCTTACATTCAGGTGATCGCCCTACTGTGGCGTAATGCACAACTTCATCAAAATCATTCTGTAGAGATGAGAATCTTCTGTAATTAAATTTTCAGTCATTAAAAATGAAACACCTTGGACAAAAATCGGTGAAATATATCAGGAAAAGTATCGGCTGCTGACATTTTCCTTCATGTTAGGAAAACACACCTACTGAAATCAAAGGCGGTCTACCCATATTTCTCTGGTCCTTGCGTGAATGAAATCTAGTACGGAAATGCCTACGACACATATCTTTTAACTTGTTTCGATCACTGGGATTTGAATATTTCGTTGTCTGTTAGATATGTTCATACACTTACAAATAATGTTATGAATGGAATTCTATGTGAGAGCCTGTCGAAAATTAGTTGTCTGTAACTGCATTTTAGCAAAAATTCTGATCACATTCTTTCCTTTCGTTCACGCAATTATTGTGTGTTGCAATTACTTTACCGGTTACTGGAGACAAAAATGAACCACAAGCAAAAAATGTCTAAAATCACATACATCTAGACGCAAACTGTGCTCGGTTAGTAAGCAAAAAAGTTGAATAAACTCTTAATTGGGATGCATATATTTTATCCGTCATTGCAGACCTGCTGTTTTTCAGTTATTAAATACGTATGCCTACAACTGAGTTCTTGATTGCTAGGTTTCTAAGTATATCTTGCATCAAAGTTTACCAGTATTCAGAAATCCAGTATATGTGTACCCAGCACAACTTTAATTCATATAAAACTTTCATGGATGCAGTTTAGACAGAGGCGCTATCTGTTCTGAAGTGACAAGATGTTAGGACGCTGCCGGTCACATGACATCTTCTGTGTGACGTACGCGGTGCAGCCTGTCTTTCTTGTTGGTCGTCTTTCTCATTGGCCTCGTACGGGTCGTAACAAATGCAAAGCCACATGTGGGTTGCAATTTCCGGGTCACGCCACCTTCTTTCACAAGTCATAATTCTGGAACTAATTAGCAGGGGAAACTAATACTTTATACATGGGTGTTCCACACGTGTTAGAATTAGTGTACTGAATTTCAGTCAAATCAGAGACTATGAGCTGGAGCCCCTGGTTGAACTGACATGGAATGATCCCTGTGGTAAGTAGCAGCTTTACTAAATAAACCTGTGAAATGGTTCTGTTTAGTTTGAGTGTTAATTGTAATTTATAAACATAACCTGTATACATAGACCAAACTTTTATCATACTAATGTTACATAATCGATTATTTTTAGCAGGTTTGTGAGCTGCATTTCCATGCACACAGTATAGAAAGTACTACATCAGCATATTATGCTAAGACTGGAAGATTAATTACAGCGCCTCTTGACCGCCCACGTCTAAGGAAAGTTAAGTTGTTTGTTTACGGACTTCGAGTTAGGTTATATAATTATTGGATGAATCTCTTACGCTTTTGGTTTAAATGGTAAGGTACTGAGAATTAATTTTTTTTTATATAGTTGCAATACCAGCACTATTGCCAGGATGTCCTGAATATTTATCTACACCGTCAGCACCAAGAGAACATCCTGAAGATAGAAGACAGTGTTTGGAAAATGCTTTCATCAGATCTATGCTGAAAGTAAGTTTGATTACTCATGACAACCATAAGAAGGCAATATCATTCTCTTCATTGAAGAAATTATGTGATAAAATTAATAGTAGTGATTTGAATGAGTGGACCTATGTCAAAAAATTGAATAGTGTGTATTTTATTTTAATTAGTGAAGTGCCATTTTTGAAAGTTCTGTGTTATGTTACAATTAACACAAATCTCACTCTCACTGTCCATGTCAATGATTTACAGCTTGGTCAAACAGGGAACATAAAGTTTACAGTAACTGTAAGTACCACAACACAGCTAACTAATATTCTTAATATTGTCAAATTAAAATTTAGCAACAGAGAAGATCAGGAACCTAATGAGAGTATTGATTTCATAACCACTATTTTGAATAATTTATCTGAAAAGTTGCCAGATAAACATGAAATTATAAACTTTATGAAAGAGCAGATGTCATTGCTAAAATGCAAGAAGAATAGTGCAAGATATTCATGGGATATTTTAGTTTTGTGGTCATTAGTTCATTCTATTTACCCTCACTGTTACAAGTTTTTAAGAAGCAGTGGTATAATAACTATGCCTAGCCCTGCTACTCTGACTAGAATACGTGGTGGATTTGCTCATAATCCTGCTCTTGAACAAGTTCCTGCACATTTTCTTGGATACAAAACTAAGAAAGTGACATTTTAACTGAAGAAGACTGGATAGTTCTGCTCTCGATGGATGAAATCCATTTAAAGTCACAGATGGACTCCACAGGGGGAAACATAGTTGGCCAGGCCTATAATAGTAGTGAATGTGCATCTGCAGCCTACATATTCATGGTACGTAGTTTGGATACACAGCACACTGATGTAGCTTATATTCTGCTGGTCAAAGGTATGCAGGCCCCTGCTCTTTTCACCTTCTTTAAAAGATATTGTATTGAAGTTAGAAAGCATGGGGTTTGAAGTTGTTGGTATTGTATCTGATAATAATGCCATCGATAAGAAAGCTGTATCTTACTTCAGTGTTCCACCTGAACTTAAAATTAAGTACTGACACCCTTCTCCAGGTGATGGAAGTAGGCCTTTTTATTTTATATTTGATAGTGTGCACCTATTAAAATGCATACGTAAAAATTGGCTGAATCAGAAAGAAGAGATTATAGAGTTCCCAGATTTTAATAATGAGCTGGATGGTGGTTTTGTGTCTTTCAATAGTTTGAAATTTCTTCATTTGGTGGAAAAGGCAAATTTATTGAAATTTGCAAACAAGCTATGTGTTAAATCACTGTATCCCTCAACCATAGAAAGGCAGAATGTAAAACTTGCTCTCCATATTTTTGACCATACAGCAGCTATTGCTCTTAGGGAATTAGGCCGTAAACACAATATTGAATACTGCAACAATGCTGCAACTTTCATTGAGGTCATTTGCAAGTGGTGGGATGCAGTTAATGTAAAAATATTGTTAAAAGGTCAAAGGTTATTAAATAGGTTTCAAGAGCCAATAACCAGGAATTCTGAGCACATACCAGAGTTCCTACACCAGTTTGCAAATTGGGTAATAAAGGAAAATTCTCAGGGTTTAATTGGTCTTAGCAGACAAACACATTTAGCTCTTAGGCATACCACTCTTGCATTGGTGGATCTGGCTAGGTATTGGCTCAATGAGAAAAAGAAGCAATACTTTCTAACAGGCAAGGTTCAAACTGATGACCTGGAAAGCAGGTTTGGTAAATTTCGTCAGATGGCTGACGGTAATTACCATGTATCAATTAGACAAATTTTTGAGACAGAAAGTAAACTGAAGGTACAAAGCTATGTATCATTAATATTAAAGTCCCAAAAAATGGGTGATGTAATTGCCAAGGATGATATTTTTTCTAATGAGACAGACATAAATGACCTTCCAAAAGTGACATATAATGAAGAGTTAAATGTAGTTGTGGAAGATATTGATATACAGGAATTAGATGAGGATGTGTGGCCTGTACTTCACTACATAAGTGGTTACTGCTCATAAACAGTCATTAAGAAACTTAAATGTGATTATTGTAAAATGTATCTAACAGGAGATGATGAGAATGTAAAAGATGCCAGAAATCGTTGAACAACTGTGACCAGTAGAAGTGGTGTCTGCTATCCTAGTCAGGATGTTATAACATGTGTAGTATGTGTATATGTTACTGCACAGAAACTGCTTACAGAAAAAGAAGAGTTATTTCATCAGGAAAAGTGTCAAAGAAATGTATTGCTTTGTGTGTCATAGCAACTTGCCCGATGACATATTTGTTGGGTTTGCTTGCACTGCAAATCACTCTGTACATGAAATCATTGACAATATACTTGGTGCTGCTGTCAATATTCTTTTGAATAATTATACAAAGAGGGTCAATGACATTGTAAATACAAATAATGTTACAACCCCCAAGAGAAAGAGAAAAATGGACTGAAAATTTGGCTCTGTTTATTTTATTATGCTTTTAGATAATAAACAAATATGATAACTGTGTAAACATAAATACAAATTCATTGCTTATTGAATTCCCAAACATTTCCTTGATTTCTGTAAACACATTTATACAGATAATTCATGATTTCACTTAACTTCAAATTACTTAAGTTGAAAGGAGACTTTATGAAATAAAGTTTATTGTAAAAAAATAAGGAAACATTATTTAAAGTATTAGAATTTCTTTTTATTTTAGATAAATGAATTATTAGATAAACAGAAAGTCCAATACACACTTGCAGCTACAAGTTTCTCACGACTCAGAGCGCAGTGGTGTGACTCTTACGCTGACGTCACACATGTAGTGTAGCGGCCACATTCCTAGGTGGCACTGGTTGAAGGTGTTGCGAGTTTTAACTTTGAAGACGAAATTTTTGGCAGAGAGAAAGATCTGTGTTTGTTATTGTTTTCGTCAAGGTGGTAGATGCTGCACAGAACTCTTGTAGTAACTCAGTAATAGGCTTTGTACTATGGTGGTTTCTAAGAGACAAAAAACGGAACGCAAAATTATTGGAGAGAAAACAGCAAACATAATATACATTCTCATTCACGTCGGTTAAAATGATTGTGGTTAGAATACTGTATTTTCCCATAGAATATAAATGTATAGGATTTATTTAATATTGTGACTATGTACTCAAGCTGCACGTGTAGTGTTGTACTCATGAACATTATAAACGGCAGATTCAGTTTCATAGCTGTGTTGTATGGAACTTAGTACTGTTGTAAGGCTTCTTGAAAGGTAACTCTCGTTTAAACATATTGATATGTTAAGTAATGGAGTAGTTGAACTTTATTTTTACTCACTGGAGTATGTAGTGACGAAACTCGATAAAAACAGGAAGAGAAATGCAACAAAACTGCAATACTGTGGGAAATATGCATTTGCAAAACAAGGTGCTCAAATAGTAGGTAACGATTCATATGAATGTGTCACCGGGCATTCAGAAAATTCATAAATCAAATCAGCATCTAGTAAATTCACTCTTTATTATTATTCATAAGTACTATTACGGAGTAAATGGCTTAGGATATAAGTATTAGAAATTCATTGTTAGAATGGACAATTTTTAGATCTTAGCTGTGCTGCTTAGAAAGAAAATGCTGTAGGACAGATGGAATAAAAGTATGCTGTCAGCCCTGTTTGTGGGCCAGTATGGTGAGAAAGATCTCCTAATTGCAAAGCAGGAAGTACTGGCCTTTTTGGGTGGTACCAAAAAGATGCAAACTCTCAACAAATGTTCCAACAGTAATTAAGTTTCATCCTTGATAATTTAGTCCTATTTTCCTGCCAATCAGCAGTCATTGCCTCACCACTATTTCCTACCTGAGGCTAACGTGAGGTTATTCGCACAAGCTAAGGTGCTGATGTTACACCCGTCTGCTTTGACCTGTGATGTCTTGGTGAGTCTTGATGTTTTTGAGTCTTTGTGTTTGTAGATTGTGTGTTGTAGTATTTTGTAGCGCTCTCTTGTGCTGGAGGTTTGTTAGTGAGTTGTTTGAAATCAGTTGGATGCTTCGGGTTGCTATCGAAAGAATTTGTGCTGGCTTTCTGGTGTGTTACTTTGAATTTGCTTGTTTTGGCTGATGGATTCTTTTCTATGTTAGGAAATATTAGTGCTGTGTGTATCTTGTGGTCAGAAATTTTATATTTTTCTCTTTCCTTCAGTTGTGAAGAAGATACAGGTATTTATGAGTAGCTCATTGCTTGTTGCAATGGGAAAAGTTGTTTGTGTATATTGATATCAATGGTGATGAAAGTTTTCATGAATTTTCGGGATTTCCCTGTTAGCACTTGGCAATTGTTGGATTGTTATTGGTAGGTATTATGGGTAACTTCATACCATCATTGGTTAGGATACATTTCTGATATTAGTCATGTGAGCACGGTTTGGTGTGTTGTACTGAGAACTTTGGTTTAGATAGAGTAAGTGAAAGTGTGGTATCTAGGGCTTTGCTTGAGCTATGTGGGTGAAGTGAAATTTGCAATACCATGTTTTAGAGTGGTTGGTTCCTGGTATCGAGGGCTTTGTTGGAGCTATGTAGGTCAATGGAGGCGTCCGATCCCACCCATCGGCTTTGACCCGTGAAGTAAGGGTGTTGTGTTGTATGACATCATGACTTTGCGGACATTAGTTTATGAGTGTTTTGTGTTTGTAGATGTCGTCTTGTTGCCATTGGTGGTGTCATCTGGTGGTGTATTGGGTTCATTTTGGTGTAGGTGCTTGAAGTGTGCACTTACCGGTCGTGACTGTTATAGAATAACGGAAATTAGTTTCAGTGAGTTAAGAATTAAGTTTCCATTGTGTTTATGCGATTGCAGTGTCGTTTGATGTTATTGGTTTGCTGTTTGTCATGCGGTAAGTCGTTTAATTCAATTTGTGGCTTCTTTTGTTAGGTATCAATATGACTTCTAAGTTTAATAGTGTGCATCGTTGGCTGAAATGGGGGGCACATGTTGTCCGTCATTAAGTTTCTGCAACTTTTTGGGCTTGTGACAGAGATAGTAAAATGCGGCATATGCAAGAAGAATAATTATACAAATTGGGGTTAGTGTGTAGCCCCAGAACTTTTTTATGGTAAGTAGTCGGTGTTTTGGGACTATTGTTTGTGTGTTATGATGTTCTGTGGGATTTCTATGTGTTGTTAGGTCGGTGTTATTTACTGCATGTGTTGGTTGTTGGTGTTTTGGCATCGGCACTTGTTGCTTTAACTGTCTTGGGGGAAGTACTCAACTTCATTTTTTTTGGTGTCGTCAGTTGTATTTGAGCTGCATAGGTCATGGAAAGTGACCAATTGCAATTTGTCGTCATAGCTGTGTGTGTTTTGGTATCGTGAGCTGTTGACCTATATAGGTCAAGGGAAGTGTTCGATTCCAATCTTAGTTGCTGTTGACCTTTGTAGGTCACGGGAAGTGTCCGATTCCATGTGTCGTTTCATCTTTGTGTGTTGGTATCGTGAGCTGCTGTTGACCTACGTAGGTCAAGGGAAGTCCCTGATTCCAATTTTTGTTGTTTTAGGTGTTGGTTTTTTAGTATCGATAGTTGCAGTGTGATTATAATTTTTGGAGTAGTTGGTTTTTATTTTGTGGTATTGACAAATGCGGTTGAGCTATGTAGGTTAAGGGAAGTGATCGATTCCTGTCGGTGTTGTAAGTGTAGCAGAACTTGAGAATTTTGTGGTGTTTTATGTCACCGTTTTGTGTGGTTTGGAATCATGGTGTGTGTCTGTATGCGTTTATATCTAGTCTGTCCCCACCCAATAACCCCCAATTTCCTGCACTGGTCCCATTAGTTTGATTATATTTTTGGAGAGAGGTATGTGTGTTGGTTTTGTGTTTGTTGTCATTTATGTATTGATGTCATAGGCGCCATATTGGAGAGGATGGGAATGGTCTTTTCCGCCATATTGGCTACATCATGGGTCAAAGCAGAGGCTTCTGTATTCCCGTAAATTGTGTTGAGTTTTTGAGTTCTGTATGGGTTACTGGTATTGAGTTCTTCATTTGAGATATGTAAGTCACGTGAAATTTACAACACCAATAGTTTTAATTTATGTAATTTTTTTGTTGTTAATTTTTGAGGATTTTGTGTGCTTGATATTTTGGCGAATATTTGTTTTGCAGCAATGTCATTATTCTTATTGTCTTTTATTTAGTTTTTCCTCTTCATTTGGTTGTCCTGTTAGTTTCATTCTATTCCTGAAGTTAAATACTTCACATGTTATTATGTTCGTTCACAGGTGTAATTAGTGACATCGTGGTCACCATATTGTCTGTGCTTCAAATAGTGTGCACTATGTTGATGGCATTACAGGTCAAAACAGGTGGGTGGAGTCATTACTTAACACCAATCTACCTATTATAATAAAGAAGTAGATCACTTTATACACTCCTGGAAATTGAAATAACAACACTGTGAATTCATTGTCCCAGGAAGGGGAAACTTTATTGACACATTCCTGGGGTCAGATACATCACATGATCACACTGACAGTACCACAGGCACATAGACACAGGCAACAGAGCATGCACAATGTCGGCACTAGTACAGTGTATATCCACCTTTCGCAGCAATGCAGGCTGCTATTCTACCATGGAGACGATCGTAGAGATGCTGGATGTAGTCCTGTGGAACGGCTTGCCATGCCATTTCCACCTGGCGCCTCAGTTGGACCAGCGTTCGTGCTGGACGTGCAGACCGCGTGAGACGACGCTTCATCCAGTCCCAAACATGCTCAATGGGGGACAGATCTGGAGATCTTGCTGGCCAGGGTAGTTGACTTACACCTTCTAGAGCACGTTGGGTGGCACGGGATACATGCGGACGTGCATTGTCCTGTTGGAACAGCAAGTTCCCTTGCCTGTCTCTGAATGGTAGAACGATGGGTTCGATGACGGTTTGGATGTACCGTGCACTATTCAGTGTCCCCTCGACGATCACCAGTGGTGTACGGCCAGTGTAGGAGATCGCTCCCCACACCATGATGCCGGGTGTTGGCCCTGTGTGCCTCGGTCGTATGCAGTCCTGATTGTGGCGCTCACCTGCACGGCGCCAAACACGCATACGACCATCATTGGCACCAAGGCAGAAGCGACTCTCATTGCTGAAGATGACACGTCTCCATTCGTCCCTCCATTCACGCCTGTCGCGACACCACTGGAGGTGGGCTACTTGATGTTGGGGCGTGAGCGGAAGACGGCCTAACGGTGTGCGGGACCATAGCCCAGCTTCATGGAGATGGTTGCGAATGGTCCTCGCTGATACCCCAGGAGCAACAGTGTCCCTAATTTGCTGGGAAGTGGCGGTGCGGTCCCCTACGGCACTGCGTAGGATCCTACGGTCTTGGCGTGCATCCGTGCGTCGCTGCGGTCCGGTCCCAGGTCGACGGGCACGTGCACCTTCCGCTGACCACTGGCGACAACATCGATGTACTGTGGAGACCTCACGCCCCACGTTTTGAGCAATTCAGCGGTACACCACCCGGCCTCCCGCATGCCCACTATATGCCCTTGCTCAAAGTCCGTCAACTGCACATACGGTTCACATCCACGCTGTCGCGGCATGCTACCAGTGTTAAAGACTGCGATGGAGCTCCGTATGCCACGGCAAACTGGCTGACACTGACAGCGGCGGTGCACAAATGCTGCGCAGCTAGCGCCATTCGACGGTCAACACCGCGGTTCCTGGTGTGTCCGCTGTGCCGTGCGTGTGATCATTGCTTGTACAGCCCTCTCGCAGTGTCCGGAGCAAGTATGGTGGGTCTGACACACCGGTGTCAATGTGTTCTTTTTTCTATTTCGAGGAGTGTATAAAGTGATTATGTTCTTTGGATATAGTTTGTGTATGTTTTGATTAGTTAAAAATAATGCTGTGTTTCAAGGACCATTGGTCTGTTTGTGTCAAAATGGTGTAGATTACATTGGTTTTCCACTCTATGTCTTTTTTGTGTTTATGGCTACATACTGGCTATTTACAGTTTACCAGTCAGCTTATTAGTTGAAAAGTAAAAATAATGAACATATTCGTCTCCATCACTGCTCATGTTATTGTTACGGAATGTTTATATCTATTTAGAAATAGCACAAGCAATAATTGTAGTCTTTTATACCACAAGGTTTTTGTTAAATATCCATATTTAGAGCAGAAGTTGCCAGAAGAAGCAATTTCAGTTCAGATTTAAGTTTGTGTAAAGATTTACAGCAGCAAGTTGTCTTTGTTTTATTCTTCAGTTTGTATTTACCATGACTGGTTTCAAATTAACAAGTCATTTATCATCAGATGGTACATATTTATTGCATATTTGCGACATTCTTGTGGCTCATGTAGTTATGGCAAGAGAACGAAACATATGTTCACTGAATGTAGTGAGAAGTATGTACAGATCACACCTGGCCGCAGCAGCATAACTCCAGCAATGCTGCAAACATGCAATAAATATGTGCCATCTGATGATAGTGATTCAAAACTGGTCCTGGTGAATAACAATTGAAAAATAATACAAAAGGTGGCTGATAGCAGTAATTTCTGAAAAATTTTTGAAATTTTGGCACCTCTCAGATTATATTAGTTGGAAAATAATAGAAAACTTTTGTGGCTGTTGTTGAACACTTTCATGAACCTTCGGTAGGCTTAGTGATAAAGGATTATTATGTTTTCTTCTAAATTTTGATTGAAATAACCTCTTGGTTGACAGACAGCTATCGTTGCACTGGGTTGTTCGTTACATACATCATTCCACATATTTAGAACAAGCAAGAGTTGCACAATGCAAATTGAGCGAAACATACAATTAGATTACTTTCATTGTTATTGTCAGCAGTAGTGGGAAGTACATCAGTGGGGATGGTGGACAAGGCAACAGTTGTCCCTCCCCTTCCTGTGCATTGTACTGTGCCTGAGAAAGCTGTGTGGTGCCTAAAAAATGTCATTGTAGCGGGCACATGGGTGTCAAGAAAGAACTGAAGTTGGCTGACTCCTAGCCACTGCCACAGTCACAGAGTTATTTTAGTCAAGGTGTAGTGTGGCTGTGAAAACTCAGTTCAAGCTGAACTGTGATCTGCACTATCAATACAAGACATAAATATAACTTTTGTGTAAACATTGCATCCTTACCTAGGATTTAACAAAGTTGTGTACTATGGTATGAAGATATTTGAGCAGTTCACATCTAACATACAGTAAGTAATTAGTTATCTCAGCCAAATCAAAGGAAAATTTAAAAGATATCTCATTAGTGACTCCTTCCACTGATTATCTTAGTGCAAGGATTTGATTCCTTCTTTAGACGGATGACAATTAGTGTGTTGTAAACTGTCCTGTGTAATTACATATTTAGGTTACTGTTTTCTTTGAAAAAATACTTGATTAATGAAGTAAAATTTAAGTTTGTGATACGACAGCCTGCAGCTACCTAATATAACTAAAGTAGTAGCAGCTTTCTTTCTATTTCACTAGAAAACATTTAACTGGCACAAAAACAGAACTAATATTAAGCGGTATTGCGATAGTTTGTTAATATAGTGCACAGTTTAAGCAATGTTTGGTTGTCATTTGTTAATGTGTACCTTCACTTGTGTTTTAGCCCTGTAGGTTCACCTTCTTGGTGGGATGTACAGAATGTGGTGAATAAGTAGAAGAAGTCTCTATTCTTTGACAGTTGTGATGGTTTATTTATGTCAAGCCACAGTGAATGTATATAATGTGATGGTGCTCTTAAAATGCTTAATGCCTTGAACATGCTCCTACATAATGACTGTCAGTAAGTCTGTAGCATCACTATCTTCAGCTGCCCACTTGCAATGTGAATGCAATACACTATTAGATTAGCTGATTATGTGTTTCACCATTTGACAACTTAATATGTGCTCAAATGTAGGAGTTTTTACTAATGGGTACTTATTTTGAGAGTGATTTGAACTTCATTGTCGACAGAGTGGTGTATTCTACACACAAAATTTGTGTTACTGATCAGTACATATTTAATTCTTTTCTAATTTTACATGTAGTGATGTTATTCTAATGATATTATTCTATTTACAGTTGTTTCCATTACTTCCAGGTTCTATCAAAAAATATTCAATAATTCACTCGATATACCTTTGATTTATTTTCAGAAACAAGGTGCAAATCCAGTACGACAACAGAATAACTACAGGATTGCACAACCAAACGTTCTCTGCCACCAGACTATTTTTTCTGGGATGTTTACTAACCATCTGTGCCAAATTAATGTGTCTGGTAATGTATTAATGTTATGTCACTGTCTATTGTAGTATCATAGATACACTTTACGAAAATGAAATGGTTTACATTCCACTGTGAAAACTCACGGTCATGAAATGTTCGTTGAATTGGTTTGACATTTGTATCTGTTGTGTTGGAGCTACTGTTGCAAAGAATGGGATTTTTTAATATGATATGAAAAACAACTGCAGTAAAATAAATTTGTTTATTGAAAAATGAGTTACGTTTCTTACACATGTTATATCATCCCATTTATCATTACATCATTATCTTAGGTGTGTGTGTGTGTTTTCTCTCTCTCTCTCTCTCTCTCGGAAAGGGGGGGATGGAGGTGTGCACACCTCTCTCTCTCTCTCTCTCTCTCTCTCTCTCTCTCTTGGAAAGGGGGGGAGGGAGGTGTGCACACACTTTTGAGAAGAGTTCAATGGTCCATCCACTAATGATTATAGGTCCAAGTTCTGCATGAAATGTTGAATGTTTTGTTATAATATATTCAATTATTAAAAATTTATTCGCTTGCTGTGAACTATTAGACATCAGCTGTATTAGGTATAAATGTAATACCTATTAGAGACTTGTGAAAATTTCTGCCGGGCTTCAACTTGAACCTACATTTCTCTCATGTTGTGAGGTAATATTCCGTGAAGTTCTGGGTTTGCAGTCAGATGTTACTGAACCAGTCTTTTGACTGCATAACTGCCAGCAATCTGAATTTTTATGGGATGAAGAAATACTGAATATTCATCTGTCCTAGAAACCTCATCAGAGATTCACTGTGTATATGTTTAGAATAAGGTATAATGATTCTCTTGTAACACATTCAGCCAATGATACACAGCTTTTTATTTATCATGTATTCAGTTCTTTTTTCTTGATTCTTTCCACACATCACCTCTCCTCTGTTTGTAACTTCAGATTGATCTGTCCGTGAGAGTATGTAATGGGCTATGAAAACGAACCGTTATTTACTACTGTTTCTTCTAGATAAGTTCTGCTTGGTTTGACCTTTTGGATGCAACATGATCTTGAAGAAATAAAACAAGTAGGAGTAGCAACAGTTATGACCAGTGCGTGATTTGTAAAAAAGAAGAGGTACCAGTACTGTGACTTACTAGAGGTATCAGTATGGCGTAACATCAGAAATAGAGCACTGGTTATAACAACAAAAGCAATTGTTTGGTTTTCCTTTGTCATCTCACAGCAATAAAAAAAGAAAGATTTATGTTTGACAGTATTATGAAAAGAATAGTTGCTACTCATCATAGAGTGGGAGTCGCTGATTCGCAGATAAGCACAACAAAACGACTGTCAAACACTCCTTTTGGCTACAGTAGGTCTTCATTAGATTTAGACTGCACACAACACACAAATGCAATGTGTGCTGATGTGGCCACATTCTCTGGCTGCCAAGGAAAGACGTTGAGCATCTTGCACTGCTGCTCTCATGCCAGCTTTGGCAGCCAGAGACTGATGAGGTAGGTGTGTGTGTGTGTGTGTGTGTGTGTGTGTGTGTGTGTGTGTGTGTATGTGAGAGAGAGAGAGAGAGAGAGAGAGAGAGAGAGAGAGAGAGAGGGAGAGAGAGAGAGAGAGAGAGAGATATTCTTATGAAGGGCTGTTTGGCCAAAAGCTTTGTTTGACAGTCTTTTTATTGTATGTATCTATAACTCAGCACCTCCATTATGGATCTACATCTGCATCTACATCTGCATCTACATCTACATCCATACTCCACAATCCACCTGACGGTGTGTGGCGGAGGGTACCTTGAGTACCTCTATCGGTTCTCCCTTCTACTCCAGTCTCGTATTGTTCGTGGAAAGAAGGATTGTCAGTATGCTTCTGTATGGGCTCTAATCTCTCTGATTTTATCCTCATGGTCTCTTCGCGAGATATACGTAGGAGGGAGCAATATACTGCTTGACTCCTCGGTGGAGGTATGTTCTCCAAACTTCAACAAAAGCCTGTACCGAGCTACTGAGCATCTCTCCTGCAGAGTCTTCCACTGGAGTTTATCTATCATCTCCGTAACGCTTTCACGGTTACTAAATGATCCTGTAATGAAGTGCGCTGCTCTCCATTGGATCTTCTCTCTCTCTTCTATCAACCCTATCTGGTACGGATCCCACACTGCTGAGCAGTATTCGAGCAGTGCGCGAACAAGCGTACTGTAACCTACTTCCTTGGCTTTCGGATTGCATTTCCTTAGAATTCTTCCCATGAATCTCAGTCTGGCATCTGCTTTACCAACGATTAACGTTATATGATCATTCCATTTTAAATCACTCCTAATGCGTACTCCCAGATAATTTATGGAATTAACTGCTTCCAGTTGCTAACCTGCTATATTGCAGCTAAATGATAATGGATCTTTCTTTCTATGTATTCGCAGCACATTACACTTGTCTACATTGAGATTCATTTGCCATTCCCTGCACCATGAGTCAACTCGCTCAGATCCTCCTGCATTTCAGTACAATTTTCCATTGTTACAACCTCTCGATATACCACAGCATCATCCGCAAAAGGCCTCAGTGAACTTCAGATGTCATCCACTAGGTCATTTATGTATATTGTGAATAGCAACGGTCCTACGACACTCCCCTGTGGCACACCTAAAATCACTCTTACATTGGAAGACTTCTCTCCATTGAGAATGACATGCTGCGTTCTGTTATCTAGGAACTCTTCAATCCAATCACACAATTGGTCTGATGGTCCATATGCTCTTACTTTGTTCATTAAACGACTGTGGGGAACTGTATCGAACGCCTTGCGGAAGTCAAGAAACACGGCATCTACCTGGGAACCCGTGTCTGTGGCCCTCTGAGTCTCATGGACAAATAAAGCGAGCTGGGTTTCACACAACCGTCTTTTTCGAAACCCATGCTGAATCCTACAGAGTAGATTTCTAGTCTCCAGAAAAGTCATTGTACTCGAACATAACACGTGTTCCAAAATTCTACAACTGATCGACGTTACAGATATAGGTCTATAGTTGTGCATATCTGTTCGACGTCCCTTCTTCAAAACAGAGGTGACCTGTGCCCTTTTCCAATCCTTTGGGATGGCACGCTCTTCTAGAGACCTACAGTACACCGCTGCAAGAAGGGAGGCAAGTTCCTTCGCGTACTCTGTGTAAAATCAAACTGGTATCCCATCAGGTCCAGCAGCCTTTCCTCTTTGGATTTGTTATAATGTCCACCGTCATGCCATCTCCTTGTAAGACAATCAGTAGAAGGAGTCACTAATGAGATATGTTTTAAATTTTCCCTTGAATTATGTCCTTGTTCCCCCCAAAGAAACTGATAGATGAAATTGATCTTATGAATTTTTGTGTGGTGGAGGGGGGAGGGTGGAAACAGAGGGTATGGTTTGCACTGCTCACATGGAAAAATCTCTCTTAGCATGTGTTAATTAAGAAATCCCAACCTCATCATGGATCTGCCATTATAGATTTATCATTGAGTCAACATAGCAGAATTAATAAATTAATTTGAGAGTGATGAATGAAATCAAAATATTTTATTATTGGCTCTGCATGGGATCTAAACTCTGTCATATTCATCTTTTTTGTCATAATATATTTGGGTGCACTGATGCAAAACTTCAGAAAGAGTATACAAGATAAAAGCTCCATGTATAAGGGGCTGTCAAATGAAAATAAGACTGATGGAAAAAGTAAGTAAAATGTTTAGTATTACAAAAGTAATCACCATATCTGTGAATACATTTATGCCACTGTAAGACAAGATGGTCAATCACTCCATGGAAAAATGTTTGCGGTTATCTATGAAACCATAATTGTATCCATGAGTGCACCTCTTGGTGTGAACCAACGAATGGCCAAGAATGTTTTTTTAGTGCTTCAAAAATATGGAAATCACATGAGGAGAGACTGGGACACTATGGAGGTTGTGTGAAGGCTACCCAGACAAAACTGCAGCACAGTTTAAGCAACCTGCCAATAAAGTGTCTGCCAAGATTGTGCAGAGTATGCTGTAGAAGTTTTGCTGGGAAACACACATTATTCACAAAGTCCCAATCTGTCCTCATGTGATTTTCATATTTTTAGAGCCATGAAGAAAGGTATTCATGGCTGTCCCTTTGGTTCAGATAAAGAGGTACGTGCCTGGCAACTGCAAACATTTTTCCACCAAGGCATTGACCGTTGTAAATGTGTTAACAACTATGGCAAGTATTTCTGTATTAATGGGTAGTTTACTTACTTTTTCCCATCTTTTCCGTATTAATCTCACTGCCCTTGAATGCCACTCTATCTTAAGTTTGCTTTTGTAGATCTGTGTTCTATGTACACAAGTGGTCTATTACTGTTTCACAGCATTTTATTTTTTTTTAATACTGTGTTCACCTCAAACTTGCAGCTGTGTGCTGGATTAAATATATCCCAAATTTGGTAGGTTTTCATAATCCAGCTAGATTATCTGCAGTGCTAAAGCAATCAACAGTAGCTTAATAAACACTGATTGACATGCACAGTTTTGGATTTGAGAACTGTAGACTCACTTTTTTGAGGTGAGGGCACCAGAATACATGCTTCTAGTATACAGATGAGGAACTTGAAACTTAGCAAGTTGGAGTAAAAAGTCGTATTTAGGTAATGTATCAGTAAAATTAATTATTCATCAGTTCATCTGGGTTCTGCTAATGCCTATGGTATAGTTAATTTTTCACTGTACATGTTCTTTTAAGAGAAATATTTAGTTTGCTTTATTCAGAAGCCATATGCTCAGGAACATATTGTGAGCTAGCAGTTGAATATTTCCAGAATGACAAATTATTTGAAAGCACTCATTTCACTCTATCAGTAAACATCTTGTTATTTGTGAAAGTCATTAACTAAAATGTTGTTCACAATTAAAGTTTCCATACCCAGGAAATAATATTATTTGGACCTTTAAGTATGTTTATAAAATCATAGCTGTAATAATTTCTTGATGTAATTTTTCTGAACTAGAAAATAGCTTTGGTTATCAGAGTAATTTGACAGTTAAGAAAGGAAGAAAACTATCTTGTTAAATGTACAAGCGGGTAAGTAAATTCTCATGGAAGTGCACATGGTATGAATAAAGTAATCCGCCAACTTTTTTATTTCCCAATCATCTATCACATACATAAACCAAATTATTATTTTCTTCCCCATAATGTCATTGCCATTAATTTCGAAATTGCTCTCTTTATATAGCAACAGGAATTCAGGTCCTAGTAAAAGTTAGGAACTTCTGCACGGCAGAGTCACGACCAGCTACTTTCACCTTAATATCTCGATGTGAACATTCATAGAGTTCACTTGAACATTCCACATTCCAATGTCAGTCACTAATCTGAGCAGATCTTACTTTTACAGTCACTCAGTGTGATTATTTAATGAACTTGTTTGGAAAATCTGTCTAGTCGTCCACATAACTTCTTTGTATTAAAGTGTTAGTAAAGTTTTGGAGACAAAAATTCTTTGAAATTTTATTTTCTGAAGATTTACTTTTTTGTAGATTTGGATGATGACTTCGCCATGGAAAGAACCTGCCACCGTTTAGGGTTCGTAAAGTGTAGTAGCTGACTTGGTTTATTTGAATTATAAAAATAGCTGATAGCAGAAGTTAAT
Organism: Schistocerca serialis cubense; assembly: GCF_023864345.2. Lineage (NCBI taxonomy): Eukaryota > Metazoa > Arthropoda > Insecta > Orthoptera > Acrididae > Schistocerca > Schistocerca serialis. The sequence continues at coordinate 166,090,970 of NC_064648.1, forward strand.
CATCATTGTGTGTTTTGGCACCAAGAAATGTGAAGTAATCTCAAGTTTAAATCAATGATGTCATGTCCATCACTGAAATATTAGATTACAATTTCAACCAATTTCAGAGAATGAGACTTCAGAAGTTTAGCATTACAAAAGGATACCAGCCATATAACCAGGTCAGTAATGCTACGTAGTGTGTTTGGCTTTTCACTGGGCAACTCAGAATCCCTAATGATGATGAACAGCTTCCTAAAGATGCTTTAAACATAAAATGTGCCTACCCATACAACTAAGTATGAGAGCAGTGCACATTAAAAAAAAAAGCATTTTGTAAGGAACTTCCTTTCCAACTGAAAAAACAGGGTGCCCAAAACTGCAATACTAAGTTCTATACTGTACAGTGCACTCATTGACACAGCAAGCGAGCGAGCATGCTGGGACATACTAGAGACAGGATAATGAGCTGCTAATTGCAGCATCTGCAGGCTATGCTGGGACTGTGGGGGAAGTGGAGTAAAGTAGAGAAGGTAAAAGGATTCTGCCACTGCGCCAGTGGGATAGACGGTTGTGTAGGGCTCGAGTGGAAGCAGGGTAGGTTGAGATCAGGGCAGTGGTGTGGGTGGAAAGAATCCAGTCAGTGAAGCAGTCGTTGAGTTCGGGCATATCATGTTCGGTGGCATGCTCAGCAAATGGGTGATCCAGTTGTCCTTGGCCAGTTTGGCACTGGCCATTCATGTGGACACACAACTTGGCAGTGGTCCTGACATGTAGAATGACAGAAAGTGGTTGCAGATAACTTGGTAGATCACATGACTGCTTTCACGTTTGTCCTTGCCTTTGATGCGATGGGAGATGCCTGGGACATATGGTTCAGGTTTTACATCTATTACAGGATAAGCCCCATGGGAAAATTGTGGTGTGTGTGTGTGTGTCTGTGTGTGTGTGTGTGTGTGTGTGTGTGTGCAAGGGGGTGGGCAGGGGGGGGGGGGAAATTTTTCAATTCAGGACACGATGAGAGGTAGTCGAAACCCAGCCATTCTCTGAATCATTGTTAATGAATCCTGATGATGACAGAAAAATTATTATGAACTATCATTAATGCAATACAAATCACCATTTTAAGGAAACTAAAGAGTTTGGGCAGAGAGCCAAAACTCTTTGCCTTTACAAATGTCTGCTTGTGTGTGTGTGTGTGTGTGTGTGTGTGTGTGTGTGTGTGTGTGTGTGTGTGTCTTTCCGCTCCCGGGATTGGAATGACTCCTTACCCTCTCCCTTAAAACCCACATCCTTTCGTTTTTCCCTCTCCTTCCCTCTTTCCCGATGAAGCAACCGTTTGTTGCGAAAGCTTGAATTTCGTGTTTATGTTTGTGTGTCTATCGACCTGCCAGCACTTTCATTCAGTAAGTCACATCATCTTTGTTTTTAGATATATTTTTCCCACATGGAAGTTTCCCTCTATTGTATGTATATATATATATATATATATATATATATATATATATATATATATATATATATATATATATATATATATAAAAAAACAAAGATGAGGTGACTTACCGAACGAAAGCGCTGGCAGGTCGATAGACACACAAACATACACACAAAATTCAAGCTTTCGCAACAAACTGTTGCCTCATCAGGAAAGAGCAGTCATGTGATCTACCAAGTTATCTGCAACCACTTTCTGTCATTCTACATGTCAGGACCACTGCTTGTGTCTGTATGTGTGGATGGATATGTGCGTGTGTGCGAGTGTATACCTGTCCTTTTTTCCCCCTAAGGTAAGTCTTTCCGCTCCCGGGATTGGAATGACTCCTTACCCTCTCCCTTAAAACCCACTCTTTTCGTCTTCCCCTCTCCTTCCCTCTTTCCTGATGAGGCAACAGTTTGTTGCAAAAGCTTGAATTTTGTGTGTATGTTTGTGTTTGTTTGTGTGTCTATCGACCTGCCAGTGCTTTCGTTCGGTAAGTCACCTCATCTTTGTTTTTATATATAATTTTTCCCACGTGGAATGTTTCCTTCTATTATAATGATATATATATATATATATCCTTTCCTCAGACCATTTTGCAAAAAATAACTCAATTTTCTCCAAGAACTGCCCAAATGCTTCAATATTAGTGTCTAGCATACAGTACAAAAATATAGTTATGATTTTTAACATGGGCTGTATCAGTGCTGCTGCTTCCATTGCACTTTTTAGGTTTGTATCATCCACACTAAGGACACTGTATTGCACAAGTACTGTAAGCCCATCAGCCTGATTTATGTAGTCTCATCTATGATGCCTCTTCGGTAGCACATCAGTCTGAAGTCATAAAGCTGAAAAGTTTAATGACTTCAGGATAGTATTTCCTCAAAACTACAGACACACACCACAATTTTGGTTTCACTGTTTCATATGTTGTCTTCAGGGTCCTATTGTTGGATGGTGACCAATTTCTTAACTTCATATGAAAAAATTATTACTCAGGTTAGACTGTAATTATTAATAATAATTTTGTTGGTAAGAAGTGTAGTGATCTAGGACTTTGGAAAAGTATATGGAATCATTTTACACATCGGCATTGGCATTAATCCGTTTAAAGGTACAAGTTCAATACTGAACATCATGGGAAATTATGCAATATTCATAACTAATGGATCAATCAGTTAGTGAAGTGAGCCACCTTGTGCATAGAAAGTGGAGTAACAGAAGTACAGCAGTAAAAGATGAAATCTAATAAGCACAGAGCCAAAATCTACAACGTAAAATGTGTCTACTTCTGAACTTTAATGATAATTTTCTTGTATGTTAATTTTTTCCATAAAACTTTAACTATGTTAATGACAAGTTGGAATGCTAGTCTTTACAATGAGTGGTATCATCTTTAACAAATCTATTTATTAGCTCAAAATATTTTCACTGCTTTTTACTATAGTAAAATTTTTAATCAGACATAACTTTTAATTAACATGGTTTTAAACAAAACTAATTGTATTTTTGCTGTCAGATACTGAGACTACAACTGCAATAATGAAATCTGACCTAAATAACAAATGGGCAGATTTATGCCTACATCACATACAAATATTACTGAAAATCAGAACCAAAAGATGCCCAAGGTCAGAAAAGAGAGAAAAAAATTATTGGTAGTAGTTGCAGTGTAATTAGAGCAGGTGGCGGAAGCCAGCTCGATCTGCCACAGTATGCCATGACCATCCCCTGTGATATGTTCAGTTGTAGCTTACCTTCACTGAGCCAGTGTTTATTAACACACAATGTAGTCTTCTTGTTTACACCTAATAGACTACTAAGATTACCAATTTCATTTTTTAATGACCTGACATTTATATACCAGAATAATCATGAGTCATCACCACAAAATGGTAAAGGTGGATTCTTAGTCAGCAGCTCATCATTGTCTTCACTTTATACACAGTCTTCTGTTGAGAGGAGATTGCATACATACAACAGCAGATACCTCCTTGATTGCACTGAATGCAGATGCTCCCGATAAAGCAATTTGCTCAGAACTACCCATACAAAAACCACAGTTCCTTTCTCGTTCTGGCAGACTCTCATACAATGACTTCTTTCTTTTCATTCAAATTCTGTGTATTTGTTTTATGCAATGTCGTACTAATATAATTGAACATTTGTAATACTATTCTATGAAAGAAAAGTAATTGTTTCCTTTTTCATGGGTTTGTCCATGTGTTTGTAGCAGTATCAGTAAATATGAAAAGATGGCCAAATAATGTAATACTTAAATTTCAGTAATTGCATGGAATGCAAACAGTGATATAATGAAGTAATGTAATAATATCAGTTAGATCTTCTCAACTATTATCATGAAATAAACTAGAACTATTTATTGCATGTGGGTAAAAGACAGTATGACATTCCCCCACTGCATTTTTTGTAGATTATGTACAATATATGTCAAGCACTCATGAGATAATTGTTTATTATCCCTTATGTGCTTTCTGAATTTACCTTGCAGTTCATTTTATAACAAAAAGTGCACTAAATATTGCATGAACATAGACATCATGCTACTCTACAAATCAATGTGTTACATGTAGCTCCAAATAGCTTGGCACCCACACAGATCCAGATGTGTCTACCTTTTTGTTAAGAAGGAGTGACCATCTTAGTCTGCAATAATCTGCTGAGCAGTGTGCTTGGTCCACTACCTGCAGTTGCATTAATTATTAATGGGGTGATTTTCTTATTAGGCACTCCAGTCAGTTATATTATTAGTCATACTGGGATGAGCTGTCCATATGATCTTTCGCAGACTCGCTGACTGTAGCTTAGGAGTTCTGCTTTTGAGTAGGCCTCAGAATCTCCCCTTCCAGATAGTGCTCGCACACAACGAAATCCTCATCACTTCCACTGTACCCACCCATACAATGCCATCTGCACAGGTATGGGACAATATTTCACTCTTAACAATCTGTTTCCACATTCAGCTTGGCCACACGCAACCGAACTGTCACCTAACCACACTAACCTAATCCTCTGGTTACACTACACATCAGTCATCACAACAAAATGCTTGTTCAATCTTATTATGTCAGCGTTCATTTAGGGAGATAATGTAGGTGTTTACACATCCTCAAAATTAATTTGTGTAAGAATATAGCATCTGAAAGGTAGTGTTATGGAAGAATGGTGAAGATTATATGGGTACACTGGATAACTAAATAGCTGGTACTGAATAAATTTGGTAAGAAGAGAAATTAATGGCACAACTAAAAAATCGGGTTGGTTGTTATAATACATCTAGAGACATGGGGGAATTGTCAAGTAAATTTGGTACTGGAGGGAAGTGGGTGGGGTAAAATTACAGAGGCGCACCTAGGTTGGACTATGGTATGCGGTTTCAAATGTATGTAAGTTGTGCTTTATAAAAAAATGTAATGTAAGCTGTGCCTTATAATAAAATGTATCCAAGTTTCCTGAATAAATTAATTACAGTTACAGCCCATGCTTTTAAGTGTGATATCCTCATGGATTTGTGCATCAGTACAAATTGTCAGGGGTATCAAATACAAGTCTGTATCACTTTTATTTTCAATTAACTATTCTCATTTCAAATACTTACTATCAACAAACATTTGATATAATAGTCAGTGAATGTAGATGTATTTATAATGCATTTATAATATGATCCAGCATGTTGAAGAAAGTTTACAAGAAAAAACTCCATCTGAACAGCCCTTGAAGGACCAACGGTACTGACTGGCTGCCGTGTCATCCTCAGCCTTAGTCATCACCGGGTGTGGATGCAGAGGGGCGTGTGGTCAGCACACAACTCTCCCAGCCGCTGTCAGCTTTCGTGACCAGTGTTGCTACTGCTCAGTTAAGCAGCTCTCAATAGGCCTCACAAGAACTGAGTGCACCTCGCTTGCCAACAGCACTGCGCAGACCCCGATGGTGACCCATCCGAGTGCTAGCCGATCCCAACGGCATTAAGTATCGGCGATCTGACGGGAACTGATGTTACCACTGTGGCAAGACCATTGGCCAAGAAAAATATTGGTTTCCTTTTTTATTGTGTTGCGACCACAGGAAACTAAGGTGCAATTGACTTGCGCATGTTCCTTGGTGTAATACGTAACTCACAGACTTCAGCATGTTTACGCAAAAAACACTAAATACAAAATAATTTTTAATCATTATGGGCTCCAAATATTTAGGTATTCTGTGTAATATTTTCTCCCCTAGCAGATTTGTATGTTTGCGATATTATTTATTTCAGTGTTACAAGATCAGTGATTAAAAAATGGCTACTTAGAAATGGCTTTCACACAAATAAAGAGTATTAGATACGTATTTCAACACAGGAGGCAAGCTTACAGGATACTCCCTCAAGGTAAAATTCACATCTGTTGGCAATAGTTTGTCAGTGGTGTTACTAATGGAATATACCTTATGTCCTTGTTCCCTGCAAACCAAGTTGAACCTGGAATATTAGACAATGAATGCCGGTGTAATAAAATCTAAATCAGTACTGTAATGTTTAATACAGTTACAATTCCACATTTTGCTTGTCTTTACTCTCAGTGCATTTCCTTTGCCACAATTGAATAATAAATCTATAAAAATGTAATTGCAAAAACCACAGTACAGCGTGTAAATATACTATCAATACTGTACAGATTACAGTGAGTACTGATATTAGCTAACAAGAATAGACACTATGTTAACCATTTTTGATTATCATGTTGATGACTAATGTAGAATAGAAGCAAATTCTTCCGAGAATGGGACATTAATACAATGAAAAATCTTTATATACACTTCAAAATAAGAGTTTAAAACTGCATCAGAATAATGGCCACAAAAGATGAAACTCAAGAAATGTACCAAGAACTGTTCTTCACTTTTTGATAGGAATAATAAAACTACATTAAATGTGCACATCATAAGCTATTTATTTCACAACATTACTTGCCATCCCATGATTGGAATACAGTCATTTTTTGAGCATTCCCCTAACCTACTCTTTCTGCCCAGGTATCTTAAATAAGCCAAAAATCTATAGTCATTCTTGAAGCGCTTAACAATGCTGTATTTTATGCGCATTCCTCAAGCTTGCAGCAGCATCAGTATTTGGGCATAGTCTGAGAGCGTTAAGACAGTACACAGTAGTTGAAGCGGATTGGGTAACTTCTGTGAACTATGTTACTTCCCAACTGTGTTTAGCTTCACACTTGCAAATATCTATTTCAATTTTTTTCTTTTTTTTCCTTTATTGGATTTCGATTTCCCCCTGAGGGGCGGGCGGGCCTCGCAACAGCACAATACACCGCCCTGCAGCCTAGAGATAAGTTAACAAACAGAATTAGGAGATATGAGGACAATAAAAGCAGGCGATAAAATGGACACTGTTAAAAATTGAAACATGGAGAAGAACATGCGAAGAAAAGATAAAAACAAACAGTCGGCGATGCTGATTAAAACACATAGTAAATAAACAAGCACAATTTAAAAAAACATGGCGACAGTCTGGTTTCTGTTTTCATGAGATAACAACTAGCGACAGAATGGTGGGTGTTCACAACACTGTCAGGGGACACACAACACTGAACACTCAATTGAAACAGCACTATAGAGGTGACACGACACCAGATGGAGGGAGGGAGGACCCAGACCAATGAGGGGGAAAAGGGGGAGGAGAGGGAAAAAAAGGGGGGAGCCAATGGAGAGAGGGGACATAGAAAAAAGGGGGGCTGGGTGGACGCAAGAAGTGGGAAAGGCAGTGGAGGAGAGAGCAAAAGGGTTCAGGGGAGAGAAGAGAGTCAAGAGCGAGGGCGGGTGGGGGATAAACAGGATCGAAGGATGGGAAGAGGGAGGATAGGCAGGGAAAAAACAGGATGGAAGGACGGGGAGGGGGAGCCCAGGAAAAGGGTAGAGGAAGGGAGGGGGAGGTGAGGATCAGGGTTGATAGGAGGGATAAATGGAGGGATAGTGGTCATCATCTGGGAGCGGGAGTTGATGGAAGCCACTTTGGGAAAGGAGATTAAGGGTGCAGAGGTGGAGGGTAGGGGGGACACAATGGTGAAGGTGCGGCAGAAGGCAAGGGTTGGAGAGGAGAAGGGCAACCAGAGGATGAGGGGTATCAAGTTTGCGGAAGGTGTAAAGGATCCGAATATGTTCGAAGAAAATGAGCAGATGGGGGAAAGCAATCAGGTCATAGAGGATCCACGTGGGGACAGGAGGTGTACATGGATGGTGAGACAGAGTGCATCACGCTCAAGGATCTGGAGGGACTCGTAGAATTTGGCGGGGAGGGGGGGGGGGCAGATATCCAGGTGGGACTGGCGTAAGAGAGGATAGGATGAATTAAGGAATTGTAGGCGTGGAGGATGGTAGAGGGGTTCAAACCCCATGTCCGGCCAGAAAGGATTTGAATGAGTCAGAGGCGGTTCTGAGCTTTATATTGGATTTTTTTTTTTGCTTTTTTTAATCAATGCATTACCACAAGTGTTGCTGAGTGTGAAGAATTCTCCTTGCAAATAATTATTAAACTTGAGCACTTATACCAAATTTGTTAAACTATAAGTAAGCAATAAACATAGATAAAGCTTCTAATTGTGACATCAAATAAAAGGTTCTCCATTGCTTGCACTGTTGCTTGGTGTCACTAACAGATGTGAGCTCGGCACGATGCTGGGGAAAATATGGCGATCCTTTTACCACCTGGCTCCTGTCGCCATCTGATCTGCAGTGCCTGATAGAGCACAGTTGTATGTTGGTGATATTCTATGCACCCATTTGTAGCCCTGTATGGAAAGCCATTCTGGGCTTACATTTCAGAAAGATAATGCACATCTGCACATAGCCATAGTTTCTACTGCTTGTCTTCATGCTTAAAAACCCTTCCTTGGCCAGTGAGGTCGCAGGATCGCTCCTCATCTGAAAACGTATGTAACATTATTGGTGTGGCCATCAGACCATCTCAGGATTTTGATGAGCTAAAGCGCCAACTGGACAGTATATGGCTCGACATCCCTCAAGAGGACATCCAACAAATCTATCAATCAAAGCCAATACAAATAACTGCTAATATAAGGACCAGTGGTAGACCAACACTTTACTGACTTGCTTAATTCGTGGAGATCTTTCTCTTGAATAAGTTGATCAATTTTTCTGCAGATGTGACCAATTGGTTGGCTGTACATGTACATAACGTCTACCAATTTCAGTCCCAAGTGGATAATTTCTTCGAGGTGAGTTGCTTTTTTTTCAGTCAAACGTTTTCCCTGTGTGGGAATCACGAATTGTGCAAGTATAAGGGTTGTGACTATGTGACACATGTAAGTTTTGATTGATACTGAAAGTGTGCTCAGGTAGTTGTAGTTCTTAAGGCGAGCACTTGTGGTAAGCAACAAATCTGGGTTCGAATCCTGGTCTGTCACAAATTTTCTTCTGGTCCAAATGGCTGATGTCAATATAGTGTCTCAGAACATGAAGTTATTTTGTAACATTTCGGAAGTATTCATAGCTAGCTGTATTATTCAGCAACAAGAAATGCTTTTTTTTGTTATAACATTTAATATCCTCTTCACTTCAGCCAGAATCAGTTATTTTGCCACCTAATTGGGTAAAGTCGTATACTACTTCAATGTGTCATTTTCTAGTCTAATTCCCTCAGCATCAGCTGGTTTGTTTCAACTACATAGCTGTACCCTTGTTTTATTTTTGTCACTGTTCTTCATATGACCGCTTTTCAACACACTGTTCATTCCATTCAACTACTCTTCATAGCCTTTTGCTGTCTCCGAGAGAATTACAATATCATTATAAAACCTCAAAGCCTTTGTTGTTTGTCCCAGAACTTTAATTTCCCTCACAAGTTTCTGCTTGATTTCCTTTACTCCAAACTCAATGTACAGACTGAATAACACCAGTGGTACACTACAACCCAGTTTTCCCCACTTACCCAGTGCTTTCCTTTCACATTCTGTGACTCTTGCAACTGCAGTCTTGTTTCTGTACAAGTCTTGAATAATTGTTCACTCCATTTTCTAAAAATTTGTGATACCTTCAAACTTCAAAGAGTGTATATAAGTAAAAATTTTTACAATCTCTTTCTAAATTGGCCAATGCTATCAGAAGAAGAGCATAATATGTTATTTCTCAAGACAACAAATCTCTTGTGAACATTTACTAATTGTACACAGCCGAATGTGGTATCACTAGAAAGAGTTTTATTTGGCACTGCATACCATTTTGTGCCATGACTTACCATTTTCTGAAAATTTTAATACAAAAGACACTTTTAGCTATTGTAGGCAAACGGGCATCATGGATGTCCAGGTTCATACCTCACAATTTTACTCATTAATCACAAATAAGAGATGGTCTTTCTATACAATGTTATCACAAATGCCTTTTTATTTGTTTTAAAGTGCTTATTAAGTGGATAATTTGTACACAGCATTGTCATAAACAATAACTATGACCACTAAGGTAGTCCATTATCTCTGGCAATCGTGCAAGTTGACGTTTCTAAACAAATATACTTTCCGAATTGCTAAATATATTTGTTCAATTGTGCCTTGAATTGTAATTTACGTATTGCTTCTATGGTCTAATGTGCTTACTGTAGTTGAAAATGTTTGTCAACTTAATGTTTCAGGTTGTGTAGCCCTACTGCAAACCGCCATGGGGTCTATGGCAGAGGGTATGTCCCACTGTAGCAGTTAATAGGGTTACTTCCTGTTTCATTCTCGAATGGAGCATGGGAATAATCATTGTTTGACACACTCACAATCCCTGCATGAGCAATACATGGGGGGTGTAGCATATTTCTAGAGTAAACATTTAAAGCTTTTTCTCAAAACTTTAACAGGTTTTCTTGGGGTAGTTTATGTCTGTCTTCAAGAGTTTGCCATTTCAGATCCTTCAGTGTGTATATGACACTATCCCATGAATTAAACAAATTTGTTGTCACAGATGCTGCCCTTCTCTGTATAAGTTCAGTATATCAGTATATCTGGTATAGGTCCACACACTTGACCAGTAATCTAGGATGGGTCGCATAATTGATTTATAAGCAATATCTTTATTAGACTTATTGCACTTCAAGCATTCCAAGTACAAAACACATTTTAGAAAACACCAAAACGTATATACAAGGCTGTACCATAAATTCACAATTAGTATTTCCCATTATTCAGTTCATTTTCAGAGATGTTTCTCTTCATTCCCACAACAACCCATATCCCAGCAACTACACTTACTCCAGATGCTATCATTATCTGAAACTGTAAAAATGGAAGAGCATCACACTGCTCATCCAGTACCTTAAAGAAATACAATCCCACATTTGAATTGGAATGTTGAAATATCCCACATCTTCAAGATACTAAACTTTTCAGACGATACAATACATTTTCCATGTCTTAATATTATGCTAAAATTTTCTTTTTCTACTCCGTTAAGATGAATGTGGAGGGATTAAGACTAATGCTCTACAGCAAATCCTAATACGTTTGCTTAACGTTTTGATAAAATGTGTTAAGTGAACACATGGCCTTTCTGTATATATTGCAATAAATGCACATAAATCACTACATAACTCAGATATTATTCTATGTCTTAATATTATGCTTAAATTATGTTTTCCTACTCCATTAAAATGAATGTGGAGGAATGAATGCCAATGCTCTGCCAGTAATCCTAATGTATTTTTTGGATGTTATGTTAAAATTTATGAATTGAACATATGGCCTTTCTGAATATATTGTAATAAATGCACATAACTCAGTTCATAACTCAGAGTTTCTTGCCGATATAAGCAAAAATCGTACAAATTATGGCTAGTTCCCAGTGTATTTGGCATTATACTCTACTCATGGTTCATTCTTTCACATATGGCCAGTTGTATACATTAGATTAGAAACTCTTGATGATTCTTTCTTTTGGTAGGAATGGTAGAAATCACCTTAGATGGTATGTTCTTCTCATTTATGGGTACATGACCCCAACTGGGCTTGGTGGAACTCCAGTCTGATCAGACAGTTGGAATGTGTGATCTTCAGAAGCATCAATGAATGGGCTAACTTGTGAACAACAGAATTGCACAAATTGTGTTACCTGGCAGTGCTGTTAGTTATTTCTGTGTGAAGCCCTTCCTTTACTTTCAACAGAAATATTATTCTTTCTGTACAGTTTTGGCCACCATTCCTTAAACATTAGCACCTCTCCTGTTTTTGATATTTTCATTTCAAAATTCATCTTTTCGTGGGAGTCAATTATTAATTCTGCATCTTTCTTCACAAGATATATCCTATCCATCTTCCTAATTTTCCTCTTTATCTGTTGAAATCTCTATCACGTGCAAGGTAGCACTACCCTCCTGTTGGAAAGTAATGAGTGATGAATTGAAACCTTCACTCTGTTACAAGCATTAAACAAACCTCACCAGTGCATGGTTTTTATTTTTGCCTCCAAAACAGGCTTCATCAGAGCTTTTTCGTGATAGAAGTAATATATGGCCCTTGCACTCTGTAACTCGTGCACATTAAAGATATTTAATGAAATCTGACCCAAGTTAATTGGAAATTGAATTGGTATCTGAGGTAATTGCAAATTCTGCATACAATCAAACGAGAGGCCTGCGCTGGTAGAATCAGTGTCAGTTTTTGCTGTAACTGTGTGTAATTTCTTGAAGAATTAATCACCACACCTCTTGTGCACTATTAACTCAGCTATTGCTGCCCTTTTACCAGCATCATTCAGAGATGGACTTTTGATTTTTATCCAGATCTCTTCACATGTACTGCTCGTATACACCTGTGGTTCCCCAGATTTTAAATTAAAATGGAAAGTTTTCAAATAAAATTGATAATCAACTTGAATATCCATTTTAATAGTTTTGAACATGTGCCACATAATCTGCACGTGTTTTGGGGTCAAGATAATTAGATTCTTCATTGGCATAATGTGCTTCCCGGATTGGAAATGAGTCGATGTGCTTTTTATTTCCACTTCTTAAGCCACTGGTTCTGCATGGCCAGGGTTACATTTTCCCCTCTTACAACACACCAGTGCCTGTGTTATTCTGAATTACGATGCAATATCCCATGGGACAAGGACCCTCTTGATAAGTGGGTTATCTGGATTCGAGTGCCACTCTGGCAAAAATTTTCATTGTCGTCACTCCATTATACAGCTGTTGGTTGTCCATTTTCGCAACTGTGAATTCATTCCAGGTTTCCTCCTTTATCTCTTGGAGATTTACCTTCTTTTAACATATTGCTATATTCGTCCATTGCTGACATCACCAACACTTTGGAAGGCAGTTTTACAAACTTGAATTTTTCCTTCAGATCTTGATAGCCAAGAAATGCATGACTACAATTTTGGTTTCTTCCCAGTAAATTCCTTATCACTTCTAGGCTTCTTTCTTGCCACTTGTTTTACTTCTATGAGGCTTTGATAGATTCCATCCTGTTCATTTTTTGTTCTATCTTGCTGCCCTCTGTCATCTCAGTTGTCATGCTTTTCATCTGACAACTGGAAACAGAATGACATATTCAGTTGAACTTAATGTTCTACATTATTATGTTCGTTGTGGTAGTTAAACGTTGATTTTGAAGTAATGCTAAATTTCAGGTTAAGACGCACATGCTGATATAACCATTACATTTTGGTTGGTAACTATTCCCTCTCCAATTTATATATGCTTCATTTTCACTCTGCTCGCTATATGGCTATATGTTTTGGAACCTCCACTGCATTCTTTCTTTTTCCATTACTCCCTGATATTTGTCACTAACATCGCGACTGTCTGACATCTTACCACCAATAACAAAATAGATTAATAAAAGAGTAAGAGGAATATTGATTATTCTCCCTGCCTTAAACTGAGATGATAGTATAAAAATTTTAGTGAGCCAAAATCTTTTGTACCTGTGGGCTTTCACTTTGAGAGAATGTGATAACAATGGCTGCATAACAATACAAAATGTTTCAGGACATATGGGAATTCGTTACCTCTTGATTGGGCTACATCCTTAAAGCACAAACACAAATGTAACTCATGCTGTCAAAAATGGATGTGTTTGTTTTCGTAATATTCCCATTCATTTACAAAATAAATCAGTATTGCTTCTTCTGTTCTTACCTTACTCCTAAATCTGATCTGATAATTCTTGAGGTCATGTATTACTAATATTTACAATCAAAAACACTCTTGATCACAAATTATTTATTCTGATGACCAGTTTCGACCACAACTTTGGTCATTTTCAGACCAATGATTAAGAACCTCCTTCTGGTGGTAAATCACAGTAGTGATTACACTGGCACTGTAGTGATTTACCAGCAGGAGGAGGTTCTTCCTCATTGATATTAAGATGACCACAGTTGTGGTCGAAACCGGTCTCTGGAATAAATAATTTGTGATCAAGACTGTTTTTAATATTAAATATTTGTAATAGCTTTCATCACTGCATAATCCCACAATGTATTCGAAAGTAATTTCATGTATTACTGCCTATTCACTCATCTTGTAGATATTTCCTGGTAGTTTTTTACAGCCATACATATGCTGTATTTCATAAGTTATTAGGCAATAAATGGACAGATGGATCATAATCTACAACAGCAGTTTTAAAAGGCAAAGGGCGTGAAAGTAGAACAGTGGTTGAGAAGGGACTGAGGCAAGGTTGTAGTCTATTCACAGTGTCATTCAATCTGTGCACTGGACAAGCTGTCAAGGACACTGATAAAAATTTGGACATGTTTTTATAGTTCATGAAGAAGAAATTATGGGTTTAAGGTTTGCCAGTGACAGTATAGTTCTGTCACTGTTGGCAAAAGTCTTGCAGGGCAAGTTGAATGGAAGGAATAGTGTCTCAAAAAGAGATTATAAGATGAACATCAAGAAAAGTGGTTCCTTGCAGCTATTGTCATAGGGGAGTTGATCGTCATTTGTTTTACATGTCATTTGTTTCATGGGTAACAGTGCTCCACATTTGGTAACTGAGGGATCAAGTGTTTTAATTCATAATTAATTTTTTTATGTTTTGATGAGAAAGTCAAGATAATTACAATATTGTCCATGGGCGATTTTAAAGTCCTGATTACAGCTAGTTCTCTGCATTAAACACAGCTCTCTCTTCCTGGTATGACATAGATCGAACCAGAGGAAGGAAAGACTTCCTCTTTCTCATCCACTGGGTAAGTCTCCCCAGACCCAGTGTTCTGGGTGGCTTTCTCAGACACTACACATTTCCCAAACCTCACCAGCCTTATCCTTCACCCCTCTTGTTTCCCCTTCAATGCTTCTACAAGAAGAAGGAGCCACTGGCTCCTAAACTTGAGTATTTCTACAATATTTGTATATGTTTTCTCCTGCCACCGCTTATTGAGTAGACCTGTATCTACAAAATCACACTACGACTTCAATGAGAGGAGAAGACACAGGCTCAGACCACTATGTAGTTGAAATTAATATAAAATTCACACCTTTAAAGAAAATGAGTTACAACCCATCTCAACTGTTAAAAATGACAAGCAGCACCAAATAAAACAAAGCATTAAATTAAGAAATGACCTAGGTGAACTGATATCTAGTACAAAAATCAACAAAAAACTATCAGCCTCAAAACAACAAAACAACTTCCAGGAGTTACTGCAAAATCCTTGGGAAACAACTGCAGTAGTACTAACTATTTACGGTAATATTTGAGAATAAAGATAGAAGAAACACAGTAACAAAGAAAGTGCTGATACCATGACAGAAGCATTTCATAAACGTTTGGACTGTGAAAAAGGCAAATATATCTTTCAGACCGGTGTAAATAACACAACAAAAACCAAACCTAACAAATCAGGTTCTTAAAATTTCCTAGATGTTGAAGGAGAACTCACAGATCAAAAACTGGTAAGGTTGTGGCTGAAATGTGAATATATTTAAGTCACACTGTCAATATCTCCTTACACATAACTCTAACAGAAAGGTGGACGATGTAGCCATTCCCTGAACATTATACCACAACCGTCATCCAGATGGGGATAACAGCGGTCTGAATATCAACAGAGCAATCTCTCTCCTAGACTCCACATGCAAGACTTAGTCCTAGATTCTATGTGGAACAATTAAGGGACAACTAAAACAGGAGTTACAAGGAAATCTGGAAGGTTTCAGACCATGGAGAATTTGTGCAGAGCAGATCATTAGTTTAAAGTTGATTATGGTGTGCTGTAGGAGACAGAAAAATCTCTGGCAATAACGTTTGTACACTTTAAGAAGCCGTCAATTGTCTCCATGGAACTCCAGTTTTAAAAATTCTCAGAAATCTAAGACTTTATCCAAAATTAATTAAACTAGTAGAACTTACTCTAAACAACGCTAAATTGAAAGTAAGGTTTAGAGAAAAAAATTCTGAAACATTCCTCATAAAAACAGGCGTAAGACAAGGTGAATGCCTATTATCATTACTGTTCGACTGAGCACTGGAATATGTAATGAGAGAATGGTACAAGGATAATGCAAAGAACATAAGAATTGGAAGTGTGAAAACTGATAAAAGTTTAAACTGCTTGGGATTTGTTGCTGATAATATGCTCCGAGCCAAGAACGTTTAAGAAACTACTAAAGTAGTTAAATCATTAAAAAATAGCACAGACACTCAGCCTCAGAATATCATTTGGAAAAAGAAATTACGCCAGCTGGTCCACAAAAATACAGCGGAAGAACAGGAAATCAAAATCGATGATCAATTTCAATATTTAGGTGACATCATAATGGGAAATCTAAACGAGGAACATGGCAAAATAGAATAAATACCTCACTAAGGAAAATTAAATCAGCAAAAAAAAAAAAAAAAACATACAACAAAAAACGGCTGTCTGTAGTTGCAAATTTAAAACATTATAAAACAATCAAATGACCAGAAAAAACATATGCAGCAGCAACCATCTTCAGGACAAGGGCGTCTTCAGCCAAGGTACTGGCTCGATGCAGCTCTCCATGCATGGTGGCTGCAGAGAAATGGGGAGCTCTCTAGTGCATTCAGCAAATTAAAATAAAACCGTGTACTTACAGACATGTAATTTTGACTCTCATCCCTCGCCACTGTACGCCTTATAACATTATCAATCTATTTGCCGGGGAGCTCTCTAGTGCATACAGTAAAATGTAAATTAAAATAATAAGTAATTTTGACTAACATCCCTCGCCACTTTACGCCTTATAACATTATCAATGTATTTGCCGGTTCGCACCTAACGGCACGAACCCTCTAAAAATTGTAAATAATAATACGCCTTACAACGTTATCAATCTATTTGCCGAGCAGCTCTCTAGTGCATTCAGTAGAATGTAAATGAAGGTAAGACCGTTTACTTACAGACACATTTGCCGGTTTGCACCCTCCAACCTTCGCCACTTCACGCCGTATAACATTATCAATCTATTTGCCGGTTCGCACCTAACGGCACGAACCCTCCAAAAATTGAAAATAAGAAGTTTTATGTACTTTCACCTATTGTTTTTTTTTCTTTTTTTTTTCTTTATCTTTATTGAATTTCAGTTCCCCATCGGGGCGGGCTGGCAGCAGCATATGCACTGCTCTTCAGCCGAAAGACATAGAACAAAACAATAGAAGACATTTAAAAACAGCAAAGGAGAGAAGAAGGCGAACATAGATATAAAAAAGGGAGAACATCATGGAAGGCAATATACAAAAAACGAGGTGACTGTAAAATGGAGATAAAAAACTGTTTAAAAGTAGCACACACAAAAAGCCACACACTGCGACGAATAAAAGAACACAAGGCACAGTATGACTGGAGCATAAAGGTGTTGACAGATGGCATAGCACACAACGTAACACTGACGGCGAACCTCAAGGCAGTACACAATTAAAATCACACCTCTTGACGCACACGAGAAACAGCACTAAACACAACACTGACGTGGCACACTGATGATGATCAATACAGAGGATCTGCCAGGTTCAAGGAGATGAGGGATACCTGAAGAAGGGAGGGATGGGAAGAGATGGGGGAGGGGAATGGGGGGGCGCGCGGAAGAGTAGGGAGGGATGTGGGAAGGAGAGAGGCAAGTATGGGGTGCAAGGTCTCAGGGGAGGGGGATGGAGGAAAATCCGCCCTGGGAGAAGAAGGAAAGAGGAGAAAGGGGCCCTGGGGAAGGGGGGGAGGGGAACAAGGCCGGGCTATAGTTGGAAGGAAGGGTATATGTCACGGCAAAGTTCGTCATCCGGGAGGGGGAGGCGTTGGAAATTGCCCTGATGAAGGAGATGGAGGGTGTGGAGGTGGAGAGAGGGAGGGATACAGCGATAGAGGCGCGGCAACGGGCGGGGGGTGGAGAGGAAGGAGGAAACCAGAGGGTGGGGGGGATCAACCCTGCGAACAATGTAAAGGATGCGGAGATGTTGGAGGAACAAGAGGAGGTGGGGGAAGGGGATCAGTTCATACAGGAGCCGTGTGGGGGAAGGAAGGCGGATACGGAAGGCAAGGCGGAGCGCATGGCGTTCAAGGATTTGGAGAGCTTTGTAAAAGTGGGTAGGGGCGGAGATCCAGGCGACGCTGGCATAACAGAGGATAGGACGGATGAGGGATTTGTAGGTGTGGAGGATGGTAGAAGGATGCAATCCCCATGTCCGGCCGGACAGGAGTTTCAGCAGGCGGAGGCAGGAATGGGCTTTCTGCTGGATGGTCAGGAGATGAGGGGTCCAGGTGAGGTGTCGGTCAAGGGTGAGGCCAAGGTATTTCAGGGTGGGGGTGAGTTGGATAGGACGACCATAAAGGGTGAGGTAGAAATCTTGGAGGTGAAAGGAGCGAGTGGTGCGGCCTATGATGATTGCCTGGGTTTTGGAGGGGATGAGACGGAGGAGCCACTGGTTACACCAAGTGGTGAACTGGTTAAGGTGGGTTTGGAGGGTGCGTTGAGACCGTTGAAGGGTAGGATAGAGAGCCAGGAAGGCGGTGTCATCAGCATATTGGAGAAGGTGGACTGGTGGGGGTGGCTTGGGCATATCAGATGTATACAAGAGATAAAGGAGAGGGGAGAGGACAGAACCCTGGGGGACGCCAGCCGTGGGATAAAAGATACGTGAGTTGGTGTTGTGGAGGGTGACATAGGAAGGACGGTGTGAGAGGAAGGAAGCGACCAGACGGACAAAATTGATAGGCAGGGCGTAGGTTTGGAGTTTAAAGAGGAGACCGGGATACCATACACGGTCATAGGCATTTTGGAGGTCAAGGGAAACAAAAATGGCGGAGCGACGGGAGTTGAGCTGGAGGGACAGAAGGTGAACAAGGTTGAGGAGTTGGTGGTCAGCAGAGAAGGAGGGTCGGAAGCCACACTGGGTAAGGGGGAGGAGGTGGTGTTGAGCAAGGTGCCGATGGATACGGTGGGAGAGGATGGATTCAAGGACCTTACTGATGACGGAGGTGAGGCAGATGGGACGATAGGAAGAGACGGCAGAAGGGGGTTTGTTGGGTTTGAGGAATAGGAGGACGCGGGAGGTCTTCCACAGGTCAGGGTAGAAGCCAGTAGAGAGGATGACATTATAGAGATGGGCGAGGACAGTTAGGAAGGAATAGGGGCTTTCTCGAAGGTGACGGTAGGTGACACAGTCATGACCAGGGGCCGTGTTGAGTTTGGACTGGAGGAGAAGTTTAATGTCTTGTGCTGTGATGGGAGTGTTGACGTCGGAGGGGGGCAACTGCCCCAAGTACTGGAGACTAGGAGCAAGTGGAGCGACTGAGGTATCAGCACGTTCCATGACGGTGGGGAAAAGAGAATAATCAAAGTGGGGATCATCGGGGATGGAGAAGACCTCGGAAAGGTGGGAAGCAAAGTGGTTGGCCTTACTGAGGTTGTCTGGAAGGGGGCGATCGTTATGGGGAAGGGGGTAGTGGGGAGCAGAAAGGGAACCAGTAAGATGATGGAAGGCGGACCAGTACTTGGAGGAGTTGATAGGGAGGGTGGCATTGAGTCGTGTGCAGGTCTGGTGCCAGTCCCGGTGTTTCGTTGCTGTAATAAGGTTCCGTACGTGTCACTGTATTTGCCGGTGGCGTTGGAGTGTATCCCTGTCACGAGTGCGGAGGAAGGAGCGATAGAGGCGGCGGGATTCACGGAGGAGGAGGACAGCCCGCGGAGGGAGAGTGGGACGGTGTGGGTGGATGGTTTTAGTAGGAACATGGGCCTCCACGGCGTCAGTAATTACCGTCTGAAGGAAGGACGAGGCGCGGATGATGTCGTCAGGATGGCGATAGGTAAGAGGGTGGCTTTCGACCTGGGTGGAGATGGAGTCCCGGTAGGCATCCCAGTTGGCACGGCGATAGTCATGGACGACCTTGGGAGGGGGTGCAGGTTGCAGAGCCAGAGGGGGGCGGTTTGCAGACGTTATGGTGAGGAGGACAGGGAGGTGATCGCTACCTGTGGGGTCAAGGACGGCGACAGTGATACGCCCAAGGAGGTTGGCGGAGGCAATGACAACATCGGGGGTGGTGTTACTTTCGGGTCGGGTGTGCTGGGGAATGGGAACAAGGTCACCCTGGATTGTGGAGAGGAACTGATGCCACCGCCGAAGGGCAGCAGGAGTGCAGCTATGGATGTTGAGGTCGGCGGCAATCACATAGGTGGAGTAGGTGTGGTCAATGTGTGAGATGAAGTCATAAGGAAGAGGAGCAGTGGAGCGGACATAGATGGTGGCACAGGTAATGGTGAGGGCGGGGAAGAAGACGCTAAGGATAAGGTGTTCAGTGGGGTCATTGAGGAGAGGTTGTGG
The DNA here is from genome assembly GCF_023864345.2 of Schistocerca serialis cubense. Taxonomy (NCBI): domain Eukaryota; kingdom Metazoa; phylum Arthropoda; class Insecta; order Orthoptera; family Acrididae; genus Schistocerca; species Schistocerca serialis. The sequence continues at coordinate 166,111,229 of NC_064648.1, forward strand.
CCGGACGGGGATATGCTTAAGGTGGCCAATCGCAACTCCACCCTGCGCACGAGGACCAGGAGCATCAGTGCGGTGGAGGATATAGGGGGAGGTGCGGATAGAATGGTGGGGCTGGAGAAAGGTTTCGTTCAAGAGGAAGGTGTCGACCTGGTGGTGGGAGAGGGTGTGCATGAGGAGGTATTTGTTGGAGCGGAAGGAGCGAATATTCTGGAAGAGGATGCGAGACTCGTGCCGCGCCATGACGGGAAGGAGGTGGGGAAGAGAGGGAAGGGAAGAGACTTAAACTAGGGTGTCGAGGCGGGTGAAGGTGAAGTGGGCTTGGTTGTGGGAGTAAGTGGCGAAGGTGTTCAGGTGGAAAACAGAGCGAGCAGCAAGGGATATTTGTTGGAAGGTGTGCGGGCGCTGAAAAGGGTGAATGTTTTGGAGTACAATGGTAATAAACCGGATGATGTCCTCGGCCGTGGGGGGTGGACGGAGGGAATTGTTAGGATGGACAGGAGGATCGATGGGACGAACTGGGACTGTAAGTTCAGGGGTGGCTGGAGGGGGTTTAGCTTTACACTTGTGGGAGTATGTGGGATGGGGGCCATTGCAGGTATTACAGGAAGGAGGAGCAGCGAGGTTGGGGCAGTTCTTGAGAAAGTGGGAGGCCTTGCAATGGGGACAGGTGGGGGGGTTTGTGCAGTTGGGAGTCAGGTGGTCATTGTACATCAGGCACCGTTGGCAATGGTAGGATTGGGGAGGGGATTTGGAGGATTCAACAGGGTGGCGATGGTGGTATATCAGGGCACCCTGGGTGAGGAGATGGTCTATGGATGGGGCGGACTCTGAGAATACCCGCATGAGGTAGGTGGGACCAGAGGCATTGTGGATACGGCAGGCAGAGCGGATTTCCAAGTCCGGGTGGGAGTTCAGTTCTACCAACACTTCATCCTCTGTGATCACCGGGCTGAGTTTGGTAATCACAGCGGTGTAGGTGGGGGTGGCGACGGGGAGGCTGGGGCTGACGAGGAGTGGAAGTGGAAAGGAAGGGTGTCAGAGAGGCGTGGGGGCCAAACATAACTCGTGGGAGTTTTCGCAGGAGGTCTGTGTGAAAGAATGGGGACGGGGACTTGATAAGGACTGAGCCCTGCGGGGAATGAGTTGGGAGATGGGAGCACCAGGTAAGTACTTTCGTATTTCCTTGGTGAGGGTACGAGCGTCGAGGAACTTAGGATTGGGAGTTGACAGGACAAGGGTGTGGAGGGTGGGGGCCAAGGTAGGGGTGGCAGGAGGAGGGGTGGTGTCCATGGTGACGGCAGGGGGAGGGGGAGGTGGTGTTGATTTTTTGTGGGAAGTGGCGGGAGCAGAGTCGGTAAGGATGCGCTTTTGGAGTTTTTTGGAGACTGGAGGCTGGGAGGGGGGAGAGGGACGGGGAGGAGAGGGAGGTGGCGGGTGGTAGATCCCTGTGGCGTAGTGGAGGCACCGGGAGAAGCAACTGGTTCAGTGGTGGTGATGGTGGCTCGGCGCGACGTGATGCGTGCGGGAGATGCAGAAGACGAAGCGACGGGGTCGGTGAGAGAGGGGAAGCCAACCACCTGAGGGGTGGCAGCAGAGGCGGCAACAGAGGCGTACGTGAGGGCGGGGTTAGTAGTGGGAGCTGTTGAGGGTGTGGAGGCTGGAAGAAGGGTGTAGAGGTGTGGGTATGCAGCGGCGGGGGATGGGGGGGTGGGGGGTGGGGGAAGGGAGGGGGGGTGGAGGGAGGGAGGCCAGAGGCGGCGCTCCAGGGAGTGGCTGTGGGGGAGGGGGGGGAGGTGTAGATGACGGTGGAGGTGGGAGTACTCATTGCAGACGAACGGCGGCGAACAGACGGACGAACAGCGGGCGGCGTCGGCGTCGGCGTCGGCGTCGGCGTCGGCGTCGGCGGCGAGCAGACGGATGAACAGCAGGCGGCGGTGGCAGCGGTTGCGACGACGGCGATGGACAGCCAACAGGCGGACAGACGGACGAACGAACGAACAGCGACAGCAGCGGGCAGACAGACAGACACACACAATCTTCGAAGACGGAGATTCCACCCTGAGAGTAGCCCAGACTTTGCAATCTGACGCTTTCGAAGGAGGGGATCCAACCCTTTAGATGGCGTCACCTATTGATTTTTTTTTTTTTTTCGTTTATTGAATTTCAATTCCCCCCCGAAGGGGGCGGGCTGGCAGCAGCTTAGTACGCCGCTCTTCAGCTGACAGATTTTGTGACAAAGATCAAGAGAACAAATAATAAAAAACAGGCGATAAAATCGGAGACTTAGAGAGTAACAAGGTGAAAAGAAATCGTGGAACTTAAAACAACATCACAGGGATGATGACGCAAATAAAAATACATACGAAGCAGACAGGGAAAACAATAGACAATTAAAAAGAACACGGCGACAGTCTGGATTCTGTTCGCATAGGACATAAAATTCACACCGAGCGACAGCATGGTTTCTGTTCGCAACACGAGAAAGAGAAACAACACTGAATAGTCACTGGAACACTGTACTAAAAAGTTGGCAAATGTGACACCACAGTCGAGAGCAGGTGGGGGGAAACTGGACAGAAGATGGGAAAACAAAAAAGGGGGGGAAAGGTGAGTAAAAGCGAAGGGGGGAGCCGGGAAAGGAGCTGAAGGAGGATGAGGACCCATAAGAGGGGTGGGGGGCAGACGTGACAGGGAGTGGGGTAGGCAGAGGAGGGGAATACAAAAGGACTGGGGGGGGGAGAAGGGAGGTAGGGAGAGGTTTAGTGGGGAGAAAAACAGGATGGAAGGGGGGGGAAGAAGGAGCCCAGGGAAAGGACAGAGGAAAGGAGGGGGATTGAGGATCAGAGTTGATAGGAAGGATAAATGGAGGGAGAGAGGGTACCATCCGGGAGGAGGAGTTGACAGAAGCCACCTTGGGAAAGGAGATGGAGGGTGTAGAGATGGAGGGTAGGGGGGACACAACGGTGAAGACGTGGCTGGGGATGGGAGAGGAGAGGAGCAACCAGGGGGTGAGGAGGTTCAAGACGGCGGGAGGTGTAGAGGATGCGGATATGTTCGAGGAATAGGAGCAGATGGGGGAAAGGAATGAGATCATAGAGGATCTGCGTGGGGGACGGGAGGCGGATACGGAAGGCGAGGCAGGCGGAGTGCATGACGCTCAAGGTTCTGGAGGGACTGATAGAATTTGGGGGGGGGGGGGGCAGATATCCAGGCAGGACTGGCATAACAGAGGATGGGACGGATGAAGGATTTGTAGGTGTGGAGGATGGTAGAGGGTAGTGGTGGGCAGGAAATCGCGTATCTGTTAGAAATCGCAGTGACTGAGAAGTCACAGATATCACAGTAGCAACTTTACAGAATCTAACTGCGATTTCAGTCACAGTTAGCAGTCGCAAGTAGTATTTCACATTCAAAGACGTGGGCCATCTATTGGTCGAATTTAGCACTGCTTTCTGCGATTTCAGTGACAAGTCGCAACTAAGAGTCGCAAGTAGCAACTAAAAAGCGCGGTTAACAGTGGCATCTGTTGGCCGAAGTTCGTACTACGTCCATCTCTGCGGTACGCTATGGAGTCTAACTGCGATTTCCGTGACAAGTCGCAACTAAGAGTCGCAAGTAGCAACTAAAAAGCGCGGTTAACAGTGGCATCTGTTGGCCAAAGTTCGTACTACGTCCATCTCTGCGGTACGCTATGGAGTCTAACTGCGATTTCCGTGACAAGTCGCAACTAAGAGTCGCAAGTAGCAACTGGAAAGCGCGGTTAACAGTGCCATCTGTGGGTCAAAGTTCGTACTACGCCCATCTCTGCGGTACGCTATGGAGTCTAACTGCGATTTCCGTGACAAGTCGCAACTAAGAGTCGCAAGTAGCAACTAAAAAGCGCAGTTAGCACTGCCATCTGTTGAGCAAAGTTCATACTACGCTATTCGCTACCGAGTCAAACTGCGATTTCTGTGACAAATCGCAACTAAGAGTCGCAAGTAGCAACTAAAAAGCGCAGTTAACATACTTTTCCTAGTGTCATCTGTTGACCGACGTACGTACTTCGTTATGATAGCCTTGTGCCTCACGAGATCGATGTGCTGTGTGTGCATATGAAGGGCTTATTTCAATAGTGGTAAAAGTCCATTTTTGTTAATTTTGAGATATAGAGTCGTAAAGTTAAATGAGTGCAGTTGAGATACCAGAAATATTCAAGCATATGGCTTCTTGCTAGAGATGAACCTTTATTTATGTTTGTTTGGATCACTAATTTCAGAAGCATTATAGACAGAAAAGTGTAGGTAATGGACTTGTACCACTATTGAAATAAGCCCTTCATATTATATGACGACATGCACATTCAGCATCAGTTATGGTTGGTCAAATACTGCTGTGACTCTGAATGTATTATATTAATAAGAAGCAACATTGCCTTTTTCTCCTGAAAATATCAAGTAACGTAACAAATGTGTTTGATTCTGCTTCCAATATGACAGTTTTGGTTAATACTCCACATGCCTACAGGACTTTGCAATGTTAACACAGCAGAACTCAGACATCTGTATAAGTGCAGAGAAATGAAAACAGTCATATGAATGCCTCACTTTTGTTCCGACACAGTTCAAGACTCGGGAGAAAAGTTTTACACCTGGTGTTCTACATGGCAACTTCACACACAAGAACTTTTTGCCGACACTACTACCACCTACATAAGTAAGCTTTTCCTGTGTCACTTTCAAGTAATGCACTTAAGCTATTCCTGATTTAACTGGAAGATCTGTACTTCCCACTTTCATATCAACAGCCACAAAATGCATATTGTAGACTTTGGGATATGTTACAGGTCAGTGTCACACCAAGATTGTGGCGAAAGGGGGGGGGGGGGGGGGGCGGCACGTCGGTATCCAACAAATGTTTACCAATAAATAAGTGGCGGAAAATTACGGGTATAGGACAGCTTAACATGTGGAAAATGAGATTTTTATTATTCACTCAATGTATTTAACATTTATTATTCCTTTAAAATCGCACAACAACTTCAATAAAACACTTTAATCAGTCACACACTTATTTCAAAATTATTTCACTTTTAAACTGCAAATCCTCTAAGAGCTGTCTTGAATCTTCACGAGTCTCTCTCAACAGCCTTGATGTGGATAGATATGTACAGCAACCAGTAATCAGTCAGAACTGCGTCTGCAAAAACACAAGGATTATTAAACAATTTTTGCTGTCACTAATTACTAGCAATATAATTGACAGAGTAGATTGCTAATATTTGCTATATCACATTTGCTATATCACATTCGCAAGAACGATCTCACTGAAGTAATTAAGTCCATCAAAACGCTTAGAAACTAACCTCTCGTCTGACGAAAACGGTCTAAAGACTGGCAATTTCTTCAGATCTGTTGACAATGACATTGAGAATTATCACTTTACTGAGTGACTGAAATGTAGTTCAGGTACCTTTGAACATAACAATATGTTAGAATTCATTTTCTAAACACGAACTATTACGGTACTGTGCGGCTACTTACATATTAATTACACTATTAATATTTTCACAGTTGTTTCTTTAATACAAAATTAAAGCCAACGGAAGAATAAACGTAAAACATACTTACCAATGACAGGTTTGTTGAGATGCAATTTTCTGTGTGGACAGATGTAACTTTTTCATACGGTGGTACGTCGCAGAAATCGCGGAAGTTGCAGAAATAGCAGTTGCGGAGGGATACGCGACTTAGGTTCCTTATCTGCGACTCTTAACTGCGACAAATCACAGTTAAGAATAACAGATACTGAAAAGTAGCATTCACAGAAATCACTGATATCGGAAAATCGCAGTTTAGCCCATCACTAGTAGAGGGGTGCAGCCCCCAGGTCCGGCCAGAGGGGAGTTTGGGGAGTCGGAGGCGGTTGTGGGCTTTGGATTGGATGGAGCGGAGATGGGGTATCCAGGTGGGGTGACGGTCAGCGGTGAGGCCAGGGTAGGTGAGGGTGGGGGTGAGACCCTACTTATGTCTTTCTCATTTTTAAGGAACATGTCACCACAAATATTGCTGAGTGTGAAAAATTGTCTTTGTAAATAAAAAACAGACACGGATGAGCTTTCCACCTTTGTTGAGAAACTAAACATATTCAATTGCAGTAGATAAGGAGGTTTTTGTTATTCACAACCATTTCCTGTTAAGCTTCCTATTTCAACATCGAATAATCGGCCGGCGGTTGAATGTCCTGTTGCTTGGCGTCGCCGACAGATGTCAGAGCGATGCGCTGCCGGGAAAAACATGGCGAACCTTTCACCTCCATCTCCTGTCGCCGTCTGCTCTGCAGTGGCTGTATAGCGGAGCAAACACAGACTAATTGCAGTGAACACTAGCATTATTCTATGGAGGAGTGAATGCAAATGCTCTGCTGGTAAACCTAATATATTTTCTTGACGTTCTGTTAAAATTTATTAAGTGAACATATGGCCTTCTTGAATACAGTGCAATAAATGTACATAAATCAATACGTCACTCAGTTTATCGTAATATTGGCAAAAATCAAGTAAATTATGGCTAATTCGCATTGTCTTTCGCATTATACTGCACACGTGGTTCATTCTTTGACATATGGCCAATTGTATATGTTAGAATAGAAGTTCTTTATGATGTCTTGTTTTGGGAGGAATGGAAGAAATCGCCTTAGATGGTGCATGTTTCTCTCATTTATCGTTACAGGAGCCCAATTGAGCCTGATTTACAGGGCTTGGTGGAACTACAGTTTGATCAGAAAGTTGGAATGTGTGCTACTCTGCCACATCAATGAATGGCTTAACTTTAACAACACCACGAGTGTCTTATGAACAACAGAATTGCAAAAGTTGTGTTACATAAAAGAGCTGTTAGTTTCTGTGTGAAGCCCTTCCTTTCCTTTCAACAGAAATATTAGTATTTCTATGGAATTTTGGCCACCGCTCCTTAAAATTGGGAACCTCTTCTGTTTTTGATATTTTCACTACAAAATTTCTCTTTGTGTGGGATTCAGTTATTAATTCTGTATATTCTTTCAGAACATATATCCTATCAACCTTTCTAATTTTCCTTTTTGTCTGTTGATATGCCTATCATGTGCAAGGTAGGACTACCCTCCAGTTGGAAAGTAATCGGTGATGGACTGAAACCTTCCCTGTGCCACAAGCATTAAACAAACCTCACCATTGAATGGTTTTTATTTTGGCCTCCACAACAGTCAGAGAATGAGTGAAAGTCTTTAACACGTTGTCCAACATTTTCACTTATATAATTAAAAAGAAATGAACAAGCTCCATCAGAGCTTTTTCGTGCTATTCCTCCCATGATAGAGACAAAAACCTGGCTGTTCCACTCTGTAATTCTGCGCATTTAAGAAATTAATGAAAGCTGCCACAAGTGAAATGTAAGTTGTCTTTGTATCTGAGGTAATTGCAAATTCTGCATTATATCAAACGAGAGGCCTGCAATGGTAGAATCAGTGTCAGTTTTTGCTGTAACTGGGTGTAATTTCTTGTGCACTATTAACTCAGCTTTGCTGGCCTTTTAGCAGCATCATTCAGAGATGGACTTGTTACATTTATCTGAGGCTCTCCACATGTACTGCTCGCATACACCTGCAGTTGCCCAAATTTTAAATTAAAATGTCCATGCTTAATTTTCAAATAAAACTGATAATCAACTTGAATATGGGGTTAAAAAGTTTTGAACATCTGCCACATAATCTTCACATGTTAATGGTCCAGATAATTCTGTTCTTCATTGGCATAATGTGCTTTCTGGACTGGAAATGAGTTGATGTGATTTTTCATTTCCACTTCCTAAGCCACTAGTTTTGCACCGCCAGGATGACATTTTCCTCTCTTACAATACTCCAGCGCCTGTGTTACTCCGAATTACGATGCAATTAATTAATCTAGTAGAACTTACTCCAAACAACGTGAATTTGAAAGTAAAGCTTAGAGAAAAAATTTCTCAACCATTCTTCCTAAAAAGAGGTTTAAGACAAGGTGAATGCCTATCACCATTAGTGTTCGACTGTGCACTGGAATATGTAATGACCGAATGGTACAAGGTAAGGCATAGAATACAAGAACTGGAAGTTTGACAAATGGTAAAAGTTGAAACTGCTTGGGATTTGCTGCAGATCTTACTCTCCTAACCACAAATGTTCAAGAAACCACTCAACTATTTACATCTCTAAGAAATATCACAGAAAGTCACCCTCAGAATATCATTTGAAAAAACAAATTATGCCAGCTGGTCCACAAAATTTCAGTGGAAGAACAGGAAATCAAAATCGTTGATAAATTTAAATATTTAGGTGACATCATAACTGGAAATCTAAATGAGAAACAAACATGATAAAGTAGAATAAAAACCCCATCAAGGAAAATTAGATTAGCAAAAACGCATACAACAAAAAAGCCTGTCTATAGTTGCAAATTTAAAACATTGTAGAACAGTTACACAACCAGAAATAACATATGCATCTGCAACCATCTTCAAAATGACCGTTGTTGTTGTTGTCGTCTTCAGACCATGTACTGGCGTGATGCAGTTCTCCATGCATGGTAGCTGGAGGGAAGGGATGAGTTTTGTAGTGCATTCGAAAAATAAACAAGAATGGGTAATTGCAAACGTGTTACTGTAACTGGCACCCCAACATCTAACATTCACGAACTATTTGACGGCTCGCACAACACAGCAGAAGCCCTCCAAAATTTCCAAAATTTCGTAAACATTTAATGGTTTCATGTATAGGAATTTGTTGCTTTGTTTCTTTACTGTGGGAACGGCGTTGCCGCAGTGGATACACTGGTTCCCATGAGATCACAGGAGTTAAGCGCTGTCGAGCGTGGCTGGCAGTTGGATGGGTGGCCTGAAGACAGAGTGCTTTCTTTATTGTTTTTTCATTCCAATGCCCTATATGGGCAGGGAAGGCCTGTCAGCAGCACAATCCACTGCTCTTCTGCCGAGTGACATGACAGCTATGACAAGAATAAAATGTTACATACATAAGGCGATAAAATGGGGAACTTAAAACAGAGCAAGTGGAGATAATGGAGGTAAAAAGATACTGACATGGAGATGTTCATGGGGTGACAATTAAAAAAAGTCGACATAAGGTTAAAAAACACAAAGAAGACACTGAAGGCACACGCACAGATTAAAAGTCGGCCACAGTATTAAAAACCCTCCAGAATAACGCACTTAAAACCCACTTGGAGCACACACTATGAAGAATAAAACTACCATGTGGGAGCTGCTGAGGGAGAGGCCAGAGAGGATGGAGAAGGAGGGGAGAGCAAGGGGCAGCAAGGGAGGTGGTGGGATGAAAAGAGTAGGGGCGTCAGCGGGCAGGAGACTGGTGGGGCAGGAGATGAAGCGGGAAGACAAGGCAGGAGGGAGTGCAGGGACACTGAAGGGGAGCACAAGAGAGGGAGGGGGAGTAGGATGGGGAAGCCGCTCGGGAGAAGGGAGGGGGAGGAGAGGGAGCCCTGAAGAAGAGGCAGGAAGATGGGGTTAGAGTTGGTAGGAAGGGTAGATCTGAGGGCAAAGCGCATCATCTGGCAGGGGTAGACGGTGGAAGTTGCGTTGGGCAAGGAGGCGGAGGGTGTGGGGATGGAGAGAGGGTGGGGCACAACGGAAAGTGGATGCAGAAGGTGAAGCGGAGCACATGCTGTTCGAGGATTTGGAGGGATTTATAGGGCCTGGAACGAATTTACTTTTTTCCCCTTTATTGTTAATTTCACACCTTATACAGGTAGGCCACCAACAGCATACTACGCCGCTCTTCAGACACAGATAAAACTAATGATACAAAAGAAGACAATCACAGAACAGACATGGTGGATATAAAACGTAAAATTAAAACACACGGAGCCGTTCACAAGCGCAGAGTCCAAATTAAAAATGTTGAGACACGTGGACATGCGCAGAGATGGCAGACGACACACACAAACTTTAGTGCACAAACTATTAAACACTGGAACACTTGAGGACAAACACGACGGCACACACAAACACTAGGCGATGATCTCTGGTGCGCAAAAGTTCACTATACATGTACGGGTCCGGGAACCTGCCAAAAGGGGAGAGGAGGGAGAGGGGAGTGCGTAGATGCCAGTGGCAGAGGAGATGGGAGGGGCAGGAAAGAAGGTAAATGGGGTAGGGGAAGCCCGGGGGAGGAGGGAGGAAGGAAAGGAGAAGGGAGAGAAGGAAGAGAGACTGCCATTGGGAAAAAACACGGGGTGTGGTAGAGGAGAATCAATGTTGGCAGGAGGGGTGGATGGAGGGGATGAGGGCATCATCAGGGAGTTGGTGGAAGCCACCTTGGGAGAGGGTATGGAGAGTGGAGAGATGGAGTGCAGGTGGGATGTGAGAATGAAGGTGCGACACAGGACGTGGGTGGGAGAGGCTGGGAGAGACAAGCGGTTGAGGGGGATCAAGTTTGCAGGAGATGTAGAGGATCCGTATCCATTCGAGGAAGAGAAGGAGGTGCGGGATCAGAATAAGATAATATAGGATCCGCGTGGGGGACGGGAGACGGATGCAGTAGGCGAGGTGGTGCTCATGGCGTTCTAGAATTTGAAGGGATTTGTAAAAGGTAGGAGGGACAGAGATCCGGGTGGGATGAGTGTAGCAGAGGATAGGGCAGATAAGGGATTTATAGGTGTGGAGAATGGTGGAAGGGTCCTGACCCCATGTGCGGCCAGAAAGGAGATTGAGGAGACAGAGTCGAGAGTGTTCTTTGGCATGGATTGTCCAGAGATGGGGGTCCAGGAGAGGTGATGGTCAAGGGTGACGCCAAGGTACTTCATGGTGGGGGTGAGGACGATAGGACGGCCATAAATGGTGAGTTAGAAGTCCAGGAGACAGAAGGAAGTGGTGGTTTTGCCTACAATGATCGCCTGGGTTTTGGAAGGATAGACCTTGAGCAACACTGGTTACACCAAACGGTCAACCAGTCAAGATGGGATTGGAGAAAGTGTTGGGAGCGTTGCAGGGTGGGGGTGAGGGAAAGAGAGGCTGTTTCATCGAAGTACTGGAGAAGGTGGATGGGGGGTGAAGGCGGCGGCATATCCGCCGTATACAAAAGGTATAGAAGAGGGGAGAGGATGGAACCTTGGGCACACCGGCGGAGGGGTAGAAGGTGTAGGAATCCGTGTTATTGATGGTGACATAGGAAGGACGTTGGGAAAGAAAGGACCTGATCAGACAAACGTAGTTGATAGAAAGTGCAAAGATTTGGAACTTAAAGAGGAGACCAGAATGCTACACACCATCGTAGGCGCGTTCCAGGTCGAGGGAGAGGAAGATGGCGGAGTGACAGGAAATGAGCTGTTCGGAGAGGAGATGAGTGAGGTGAAGGAGAAGGTTGTCAGTAGAGAAGGATGGTCGAAAGCCACACTTGGGTAACAGAAAGGAGGCGGCGATGGCGGAGATGCTGGTGGTTGCGTCAGCTAAGGATTCATTCCAGGACCTTGCTAAAGACTGAGGTAAGGCTGAAGGGATGGTAGGAGGTGACATCGGATGGCGGTTTGTCGGGTTTGAGGAACATCAGGATAAGGGGAGGTCTGGCTAGGGTGGAGAGAAAGGAGGTGGGAGCTTCACGGAGGTGGCGATAGATAACACGATCGTGACTGGGAGTGGTGTTGTGTTTAGTGCAGAGTGTAGTGATGAAATCCTGAATAGTGATGTGGGCATTGAGTTCGTTGGGTGTAATGTTGTCCAAGTACTGAAAAACCAGGGGCGAATGGAGGACATAGGTGTCAGTTTGATCGCGGACATCTGGGAAGAGGGGGTAGTCGAACTGGGGATCGTAAGGGAGGGTAAAGATATTGGACAGGTAGGAGGCAAAGTAACTGGCCTTACTAAGGTTGTCAGGGAAATGTTGGTCATGATGAGGGAGAGGATGGTACGAGGGGGGGGGGGGAGGCAGACCAGTACTTGGACGAGTTGATAGGAAGTGTAACATTATGACAGGTGCATTTCTGTCGCCAGTCGCGGCGATTCTTAGCCTTGAGCCAGTTTTGGACGTGTCTTTGTAGTTGCCAGTGGCGTCGTACTGTGTCCAGGTCACACGTGTGAATGAAGGCATGGTAGAGACGTCAGGATTCACGGAGGGGAAGGACGGCCTGTGGGAGTAAAGGGGAATGGGAATAATCATGGACATACTTTGGGGGAGGGTCATTACGAGGGTCAGGGCGGGGGCGATGACCGTCTGAAACGGTGAGGAAGACAGACCAATGGGGTCCAGGACATCCACCGCTATGCCGCCAAGGAGGTGAGGGGAGGAGAGGATGACATCGGGAGTGGAGTTGGAATCAGGGCGGTTGTGCTGGGGGATGGGGACGAGGTCACCTTGGTGGGAGGAGAGGAACCTATGCGACCGCTGTTACTGGGTGGCGGAACAACTATGAATGTTGATGTCGGCGGCGATCACGTAGAAGGAGAAGGTGCAGTCGATGTAGGAAAGGAAGTAAAAAGGAATAGGGGCGTTAGGGCAGACGTGGATGGTGGCGCAGGTAACGGTGAGGCCGGGGAAGAAGAGACTAATGATCAGGTGTTCTGTGGGGTTGGGAAGGATGGGTTGGAGCCGAATAGGGATCTGGCGGTGGTGGACAATTATCAGAGCAGTTGAGGAGGTAGGGAGAAGTGTGGACAGTATGCTGAGGCTGTAGAAAGGTTTTGTTTAAGAGGAAGGCGTGCACACTGTGGGTCGTGAGGGTGTGCATGAGGTGGGTAGGGACTGGATGTTGTTAAACTAGATACAGTGCTGTCGCGCTATGACAGGAATTTAGACAAGTGTGCCGAGGCGGGAGAAGGTGGATTGGTTGTGGGAATAGGTGGCATAAGTATTAAGGTGGAAGGCGGATTGGGTGGCGAGGGATATCTGCTGGTGGGTGAGGGGGCACTGTAATGGGTGGACATTCTGGAGGACGATTGTGACAAACCAGATGATGTCCTCAGCAGTTGGGGGGGGGGGATGGAGGGAGTTGCCAGGAGGGGTGGGGGTGTCCAGAGGACGGATGGGGACGGTTACTTCAGGGGTATGGGTGGGCGGGGTTGGCGTTGCATTTCTGGGAGTAGGTGGGATGCGGGTGGTTGCAGTTGTTGCAGGAGAGAGGGGACTGGAGGTTGCGACAGTGCCTGAGGAAGTGCGCCTGTTTGCAGTGTGGGCAGATGGGGTACTTGCAGCACTCTGATGTTGGGTGTGCGTTGTAGTGCAGGCACCTCTGGCAGCAGATGGACTGAGGAGGGGAATAGGAGTGGTCGATCATGTACCAACGATGGAACAGAAGGGCACCCTCCTTCAGGAGAAGGAGAAGAGAGGGTGAGTAGCTTGGGGGATGGAATGAGGGGGGGCCAATTGGGCACACCACGTAATTGTGGTGGTGGGGGCAGAGGGAGAGGTATATACAATGGCGGTGGTGGTGGTGTTGGTGGTAGTGGTGGTGGTGGTGGTAGTGGTGGTTGTCATGATTACAATGAGAAAAGAAGGAAAAGAACAGGACAGGACTGGACAAAACTAAAGAAGAAAACAAGGAGCTCACAAAGACGGACGAAACGCTGACTGGGGCCGAATCCCCGCTCCACTGTTGCTGGCGGGAGGTGACCGCAGAGGCTGCTGGGATGGCAGGCTGGCAGGTCCTGGAACACCTAACACTTCGATAAGCGGCTATGCTGTGACTGAAGGGCGGTACTCTTTTGAGGTACCGCCAGAGATGAAATTTGTTTTTTTTTTCCTACAGACTTTGTTTTAAAAACATGAAGATAATAAATAATAAAAACAGGCGATAAAACCAGAGACTTAAATAGTAACACGACGAAAAAATCGTGGAACAAAAAACATAGAACAAAGGGATGATGACATAAATAAAATACATACGAAGCAGATGGGTAAAAATATAGAGACAATTAACAACATATGGCGACAGTCTGGTTTCTGTTCGCAAAAGACTTAAAATTCTCAGCCAGCGACAGCATGGTTTCTCTTCGCAACACTAGAAAGGCGAATAACACTGAACATTCACTGGAACACTGCACTATGAAGTTATCAAATGTGACATACCACAGCCGAGACAGATGATGGACAGATGATGGGAAAATAAAAAAGAAGGGATGGAGAGGAAAATCGAAGGGGGTGGAGGGGGGAGAGGAGCCAATGGAGGGGTGGGGGGAGCTGGGCAGATGCGACAGGCAGTGGGGAAGACAGAGGAGGGGAATACAAAAGGACTCAGCAGGGGGGGGGGGGGAGAAGGGAGGCAGGGAGAGGTTTGGCTGGGAGAAAACAGGATGGAAGGGGGGGAGGGAGACCAGGCAATGGACTGAGGAAAGGAAGGGGCGTGTGGATGAGAGTTGATAGGAGGGAAATATGGAGGGAAAGAGGGCATCATCCAGGAGGGGGAGTTGATGGAAGCCACCTTGGTAAAGGAGATGAAGGGTGTAGAGATGGAGGGTAGAGGGGACACAACAGTGAAGGCGTGGCAGGAGGTGGGGACAGGACAAGAGAGGAGCCACCAGGGGGTGAGGGGAATCAACACAGTGGCAGGTGTAGAGTAGGTGGATATGTTCGGGGAATAGGAGCAGATGGGGGAAAGGAATGAGGTCATAGAGGATCCACGTGGGGGATGGAAGGCGTATACAGAAGACTCCACTGGATACACCATGCAGCAAAAGGGTCAAGTGTATTCTGGAAAAGGCGTTGGGACAGTTGGAGGGTAGGAGCGAGGGCGAGGAATGCAGTGTCATCGGCATATTGCAAGATGTGTACTGGAGAGGGTGTTGGGGCACATCTGCCATGTACGGGAGGTAGAGGAGAGGGGAGAGGACAGAGCCCTGGGGCAACCCAGCAGAGGGGTAGAAGGTGTGGGAATTGGCATTATTGGTGGTAACATATGAGGGGCGGCGGGAGAGGAAGGAGGCCATCAGACGGATGTAGTTGACAGGAAGGGCTTAGGTTTGAAGTTTAAACAGGAGACCAGGATGCCAGACATATTCGTAGGCCTTTTCGAGATCGAGGGAGACGAAAATGGCGGAGCGACAGGAGTTAAGCTGGACGGAGAGGAGATGAGTGAGGTGGAGGAGTCGGTCATCGGCAGAGAAGGAAGGTCGAAAGCCACATTGGGTGTCGGGGAGGAGGTGGTTTTGGCGGAGGTGCTGATGGATGCGCCAGGAAAGGATGGATTCCCAGAGCTTGCTGAACACCGATGTGAGACAGATAGGACGTTAGGAAGAGGCATCAGATGGAGGCTTGTTGGGTTTGGAGAACTTCAGGATACGGGAGGTTTTCCACAGGTCAGGGTAGAAACCAGTGGTAAGGATGATATTATAGAGGGCGGCAAGGAGGGAAAGGAAGGAAGGAGGGCAGTGTTTGAGGTGGCGGTAGGTAACGCAGACGTGGCCGGGAGCAGTGTTGCGTTTAGTGCGGAGTGTGAGGCTGATGTCCTGTGTAGTGATGGGAGTGTTAAGTGCAGATGGTGGGGTGTGGCCCAAGTACTGGAAGCTAGGAGCAAGGGGAGGAACAGAGGTATCCGTACGGTCCATGACATCAGGGAAGAGGGAATAATCGAAGTGGGGATCATCTGGGATGGAAAAAACATCAGAGAGGTGGGAGGCAAAGTGGTTGACCTTACTGAGGTTGTCAGGAAAGGGACGGTCATTAAGGAGGAGAGGGTACTGGGGGGTGGGGCGGTTCGCAGTAAGGCGGTGGAAAGCAGACCAATACTTGGAAGAGTTTATTAGGAGCGTGGTGTTGAGTTGTGTACATGTCTGGCGGCAGGCATGGCGTTTCTTCGCAGTAACCAGGTTGCAGATATGTCGTCGTAATTGCCGGTAGCGGGTAAGTGTATCCCGACCACGAGTGCAGAGAAAAGAGCGGTAGAGGTGGCGGGACTATCGAATTAGGACGGCCTGTGGAGGCAGGGCAGGCCGGTGAGGGTGAATGGCTTAGATGGAGATATGGGTGGCGATGGCGTCAGACAAGATATGGTGCAGTAAGTCGGCAATGCGAGAGATGTCATCAGGAGATTGGAGGGCAAGGTCGTGGCCCTCACCCTGGGTGAAATGGAGTCCCGGTAGGCATCCCACTTGGCACAGGAGTAATCATGGACAAGTTTAGGAGGGACGTCATGGCGAGGAGCGTGGCGGGGATTGCGACCACTAGAGATAGTGAGGAGAACTGGTGCATGGTCACTGCCAATGAGGTGATGCGCCCAAGGAGGTTGGGAGAGGCAAGGACCACATCGGGAGTGGTGTTGGGTTCAGGTCGGGTGTGCTTGGGGAGGGGACCAGGTCTCCCTGTAGGGTGGTGATAAACCGATGCCACCACTGGAGATTGGCAGGATCACGGCTGTGGATATTGAGGTCAGTGGCAATCACGTAGGTGGAGAAGGTGCGGTCAGTGTGGGCCAGGAAATCGTACGGGATGGGGGTGTGAGGTCGGACATAAATGGTGGCACAGGTGACAGTAAGCGTGGGGAAGAAGAGGCTGATGGTGAGATGCTCGGCAGGATTGTTAAGGAGAGGTTGGGGTCAGACTGGGAGGTGCTGGAGGTGGCCTGTAGCATCTCTGCCATGCGCCAGAGGGTATGGGATATCGGTGTGGTGAAGGGTGTAAGGAGGTGTGGAGATGGAGATACGTGGTTGGAGGAAGGTTTCATTTAGGACAAAGGCATCCATGTGGTGCTGATGGATGATGTTGAGGAAGAGGAGTTTGTGGGTGGGCAGGGAGCAAATATTGTGGTACAGGATATGTTAGGGATGTTGTACCATGGGAGGGGAGAGCAAGACGAGGGTGGTGAGTGGGGTGAAGGTGAAGTGGGCCTGGTTGTGGAAGTAGGTGGCATAGGTGATAAGATGGAAGATGGAACGGGCATCGAGGGCGATCTGCGGAAGGGTGTAGGGGCGCTGAGGGGTGGATGTTTTGGAACACAATGGTGATGAAACGGATTACGTTCTCTGCGGTAGGCGGAGGGCAGAGAGAGTGTTTGGGGTGGATGGGATCATCAACAGGACGAGCAGGGATGGTGGGCTCAGGGGTGAGTGGAGGAGGTTTCGCTTTCCACTTCGAGGAGAAGGTAAGATGTAGTTTGTTACAGGTGTTGCAGGAGGGGGGAGAGGTGAAGTTGGGGCAGTTCTTGAGGAAGTGGGAAACTTTGCAGTGGGGACATGTAGGGGGGTTCTTCCAGGCAGAGTTAACATGGTCGCTGTATGTGAGGCAGCTTTGGCAGTGGTAAGATTGGACTGGGGAACGGGAGGGGTCCACCTTATGATGGCGATCATAGATGAGGGCTCCCTTGGTGAGGAGGCGGTCAATGGAGGAGGAGGATTAGGTGAATACCCGCATGAGAAAAGTCGGCCCGGCATCATTGAAGATGTGACGGGCCAAGCGGATTTCAATGTCGGACCGGGAGTTGAGTTCCGCCAACACCTCAGCCTCCGTGATCACGGGGCTAAGCTTCGTGATCACAGCGGTAAAGGTTGGCGGACGTCGGGGAGGTTGAGGCTGACGGGAGAGGACGGGGTGTGGTAGGGGGTGAGGGTGGCACGTTGGCCAAATTGGATACAGGGGATGCGGGAGAGGAGATCGGTGTGGAAGGAATCATTGGGGGATTTAATGAGGACCGAGTCCTTGCGAGGAATCAGAAGGGAGATGGGGGCATTGGGGTAGTATTTCCGGATGGCGAGGGTGAGGGAGCGGGCATCAAGGAATTGAGGGTCAGGATTGGAGAGGACAAAGGTATGGGTGGCAGGCATGGTGGGGGGGGGGGGTCAGGGCCGCGTCCATGGTGGTGGGCGGGTCACGGGGATTGGGGGTCTTTTTGGAGGAGACTTCGGGGGAAGGGTCAACATTCGGGCGCTTTGAAGGTACCGTGGTCACGATCGGGTGTAGAGGGGGCAGGGGGACGGGTTGCAGGGGGAGATGGCGGGGGGCAGGACCACCCTGAGCAGCGGATGATGCAGACGGACGGGGCGTGGGTGTCACAGAGACTGTGGAACGTCGAGCCGAAAACCGTGCTGGCTTGGAGCCCGTCGGAGGCGGTGCAGGGAGCAGCGGAAAGTCAGTAGCTGTCGATGGGGCGACAGTGATAGGGGAGGAGGAGTTGGGGGTGGTTACAGCCGAAAGTGGCGCAGGGGTGGGGTGGACAGGGAGAGAAGGAAGGACGGGAAGTGGGGTGGAGGATGAGCTCCATGTGATGGTGGTTGGAGCAGCGGAGGGAGAGGTGAAAATGATAGTGGTGGTGGGTTGAGACATGGTGGCGGCGCGCGAGAAGGGCGGCGGCGGCGGCGGCGAGCACCGGCAGGCGGCGACCAGGCGGCGGCGGCGAACAAACGGCGGCGGCGGCGGCGAGCACCGGCAGGCGGCGGCGGCGAGGAGGACCAGACGGCGAGCAGTAGTGACGGCAAGCAGACGACACGGCAAGGAAATGGATCTTCCACGTCGAAGATGCACCCTGAGAGTAGTCCAAGCAGTGAAAGTCTTCGCCGAAGAAGTGAGGGACTCTAACCCGCGAATGGAATTTGTTGCATATCTTTCACTGTTTTAACGAATGCATCATCACTAGTGTTGCTGAGTATGAAGAACTGTCTTTGGAAATAAATTAGAGACATGAATGGGGTTACCCCTTTGTTAACAGACAATCGATACTCAATAGATGCAGGTAAGGTGACTTTTCTTACTTCCAAATGTTTTCTGTTAAGCTTATTATTGCGACATCGATTAAACGGCCGTCCGTTGAATGCACTGTTGCCTGGCGTCGCCGACAGATGTCAGCTCGTTACGCTGCCGGGAAAAACTTCCGTCTCCTGTCTCCAATTGCTCTGCAATGCCTGTACGCTGGAGCAAACAACAGGCGAACGACCAGTCCTCAGAACAATTATAGTGTTCACTACAGTTGGCCTGAACTTACGAACAAGATTTTACGCAGTACGAATGAAAGACAGTACTGTCGGACGAATAATGAGCGAAGGAACACAAGCAATTCTCTTTCTTAGGCGCTAACCTCGCACAGCTACACACACACACACACACACACACACACATATCCAATAGAACGCTATTGTAGCGAAATACTTGCAATGAAAAGCCGTGATATCCACACAGGATAGTTGTGTATGTCAGCTGCGCTGTTGGTGATGCAGAAAGCAAAGCAGCGAAGGAAAGGAAAAATATTTGCGTCTGAATTTTCACAGAAGCTGACAAATACGTGGCGGCAGTTCACGAGTCATTGAATTACAGCTACAGACTTTATGAGGCGTGTGTCGAAATTTTACGTGTATGTCTGTGGACAATTACTGAATTCGATTTCTTCAGTATTCCGTTTGAAACGGATAAACATGCTAAGTGGTAAAACAACAGGGACTATGTAATGGCTACTGTACTGCTTTATACAAAATTACTAGTGCCGGTACTTAGACATGAAGTACTGACATGCTGAACTTCTCTAATTTGCAAAAGGTAATAACAAGCAACGCATTTCTACTGGGCTGTTTTTTACCTGAAGCTAGAGGGTGTGTAAGAAGAAAATGCCAGTAGGTAGGTCAGTGCAGCTCCCTTTCCTGAGGAGGAGTTGTTGATACCACCTGGGAAGCACCAGGAATTGCTACATCATCCATGTTACCTCAAACATAGCATCCTGAAAGGAACACGGAATTCAAGATACAGATATCTGAAAGCCGATTTTTGGTTATGATATCAATGTCAGCAACGTTCATGGTGATGTGATAGCAATGTGACAATTTTGGACAGCTTGTATTCTGTGATTCGAGCCAGTAAACGATAGATAATTGTAAGTGGGTGTTGGTTGTTTTAGGGGAAGGGGACAAAACAGTGAGGTCGTCGGTCGCATTGGATTAGGGTAGGACAGGAAAGGGGTCGGCCGTGACACTCAAAAGACCCATTCTGGCATTTGCCTGAAGCGATTTAGGGACAAAAACACGGATATCCTAAATCAGGTTGGCGGACATGAGTTTGAACCGCCGTCCTCCCGAATGCGAGTCCAGCGCTCTAACCACTGCGCAACCTCGATCGGTGTAGTGAGTGTGATGTGGGTGACTGCATGCTCATGAGTTGTGAGATGTGTGATGCTGGTAACTCCCAAGCGTAACACCACATTCCTCTCAAACCAATTCTCAGATTTCAACAGTTCTCGCAATAAAACGTGAGAGTCGCGAGCTGTAGTATTTCCAAACTTTACCCTTCGGAAATAGGTGACGCTTTTGCTTTGTTTACAAGGACTATCGAGTTTACAGAACCGCAGCGCAATAATTTTTTACTCTGCTGTTTATTTCTTTCCCTACGCATCCAATCATCAACTTCAGTTACCACAAATTTCAAAACTAAAGAGCTTCTATGACTTTCGTGTTACGATGTCAAGTGCTGGATAAATGCCGTGAAATTGCATTTTTTTTCCAATTGGTTCGGGGTCAGTCCTCCATTGCTTCACTATTCAGATGACGATAGAAGGAAGAAATTAATTTGTTTTCGTCTATGACAAGCCGTCCACGTTGACTTGTGACGGACCAGTGGTGCAGAAGATTGTGGGACGTGCGATAAGGCCGCACTCACATTGCCACTGACAATGGTCGTCAGACTCCGTCGCCAAAGGTTGCACTCCAACATCGTCTGACAGCTTGGTCACTGTGCGTCCCACCTGATTCGTTAGTTTTTGACGAGATCGAGGAGGTTAGATTGGGTCAGAACCTATTTTATGTATGAAGTAGGCTATATTCTAACCTACAATGATGGGATGGATACCACAGCACCTCTGTGCTTGAAGACGAGTGCTGCAGTTCGGCTTTTGCTGTTATAAGATGCACGTAAATCAGCTGCATCTGTCTCGAAACGAACGTGGCGAGTACTGCACAGTCTGTCCTCAGTTACTGTAATTACCAGACAAGTTTCACAAACATAAGGGATGAAAGATAAACACCGTGCCACAAATATTAAAATCGTTATTATTTTGTGGATCCACTTTCCTACTCTCACCAGCGATTAGAGTCAGAAGGGACCGCCACCTTAGAAACGATCAATCCATGATTGATTTTTTTCATATTTATACATGCGGCGTACAAAAATACACTCCTGGAAATTGAAATAAGAACACCGTGAATTCATTGTCCCAGGAAGGGGAAACTTTATCGACACATTCCTGGGGTCAGATACATCACATGATCACACTGACAGAACCACAGGCACCTAGACACAGGCAACAGAGCATGCACAATGTCGGCACTAGTACAGTGTATATCCACCTTTCGCAGCAATGCAGGCTGCTATTCTCCCATGGAGACGATCGTAGAGATGCTGGATGTAGTCCTGTGGAACGGCTTGCCATGCCATTTCCACCTGGCGCCTCAGTTGGACCAGCGTTCGTGCTGGACGTGCAGACCGCGTGAGACGACGCTTCATCCAGTCCCAAACATGCTCAATGGGGGACAGATCCGGAGATCTTGCTGGCCAGGGTAGTTGACTTACACCTTCTAGAGCACGTTGGGTGGCACGGGATACATGCGGACGTGCATTGTCCTGTTGGAACAGCAAGTTCCCTTGCCGGTCTAGGAATGGTAGAACGATGGGTTCGATGACGGTTTGGATGTACCGTGCACTATTCAGTGTCCCCTCGACGATCACCAGTGGTGTACGGCCAGTGTAGGAGATCGCTCCCCACACCATGATGCCGGGTGTTGGCCCTGTGTGCCTCGGTCGTATGCAGTCCTGATTGTGGCGCTCACCTGCACGGCGCCAAACACGCATACGACCATCATTGGCACCAAGGCAGAAGCGACTCTCATCGCTGAAGACGACACGTCTCCATTCGTCCCTCCATTCACGTCTGTCACGACACCACTGGAGGCGGGCTGCACGATGTTGGGGCGTGAGCGGAAGACGGCCTAACGGTGTGCGGGACCGTAGCCCAGCTTCATGGAGACGGTTGCGAATGGCCCTCGCCGATACCCCAGGAGCAACAGTGTCCCTAATTTGCTGGGAAGTGGCGGTGCGGTCCCCTACGGCACTGCGTAGGATCCTACGGTCTTGGCGTGCATCCGTGCGTCGCTGCGGTCCGGTCCCAGGTCGACGGGCACGTGCACCTTCCGCCGACCACTGGCGACAACATCGATGTACTGTGGAGACCTCACGCCCCACGTGTTGAGCAATTCGGCGGTACGTCCACCCGGCCTCCCGCATGCCCACTATACGCCCTCGCTCAAAGTCCGTCAACTGCACATACGGTTCACGTCCACGCTGTCGCGGAATGCTACCAGTGTTAAAGACTGCGATGGAGCTCCGTATGCCACGGCAAACTGGCTGACACTGACGGCGGCGGTGCACAAATGCTGCGCAGCTAGCGCCATTCGACTGCCAACACCGCGGTTCCTGGTGTGTCCGCTGTGCCGTGCGTGTGATCATTGCTTGTACAGCCCTCTCGCAGTGTCCGGACCAAGTATGGTGGGTCTGACACACCGGTGTCAATGTGTTCTTTTTTCCATTTCCAGGAGTGTATGTAGTTTCAGTGATACACAGCACTCATGATCTCTCCAAAACACAGACGCATAATGGGGCCCCTTAGGGATATGGCAGCAAGAGAGGGGAAGAAAACCAATGTGCACTCCGTGTGCATACCGGGGGGAGTCATTCCAGATGTGGAAAGGGTCCTTCCGGATTCCATGAAGGGTACAGGGTGCACCCATCTGCAGGTGGTCGCTCATGTCGGCACCAATGATGTGCGTCGCTATGGATTGGAGGAAATCGTCTCTGGTTTCCAGTGGCTCTCTGATTTGGTGAACACTGCCAGTCTCGCTAGCGGGATGAAAGCAGAGCTCACCATCTGCAGCATCGTCGATAGGACTGACTGCGGACCTTTGGTACAGAGCCGAGTGGAGGGTCTGAATCAGAAGCTGAGACTGTTCTGCGACCGTGTGGGCTGCAGATTCCTCGACTTCCGCCATAGGGTGGTGGGGTTTCGGGTTCCGCTGGATAGGTCAGGAGTCCACTACACGCAGCAAGCGGCTACACGGGTAGCAGGGGTTGTGTGGCGTGGACTGGGCGGATTTTTTAGGTTAGATGGCCTCGGGCAAGTACAGAAAGGGCAACAGCCTCAAAGGGTATGGGGCAAAGTCAGGACACACGGGGAACAAACAGCAATCAGTATTGTAATTGTAAACTTTCGAAGCTGCATTGGTAAAGTACCGGAACTTCAAGCGCTGATAGAAAGCACCGAAGCTGAAATCGTTATAGGTACAGAAATCTGGCTGAAGCCAGAGATAAATTCAGCTGAAATTTTTACAAAGGTGCAGACGGTGTTTAGAAAGGATAGATTGCATGCAACTGATGGTGGCGTGGTTGTCGCTGTTAGTAGTAGTTTATCCTGTAGTGAAGTAGAAGTGGATAGTTCCTGTGAATTATTATGGGTGGAGGTTACACTCAACAACCGAGCTAGGTTAATAATTGGCTCCTTTTACCGACCTCCCGACTCAGCAGCATTAGTGGCAGAACAACTGAGAGAAAATTTGGAATACGTTTCACGTAAATTTTCTCAGCATGTTACAGTCTTAGGTGGAGATTTCAATTTACCAGATATAGACTGGGACACTCAGATGTTTAGGACAGGTGGTAGGGACAGAGCATCGAGTGACATTATACTGAGTGCACTATCCGAAAATTACCTCGAACAATTAAACAGAGAACCGACTCGTGGAGATAACATCTTGGACCTACTGATAACAAACAGATCCGAACTTTTCGACTCTGTAAGAGCAGAATAGGGAATCAGTGATCATAAGGCCGTTGCAGCATCCCTGAATATGGAAATTAATAGGAATATAAAAAAAGGGAGGAAGGTTTATCTGTTTAGCAAGAGTAATAGAAGGCAGATTTCAGTCTACCTAACAGATCAAAACGAAAATTTCTGTTCCGACACTGACAATGTTGAGTGTTTATGGAAAAAGTTTAAGGCAATCGTAAAATGCGTTTTAGACAGGTACGTGCCGAGTAAAACTGTGAGGGACGGGAAAAACCCACCGTGGTTCAACAACAAAGTTAGGAAACTACTGCAAAAGCAAAGAGAGCTTCACTCCCAAGTTTAAACGCAGCCAAAACCTCTCAGACGAACAGAAGCAAAACGATGAAGTGTTCAGTGAATTTGAAAGTTAAATTCTATGTACCGACTTGACAGAAAATCCTAGGAAGTTCTGGTCTTACGTTAAATCAGTAAGTGGTTCGAAACAGTATATCCATACACTCCGGGGTGATGATGGCATTGAAACAGAGGATGACACGTGTAAAGCTGTAATACTAAACACCTTTTTCCAAAGCTTTTTCACAGAGGAAGACCGCACTGCAGTTCCTTCTCTAAATCCTCACACAAACGGAAAAATGGCTGACATCGAAATAAGTGTCCAAGTAATAGAAAAGCAGCTGGAATCACTCAACAGAGGAAAGTCCACTGGACCTGACGGGATACCAATTCAATTCTACACAGAGTACGCGAAAGAGCTTGCCCCCCTTCTAACAGCCGCGTACCGCAAGTCTCTAGAGGAAGGTTCCAAATGACTGGAAAAGAGTGTGCAGGGAGGAGACCCCCCAAGAGGGATCATTGCCGACAAAATTTTATTAAATGAATTTTTTATGCATAAAGTTCGGCCGTAGCCGGCTTGGGCATACTGTGGTGGAAGGTGCTGGCCGGAAGACCATGGTTGGCACATTCCTGCCACGCGCTCCTCGGTCAGACTCATGTCCGACGGGTTGGTTGCGCTGACGGGGCTACACTACTAGCAAGGCGCGTTGGCAGAATCAATCCTCCAATCAGAGACTAATCGTGTGATCACGTGGGGACGCGGGCGGGAGCGGCGAGGGCGGCTTGGAAACAGCACCGCGCTCTCTACTAAAGTAGTTAAAACATTAAAAAATAGCACAGAAACTCAGCCTCAGAATATCATTTGCAAAAACAAATTATGCCAGCTGGTCCACAAAAATACAGCGGAAGAACAGGAAATCAAAATCGATAAATCAATTTAAATATTTAGGTGACATCATAATGGGAAGTCTAAATGAGGAACATGGCAAAATAGAATAAAAAACCTCACTGAGGAAAATTAAATCAGCAAGAAAACATACAACATAAAACGGCTGTCTGTAGTTGCAAATTTAAAACATTATAAAACAATCACACGACCAGAGATAACATATGCAGCAGCAACCGTCTTCAGAACAAGGGTTGTTGTTCTTGTCGACAGGCGTCTAAAGCTAGCGAAATGAGGGATGCTCAACTACCGGACCTACCGATAGATGGCTCTACCAGCTGATCACTATCGTCTGTATTGCCCGCCATATTTGAATTTGCCAAGAAGTTTCTCTCGGTCTGTACGGTGTATAAGGAATTACGGATTATCGAAATGGTGATTTCTTGTTCTGCTTTCAATTGTACGAAGCGATGGAGTAAGGAAAGTGACTTACCATTTCACAGGTAATAGGACTACCGATACAATACGACAACAATACAGACTTAGTGCGTTTGCTAATTCGATGTTTTTGAACAGGTTTCCTCTAAAGCACCCAGAGCTGCTAAAGAAGTGGATTACTTCCGTGACGCGGAAAGATTTTAAACCTACGTCTTGCAGTTTTCTTTGCGGAAACCTTTTCCGACAAGATGATTACGTAGTGAGCCCTGGAACATGGAAGAAACGTCTCAGACTCGAAGCAGTGCCATCAGTTTTTGGCTTTCCGACACATTTGATGCCGCCAAATAAACAGCCACGACGACATGTTAGGATTTTGAGTGACAACGATGCTTCTCCATTTGAAGTAGCTTATTAATTTCCTTGCTATGTGTGTGCTCTTGACTTTTGTGAATTTATTTCGTACGGACACAAATGGGCTACATAGGTCTAAGCAGTGTTGTAATACAGTTCCATATTTTTGGTTTTAGCGTTCTGTCCTGGAATCCGTGCTTGATTTGCCCTCTGCAGAAGCTAGTGATTGCGTGGAGAATGTTGTCAATGAGAATTCTTCCGTGGAAAGCATGTCCCATTTATCCAATGCAGAAGCTGCGAATTGTGCCGAAAATGTTAGTATAAGGATGCTTTCACACCCCCAAAGTTTTCTTATAATATTTTTTCATCAAGCCTTGAGTTATTTCAATCATATATAACGAAATTATTTCTTTATTTCAGAGTGCAGTTGGTTCTCAAGTAATTGCATGTGATATACAGTCGAAAGTAGAAATGGAAGACAAGGCGACCGAAACTTGCAATTTTTTCTCAGACATTGTTCACGAATTAAAACGTAAACTGAAGTGTGTCTGAGAAAAACTTCGAAGAAGAGAGAAGAAAGTGTTTTCCATGGATAACATCATAAGTTCATTGAAGGAGAAGGGGCATCTTCCTGAGAAGTTACATAACTTCCTCAATCATAAGAAAGGAACACAAGTGGAATTAGTGTGCAATTTAGTGGACAACTCTCTCTCGTCAAAGGGTAATAGATACACAACAAATGTGAAAATGTTTGCGGTGACTGTGTACTTTTATTCACCAGCAGCATATGAATACCTGCAAAAATTAATGCCTCTGACCCATAAATCATTGATTTCCAAATGGGTGGCAAGTGTCGACTGTGAAACTGGCTTCTTAAAAGATGTTTTTAAGTACATTGATTCGAACCCAATTGTAAGAGACCAGTTCAGCGATTCATGTCTAATTGTAGACAGTGTGGCAATTAGGAAGCAAGTAGTTTGGGACCAAGGAACTAAGCAATACACAGGTTTTTTAGAGTTTGGTGGGGAAGTGCCAAAAGAAGTAATAGAGGCATCTGAGGCTCTGGTTTTCATGCTTGTCTCTATTAAAGGCAAATTTATATGCCCGATTGCATATTTCTTTATCAACGGTGTACAGGCAAATAATCAGGCCACACTGATAAAATCCGCTTTAGAGAGGCTGCAGAGTTATGGCATTAGGGTTTGATGTGTTACATGTGCAAGGCAAATATAAGCACTTTACGTACACTTGGCTGTACTTTAAATTTTTCCAAGGGTGATTTTAAGAGCTACAATGTTTACTGTATCTTGGACATGTCATATGATTAAGTTTGCCAGAAATGCTCTAGCAGAAGTATCTGCTATTGAGTCTCCAACTGGCATTATTAGATGGCATTTCATTGAGCAATTGAACAAGGTACAACAAGAAGAAGGTATGACATTTGCCAACAAACTATCAGGACAACATATAAGTTATGTAAATAGAAAAATGAATGTTTCATTAGCTCCACAGACTTTGAGTTCTAGTCTGGCAGATAGTATAGTGTTTTTGAGGAGGGCTGGTGATCCAAATATTAAAGGAAGTGAAGCAACAGTAGAATTTTTGTATAATATTGATAAGATTTTTGATATTCTGAACTCCAGAAATCCATTAGGTAAAGGGTATAAGAGCCCCCTGAGACTTGACACCATATCTGATTGGCTTGGTACTTAAAATAAAATTAAAAAAATGGTTCAAATGGCTTTGAGCACTATGGGACTTAACATCTATGGTCATCAGTCCCCTAGAACTACTTAAACCTAACTAACTTAAGGACATCACACAACACCCAGTCAACACGTTGGTATTTTCAGACACACTGAAAATTATATCAAAGTTTAAAAATCATTGGTGTTCCATTGCTGCTCCATTCAAGAAATACTTTTGCTTTTGGGATAATTTTCAATATGCAATCAGTAATGCACATAGCTCTGACAAGTATGCTTCGTGTTGAATCACCTTTGAAGTATTTGCTAACATATAAACTGTCACAAGACCACATAGAGCTTTTTTTCCCTGCATTCGGTCCAGATGTGGTTGGAACAACAATCCAAATGCATACCAGTTCAAATGTGCCATGAGAAAGTTGCTCTTGGGTAACAGTGTCACTGCAATGAATGGGAATTGCTCAAATTTTAATGTGTGTTGTTTGCCACCTGTTTATGATTTTCATGCAAGAAAGCATGTAGTAGAAAGTGATGAAAGTGCTGCAGAAAATGAAGTAGAGGAGTGGTGTGCACTTCTTGATGATCAGATTAAGTTCTCATTTCACAAGTAAAACATACTCTATTATATTGCAGGGTATGTGTCATTGCACCTTTCAAGGCAGATCACATGCAAAGACTGTCTTCACATACTGAAGCCACCAGTAGTTAAATCTGCATTAGAATGTGATTCTCTCTATGCTTTTCCCAATATGGCCAATAAAAATGCATTTGTAAATTTTGTTAACCGGGGAAAACTGGTTAAAACAAGTGACTGCGTGTACTCTGTTGTAGATTACTCAGAAACTGTTTCAGATGTTTGTGATTGCTGGGGATATGCGACAGATATATACACACGCCAAGATTTTGCATTGTGTTAAAAATAAATTTGTAGATTACCCATTTCCTGCTCTTGGTCATGATTACCATTATGAAATTAGGATTGAGGACTTACATCAGACTCAACTTGTTTGTAAGATTGAATCCCTATACTCCTGAATACGCTTAAAAACATGTGGAAAAAAAGCCTGCTGAGAAAATTTTAGACAACAAATCAAGTATAAGGCAGAAGTTAAATAAACTCCTATTGTTTTATCATGTATAGAGCTCAAATTGGAAAAATTATGTAACGGGACATTCTATGCAGATGGGTGTGACATTTTGACAGATTTTTTAAAACTATTTTGTCCATAGAGTTGTTGTTGTGTAATGATGAACTTTAAAATATGAATATCATTGAAGTAAAATTAAGTCTTTACATCCTGTGTACATATTGTAAAAAAATTGTAATTGTTTATTATATAAGCTTATTTTAAGATGTTTGGTGTTACAAAATATGCACTTGCCTTTAAAATGTGTGATTTGTGTGAAATTAATGAAAAAAAATGTTCTGAGACTTATTTGACAGATGGCTTTCAGTGTGAGAAAATATTTCCCTCAATAATTATGTTAACTTGAATTTTTCACTTTAAGAAAACAGTTTAATCACAGGATGGGTGTGATCTAATGGAGTATGCAGTGGCCCTATGTTTCAAACAGTAATGTTTGTGGACACTCTGCAACATAAGAGCAATAAAATTGTTACTCTGTTAATTCTTGTTTTAATACTTCCTATAATGATTACATGATGATGGCGTCCACTTGGGTAAAATATTCCGGAGGTAAAATAGTCCCCCATTCGGATCTCCGGGCGGGGACTACTCAGGAGGATGTCGTTATCAGGAGAAAGAAAACTGGCGTTCTACGGATCGGAGCGTGGAATGTCAGATCCCTTAATCGGGCAGGTAGGTTAGAAAATTTAAAAAGGGAAATGGATAGGTTGAAGTTAGATATAGTGGGAATTAGTGAAGTTCGGTGGCAGGAGGAACAAGACTTCTGGTCAGGTGATTACAGGGTTATAAACACAAAATCAAATAGGGGTAATGCAGGAGTAGGTTTAATAATGAATAGGAAAATAGGAATGCGGGTAAGCTACTACAAACAGCATAGTGAACACATTATTGTGGCCAAGATAGACACGAAGCCCACACCTACTACAGTAGTACAAGTTTATATGCCAACTAGCTCTGCAGATGACGAAGAAATTGAAGAAATGTATGATGAAATAAAAGAAATTATTCAGATTGTGAAGGGAGACGAAAATTTAATAGTCATGGGTGACTGGAATTCGAGTGTAGGAAAAGGGAGAGAAGGGAACATAGTAGGTGAATATGGATTGGGGGACAGAAATGTAATAGGAAGCCGCCTGGTAGAATTTTGCACAGAGCACAACATAATCATAACTAACACTTGGTTTAAGAATCATGAAAGAAGGTTGTATACATGGAAGAACCCTGGAGATACTAAAAGGTATCAGATAGATTATATAATGGTAAGACAGAGATTTAGGAACCAGGTTTTAAATTGTAAGACATTTCCAGGGGCAGATGTGGACTCTGACCACAATCTATTGGTTATGACCTGTAGATTAAAACTGAAGAAACTGCAAAAAGGTGGGAATTTAAGGAAATGGGACCTGGATAAACTAAAAGAACCAGAGGTTGTACAGAGATTCAGGGAGAGCATAAGGGAGCAATTGACAGGAATGGGGGAAATAAATACAGTAGAAGAAGAATGGGTAGCTTTGAGGGATGAAGTAGTGAAGGCAGCAGAGGATCAAGTAGGTAAAAAGACGAGGGCTAGTAGAAATCCTTGGGTAACAGAAGAAATATTGAATTTAATTGATGAAAGGAGAAAATATGAAAATGCAGTAAGTGAAACAGGCAAAAAGGAATACAAACGTCTCAAAAATGAGATCGACAGGAAGTGCAAAATGGCTAAGCAGGGATGGCTAGAGGACAAATGTAAGGATGTAGAGGCCGTTCTCACTAGGGGTAAGATAGATACCGCCTACAGGAAAATTAAAGAGACCTTTGGTGATAAGAGAACCACTTGTATGAATATCAAGAGCTCAGATGGAAACCCAGTTCTAAGCAAAGAAGGGAAAGCAGAAAGGTGGAAGGAGTATATAGAGGGTCTATACAAGGGCGATGTACTTGAGGACAATATTATGGAAATGGAGGAGGATGTAGATGAAGATGAAATGGGAGATACGATACTGCGTGAAGAGTTTGACAGAGCACTGAAAGACCTGAGTCGAAACAAGGCCCCTGGAGTAGACAATATTCCATTGGAACTACTGACGGCCGTGGGAGAGCCAGTCCAGACAAAACTCTACCACCTGGTGAGCAAGATGTATGAAACAGGCGAAATACCCTCAGACTTCAAGAAGAATATAATAATTCCAATCCCAAAGAAAGCAGATGTTGACAGATGTGAAAATTACCGAACTATCAGCTTAATAAGTCACAGCTGCAAAATACTAACACGAATTCTTTACAGATGAATGGAAAAACTAGTAGAAGCCAACCTCGGGGAAGATCAGTTTGGATTCCGTAGAAACACTGGAACACGTGAGGCAATACTGACCTTACGACTTATCTTAGAAGAAAGATTAAGGAAAGGCAAACCTACGTTTCTAGCATTTGTAGACTTAGAGAAAGCTTTTGACAATGTTGACTGGAATACTCTCTTTCAAATTCTGAAGGTGGCAGGGGTAAAATACAGGGAGCGAAAGGCTATTTACAATTTGTACAGAAACCAGATGGCAGTTATAAGAGTCGAGGGACATGAAAGGGAAGCAGTGGTTGGGAAGGGAGTAAGACAGGGTTGTAGCCTCTCCCCGATGTTGTTCAATCTGTATATTGAGCAAGCAGTAAAGGAAACAAAAGAAAAATTCGGGGTAGGTATTAAAATTCATGGAGAAGAAATAAAAACTTTGAGGTTCGCCGATGACATTGTAATTCTGTCAGAGACAGCAAAGGACTTGGAAGAGCAGTTGAATGGAATGGACAGTGTCTTGAAAGGAGGATATTAGATGAACATCAACAGAAGCAAAACAAGGATAATGGAATGTAGTCTAATTAAGTCCGGTGATGCTGAGGGAATTAGATTAGGAAATGAGGCACTTAAAGTAGTAAAGGAGTTTTGCTATTTGGGGAGCAAAATAACTGATGATGGTCGAAGTAGAGAGGATATAAAATGTAGGCTGGCAATGGCCAGGAAAGCGTTTCTGAAGAAGAGAAATTTGTTAACATCCAGTATTGATTTAAGTGTCAGGAAGTCATTTCTGAAAGTATTCGTATGGAGTGTAGCCATGTATGGAAGTGAAACATGGACGATAAATAGTTTGGACAAGAAGAGAATAGAAGCTTTCGAAATGTGGTGCTACAGAAGAATGCTGAAGATTAGATGGGTAGATCACATAACTAATGAGGAGGTATTGAATAGGATTGGGGAGGAGAGAAGTTTGTGGCACAACTTGACCAGAAGAAGGGATCGGTTGGTAGGACATGTTCTGAGGCATCAAGGGATCACCAATTTAGTATTGGAGGGCAGCGTGGAGGGTAAAAATCGTAGAGGGAGACCAAGAGATGAATACACTAAGCAGATTCAGAAGGATGTAGGTTGCAGTAGGTACTGGGAGATGAAAAAGCTTGCACAGGAGAGAGTAGCATGGAGAGCTGCATCAAACCAGTCTCAGGACTGAAGACCACAACAACAACAACATAATGAACACAATGTTCCAGTTGATCATAACCATTCTTATTACTTTATAACCATTCTAGAATAAGGGGTCCTGAGTGAGGCAAAACCTAATTTTCTGAATTTTGTCTTTATTTTGCTAGGATGTCTTTCTATTATATTTTCCTGTGTTGAGGCGGGGGGGGGGGGGGGGGGAGAGAATGTAAATAATCATATAGAATTATCTTTCTAGCACTACAAAGTACATAATACAGTGATTACAGGTACACGTGGAAATCTAGGAAATTTCAGTATTCATGTTACATGCCTGATTTTCATCAACATTTACCTTATGTATACAGTTACACTTTTTGCTGATTTGAACTGTGTACTACATGTTAAAAAGATTTTGTTTGGTCATAGTAATAAAAACATTTCATTTTGTTAGTTCATATGTCCTATACGGAACTGAAATTATCAAGTTATGATGACAAAGGAAGGAAATAACATTAAGGAATCTTACTTCACAGAAATTATGTAACAATGGTTACACTTTTTGCTAGTTAACTTTAACATAAGCCATTTAGTTTTCCATTAAGAGTGAAAGCAGTTGCACGAGTCAAGTAAAGAACAAAGTTTCCCATAGGGAACTAAAGTATTTTACGTTTGAGTTATTGCAGACCCAAAGTATTGTGATCTTCATATTTCTATTTAAAAAAAATTGTAACTCAAATTCACAGACATTTTGGAATCTGTACATACACGTGTGTAGCAAGGTACTTTTCATGTGCCATGTGGAACCTTTAATTTTCTGGTTTAAATATAGTTTATTTCATGAATTACCTTTAATACCAGCACTGTCTGAATGCATTATTTACCATTTAGAAGAAGAGATATTAGTGTACAGAATAACAAACCTCATGAAAAATGCGAGAGATTGTTCTGTACAGAACTTGGAATGGCTCTTTATCAATAGCAGGTAAAAAAGAAGGCTTCTATTAAATGTTCAAAGAAACCAGTCAGTACCTCTTAATTCACCATAGAGGTGATACAGTAATAAAACAATTTACTTTTTTCAGAATTTCTGCTAAGTATTAAAAGCGTGAAGACCTATTCAATTAGTATTTGCCTTACCAATAACCTGTAGTACAAGCACACGTATAAGTATATAATTACGGGAGTCAAGAGTTATGTTAAAATGAAAGATACTGACTGTTATTACTTGCTCACAAAGCATTGTAGTTGCTGTACAGTTTATGCTGTAAGTGGTGTACCCAATGTGATTCCTGGAGGACATAATATTCTGTTATCCTATGGGAGTGCACTGGTACCACACCTACTGAAAGTACGTTTTGCTGTGGAATAGTTGTATCAGATGTCTGTACCAGAAAACAAATCTCCACTGTGACACCCTCATGTTCTTGGTATGCTATTAGCTATTATTACAGGAATACTCTTCACATGGAGGAGGAAGCATAGTGAGATTTTCTTTTTCATCATTTTCAACATTGTACACAACTTTCTTGTACTTTTATGTTATCACATTTTTCCCTTGATAATCGAAAAGGGAGAGGGGTAAAAAAAAATTAAGCGAGCTTTCATAAAAACTAAAAACTCTACTTGCATCATTTGTTATTTTCAAAATGTTACTCTCCATCCAAATACTGTTCTATTTCTTCAAACCAATTTTGAATTTCTCAGGTTATTACATATTATTTACTGTACATTGTCCACCAATACTTCTGTTGTTACCAGATAGTTTGTAATGTGGCACTACCTTTGTGCCACTGGTATTGGCTAGAGTACTTTTGCAGATACGAAAATCGACTGGACTAGAATGTCCTGTCAGTATAGGACAAATTCAGACAATATGGAACTTTTTACACTAAATTTGCAATATAATGTCACCCTTGTCTCACACAGATTGTAGCAGCCATTGGGGTGCCTGTCTGGCCAGCTTCTGCAGCTTTCACTTTCAGGTTTGTTTAGTGCTTGGGCCCTGTACTGACAACCAGTCATTCCAGTGATTGACACCATGTCAAAGACTGGAACCAAGATTCACAGAAATAGAATTCTATGGTTGTAATTCAAAGTGTAATTAATTTTGCTCACTGGCATGTTTTGAATTCAATTTTAAAATTGTTTGGGTGTCAGACTGGAAAATTACAG
The DNA here is from genome assembly GCF_023864345.2 of Schistocerca serialis cubense. NCBI lineage: Eukaryota > Metazoa > Arthropoda > Insecta > Orthoptera > Acrididae > Schistocerca > Schistocerca serialis. Next base: position 166,145,463 of record NC_064648.1, read on the forward strand.
TTTTAAGACACCCCAACCTTAAAATTAACAGCTGTGTTTGAGGTTATTTTCAACAAGTTCCTTCACTTCCTACATCATGGATCAGTCCAATATAATATTATTACTAGACTTAACTTCCAAATGATACAAGTCATGCATTTACGAGGAGCCTTAACGTTGGGCTTTGTGTTTGTCTCATTTAAATATATTTCTTGTCTCGTATCAAAGACTGAAGCACTGTTAATAACTGGTGCTTCTACCATATCACTCAGTTTAAATACACCGTGTCATATACAGGCGTTAATAAAGTCATGGCATTTACATTACTGATCAAACAGAGAGCCAAATTCGTAAGTGCATGTTGCAATTACAGTGTCAGCATATATGCAGATTGGTAATGCATCACTTCAGATAAAGAAAAAATAACAATTTTTCCGTTTATACGTAAGTAATACTTTAATAGTTCCGTTGTAATTTCTGTTGTCAGTAAAGATACCCCTAAGCAAAAGATGTCAACTTTTTTTCAAGAGACGTCTGTTTGTTGTCGACGTCTTCAGTCCAGGTGCTGGCTCGATGCAGCTCTCCATGCATGGTAGCTGGAGAGAAATGGGAAGCTCTCTAGTGCATTCAACAAAATAAAATAAAACCGTGTACTTACATATACGTAATTTTGGCTAACATCCCTCACCACTTCACACCTCATAACATTTGCAAACTTTTTGCCGGTTCGCGCCCAACGGCACCAACCCTCCAACAATTGTAGATATAATCATTTTATTGACAAATTCTCGTCAATGTGTTTCTCATTTTTAAGCAACATGTCACCACAAATATTGCTGAATATCACAAATTGTCTTTGCAAATAAAAAAGAGACACCGATGAGTTTACCACCTCTGTTAAGAAATAAACATATTCAATTGCAGTAGATAAGGAGGTTTTTGTTATTTTCAACTATTTCCTGTTAAGCTTCTTATTTCGACATCGAATAATCGGCCGTCGGTTGAAGTCCCTGTTGCTTGGCGTCGCCGATAGATGTCAGCGCGGCGCGCTGCCGGGAAAAACATGGCGAGCCTTTCAAACTCCATCCCCTGTCGCCATCTGCTCTGCAGTGCCTGTAGAGCGGAGCAAACACAGACTAATTGCAGTGAACACTAGCATTATTCTATGGAGGGATGAATGCAAATGCTCTACTGGTAAACATAATATATTTTCTTGACGTTCTGTTAAAATCTATTAAGTGAACATATGGCCTTCTTGAATACAGTGCAATAAATGCACATAAATGAATTCGTAACTCAGTTTATTGTAATATTGGCAAAAATAAAGTAAAATATGGCTAATTCCCATTGTCTTTCGCATTATACTCCACTCATGGTTCATTCTTTGACATATGGCCAATTGTATATGTTATAAGTTCTTTATAAGTCTTGTTTTGGGAGGAATTCTAGAAATCGCCTTAGATGGTGCATGTTCCTCTCATTTATCATTACATGAGCCCAATTGAGCCTGATTTACAGGGCTTGGTGGAACTGCAGTTTGACCAGAAAGTTGGAATGTGTGCTCTTCTGCCACATCAATGAATAGCTTTACTTTAACAACACCACGAGTGTATTGTGAACAACAGAATTGCACAAATTGTGTTACATAAAAGAGCTGTTAGTTTCTGTGTGAAGCCCTTCCTTTCCTTTCAACAGAAATATTAGTGTTTCTATGGAATTTTGGCCACCACTCCTTAAAATTTGGAACCTCTTCTGTTTTTGATATTTTCACTTCAAAATTCCTCTTTGTGCGGGATTCAGTTATTAATTCTGCATTTTCTTTCAGAACATACATCCTATCCACCTTGCTAATTTTCCTTTTTGTCTGTTGATATGCCTATCATGTGCAAGGTAGGACTACCCTCCAGTTGGAAAGTAATCGGTGATGGACTGAAACCTTCCCTGTGCCACAAGCATTAAACAAACCTCACCATTGAATGGTTTTTATTTTGGCCTCCACAACAGTCAGAGAATGAGTGAAAGTCTTTAACACGTTGTCCATCATTTTCATTTATATAATTAAAAAGAAATGAACAGGCTTCATCAGGGCTTTTTCGTGTTGTTCCTTCATGATACAGATAAAAACCTGGCTGTTCCACTCTGTAATTTGTGTGCATTAAAAGAATTAATGAAAGCTGCCACAAGTGAAATGTAAGTTGTCTTTGTATCTGAGGTAATTGTAAATTCTGCATTATATCAAACGAGAAGCCTGCAATGGTAGAATCTGTCAGTTTTTGCTGTAACTGGGTGTAATTTCTTGTGCACTATCAACTCAGCTATGCTGGCCTTTTAGCAGCATCATTCAGAGATGGACTTTTCATATGTACCCAACCAAGGCTCTTCACATGTACTGCTCGCAGACACTTGTGGTTGCCCAAATTTTAAATTAAAATGTCCATGCTTAATTTTCAGATAAAATTTATAATCAACTTGAATATTCGGTTTAAAAGTTTTGAACATCTGCCACATAATCTTCACGTGTTTATGGTCAAGATAATTCCATTCTTCATTGGCATAATGTGCTTTCTGAACTGGAAATGATTTGATGTGATTTTTCATTTCCACTTCTTAAGCCACTGGTTTTGCACTGCCAGTATGTCATTTTCCCCTCTTGCAATACTCCAGCACCTGTGTTATTCTGAATTACGATACAATGTACCTCTTAATAAGTGGGTTATCAGGATTCGAGTCCGAGTATGGCACAAGTTTTCATTGTTGTCATTCCATCATACGTCTGATGGTTGTCCATATTCACAACTGTGAATACATTTCATGTTTTCCCCTCTTATCTCTTGGAGATTTACCTTCTTTCAACATATTGCCTTACTTGGCCATTGCTGACACCACCAACAATTTGGAAGGCTATTTTCCAAAACTGAATCCTTTTTTCAGACCTTGATAACCGATAAATGCATGATTGCAATTTTGGTTTCTTCCACCTAAATTTCTTATCACTTCTAAGCTTCTTCCTTGCCACTTGTTTTACTTCAATGAGGCTTTGAATGATTCCATCCTGTTCATTTTTTGTTCTATTGTGCTGCCCTCTGTTATCTTGTCATGCCTATCATCTGACAAGTGGAAACAGAATGACATATTCAGCTGAACTTAATGTTCTACATTATAATGTTCACTGTGGTAGTTAAACTTTAATTCTGAAGTAATACTACATTTTGGGTTAGAACTCACATGCTGTTAGAACCATGACGTTTTGGTTGAACTCTGTTCCCTCTCCAATTTATATAAGCTTCATTTTTCACTTTGCTCGCTTTATGGCTACATGTTTTGGGAGTTCCACTACATTCTTTCTTTCTTCATCACTCCCTGACATTTGACACTTACATTATGACTGTCTGACATTTTATCACCAATGACAATAGAGATTAATCAATGAGAATGAGGCAATAATGATTATTTGCCCTTCTTAAAATTGTGCTGACAATATTAAATTTTGTGTGAGCCCCAATCTTTTGTACCTGTGGGCATTCTCTTTAGTGAAAGTGATAACAATGACTGCATAACAATACAAAAAGTACCAGAACATATGGGATTTTTATACATCTTTATCAGGCTACATCATTATAGCACAAAACCATACCTAACTCAATGTTGTCAAAAAATGGATGTGTGTATTTTCTTAATATTCCCATTCATTTACAAAATAATTCAGTATTGCTTCTTGTGTTCTTATCTTACTCCTAAATCTTATCTGATCTTTCTTGAGGTCATGTTTTACTACCTATTCACTACTTCTGTATACAATTCCTGATATTATTTTTCAGCCATAAATACTCTGGATTTAGTACGTTGTTAGACGTAAAATGGACAGATGGATCTTAACCTACAACTGCAAGTGTAAGAGGCAAAGAGCACGAAAGTAGAACAGTGGCTGAGAAGGGACTGAGACAGGGTTGTAGCCTATTCACTGTGTCATTCAATCTGTGCACTGAACAATCTGTCAAGGACACCAAGAAAAGTTTCGACATGATTTTACAGTTCATGAATAAGAAATTACAGCTTTAAGGGTTGCCAATGACAGTGTAGTTCTGCCACTGTTGGCAAAGGAGTTGGAGGGTAAGTTGAATGGAAGGAATAGTGTCTCTAAAAGAGTGTATAAGATGAACAACAAGAAAAGTGGTATCCTTCAGCTATTGTCATTAGGGAGTTGATTGTCATTTGTTTTATATGTCATTTGTTTCGTGGGTAACAGTTCTCCACATTTGGTAATTGGAGGATCAAGTGCTTTAATCCATTATTAAAAGTTATCTTTTGATAACTGGGTCAAGTTATTTACAATATTGTCCATGGGCAATTTTAAAGTCTTGATTACAGCTATTTCTCTGCATTAAACACAGCTCTCTCTTCCCAGTACAACATACATTGAACCAGATGAAGGAAAGACTTCTTCCTTCTCATCCATGTGGTAGGTCTCCCCAGACACAGTTTTTGGGTGCCTTTCCCAAAACCTACCCATCTCCTAAACCTAACTAGTCTTTTTCCTTCGCCCCTCATCTTTCCTCTTCAATCCTTCTACAAGAAGATGGAGCCACTGCCTCCAAAATCTCGCACATTTCTATAATCTTTGTATATCTTTTCTCCTGCCACCAGTTATTGAGTAGATCTGAATCTACAAAATTACATTACATCTTCAATGAGAGGAGAAGACACTGGCTCAGACCACTACATAGCTGAAATTAATATCAAATTTACACCTTTAAAGAAAATTAGATACAACATACATCAGCTGATTAAAAATGAGAAGTACCACCAAATAAAACAAATCATTAAATTAAAAAGAACCATGAACCTCAAAATCACAAAAATTCCAGGAGATTCTACAAAGTCCTTGGGAATTAATTGCAATAGTATGAACTACCTACGGTAATATTTAAGGATAAAGCTAGAAGACACTCACACAGTAACAAAGAAAATGCTGAAACCATGACAGAAGTATTTAATAAACTTTTGGACTGTGAAGAAGGCAAAGATCTCTTACTGACCAATGTGAGCAACCCAACAAAAACCAAACTTAACAAATCAGTCCTTTCAAATTTCCCAGATGTAGAAAAAGAAATCAGAGGTCAAAAAATTGTAAGGTGGTTGTTAAAATGTGACGCAGCCAAGATCTCCTTACACATACACAGCCCTTTCTTCCCAGTATAACGTAGATTGAACCAGAAGAAGGAAAGACTTCTTCCTTCTCATCCATCTGGTAAGTCTCCCCAGACCCAGTGTTCTGGGTGGCTTTCCCAAACCCTACCCATCTCCTAAACGTTGTTCACGGCATTCTTCCAGTTTTCTGGCATTATTCATATGACAGCCTAGTTTACCAGCCTCTCTGTGTCACCCAGTGTAAAGGTTTTTTTTCGCTCCGCAACATATACTTTTATTTGAGCCGAGATGAGTTCAGTTGTGTTGTAATGGCAGTGGTAAGGTGGAAGACAAATAACTTTGTAGCCGTGGTTATCTGCTAACGTATCAATCACATAATGCGTTTTCTGTGGCTTGTATCATTTGACTACTTCCAGAAGTTCCGCTTTCCACATATTCTGTTTGGAGCCCGTTTTATTATCTTTCAACCAGCTGACTACTCTGCCTCTCCTTGCAGCAGCTGTTGGTGCCTTATCTCATTGTACAAATGGTATGGCATGTTGTCCATTACAGAAACACTACCAGAACTGACGTTTGGTAGCAAACGAGTAACAAACCAGTCTTTGAATGTATCTGAATTCATCTCCTCATGGTAGTTGAGAGATTTTATTGACTGAAACATCGTCATAGCACTGGGCACAAAACCGTTCATAGAGCCAGTATGGTATATAATTAGTCGCCCTCCCTTACCAGTTGGTACACACATAGTTCCGTGGCGCGTGTCGTCTGTCCTTGTGACAGAACGTGCGTGATGCACATTGACCCACGTTTCGTCCATCCATATTACATTTTCCAGATTGACTGCTAGCAACTCGCGCAGGTAACGATATCTCTGTGCTACAGTGTCTCCGCATTCCGTTAATACCTTTCGTACTGAGAACTTTTTCCACTGGAAGCCAATTTTTTTTTTTCAAAACAATGGAGAGACTTGTCGTTCTGCCTGCGAACAAACCACTGTCCGACTGTGATGCCATCAACTTTTTAAGTTTCGAATTCTCCTTCCTGCTGTAGTACGCGTATATGTGTTGCCTGATAGCACTTTTGACAAAGTTGTCTGTTTCAGTCACACAACACGATCTCTTCCTGGAGTTTCCAGGTGTCCCAATAACAGGGCTCCCAGCTGAATTGGCAGCTTCTTCAGCATTTGTAACTCTCTTCACTGTCGCTGCAGAGATGTGCAATGCTTCTGCATTTCAGTCAACCAATTTTCTCACCCACCAATGACCCTTTCCCTTTCAAAGTAAACACACAATCTGTATATAAATTCGTGTGCTTGGGATTTCAGCGTAGCTTCTTTCCCAAAAGCCATTTTCCCCTTATACAAACTTTTGTACTTATATGGCAAGACTCACAGATGTAGCAGCACGCACATGTGTACACACAAACCTGAACGTAGCACGAGTCACAACTCGCAGTGGTTCGGCAAGCACTATGGCAACACTGGGGCATTGCCACGGTAACGTAAACAAAAGCTCATGATCCGATTGGCCGTCGCGGATGCGCGAAGCAAGTGCGCCGAGGCCGCGACAACTGTCGGAGCTCTTCTCTCTGCCATATGGAGTATAGCTGTGCACGCTGTGAACACTACACATTGTTTATCAAATTTGTGTCTATTTGGCCCGTAAGGCAATTACATCACGCCAGTTGTGCATGCGCAGAAGCTCCTTAAAATTGCACAAGTAAAGGTGAGCTCACGATCCTGATGCAAGTTCCACCAAATCTAGAGGAGTAATGCAGCACAGCACGGTAGACTTAGTGCCGTGTATTTCAGATTATACATTACGTTTTAACAGCATTCATAAATAAAAGAAAACAATAAATCCAGAAGGTGTCAAAAGTTAGGGTGCTCACGGGCTCTTGTGCTCTGACACAGCAGCTTCCACTGGTAACATTGTAATGGCTACTTCAGTGATCTACAAGTTATTATTATTTCTCTCCCCTCTCAGACGCCACGTCTGATCAAAGATGGAAAGTGACGCGAACCTTTATCAAGCGTGACTTCCTTTTAACTGTACGGTATATGAAACTTCCTGGCAGATTAAGTAAAGCTGTGAGTACTGGGCGTGAGTCGTGCTTCGGTAGCTCAGATGGTAGAGCACTTGCCCGCGAAAGGCAAAGGTCCCGAGTTCGAGTCTCGGTCGGGCACACAGTTTTAATCTACCAGGAAGTTTCATATCAGCGCATGGAAAATACGTTGTCTCTCCCCAATATCTGCGAGGTTTTCGAGTGCAAATGTCGCCGAACTAACATGTTTTAGGACTTACGAAAGCTTTTTACTTCCCTAGTAAGTCTAATCAATATAGACACTAAGAAAATTTTGATGTTCCACCCTATGTATCATTTCCCCACCATTTGTTACAATTATCATGGGTTTCGTACTCATAAGAGGGCAGAACTGCATAATTTGTGCCTTTTGAAATTGAGAGCGGAACCATGTGAAGAAAACAGTCAATGATACATTTAAGAACATTGTTTCTCATTTCTTCTCCTGCTGTATACATGCTTGGATTGACTGCAAAACTAGTGTCATCTACAAAAGGAACTAACTCTGTTTGTTGTGTGTCAGACGAGTGATAATTTACATTATGGCAGATCTATGATGGGACCTTGGGGAACCCTATATGTGATTTCTCTCATTAGAAGAATCTACCCTGATTACATTGGTTGGTTTACTATGAATAACTTTTCACATTCTATTCATTATGTATGATATTATCTGTTGGTTGGCTGTGCCATCAATTCCATAAAACCTCAGATCATCTACAAGAATGTTGTGATTTACACACTCAGATGTCTTAGATAGATCGCGGGAAATAACAACTGGTGCTATTTTGTTATTTCATCATCACAAGTTTTCATGCTCATCACGGAGCATTATGACTCCACAAACTGAGTGTCTCCATCCTGTTAGGTCCTGTTGAAGAAGTGGACCAGAGATTATCTTCTCCTCGGTCTCTTGCCCTCGATGTTCCCTTCCGAGATTATTTTCTCCACATCTTCTCACAGTATGGCCAAAGGGTGGAGAATTTTTTGATTGATACAAGAAGAAAGGCGTCTAGAGATATTCAGTTGCTCAACAACAAACATCTGTTCTTCTTTCCATCCATTTTATGTACAGTAATCTGTCAGCACCAAAGCTCAAATGCATCAATATGCTGCACACACATGAGTCTCTCCTGTCTTTGGACAAAATGATGGGCAACTATTGATGCTCTAAAAATTAGTGAATGACAAATAATAAGAATTGACCGTGAGACATTAGCAAAAGAAGATTAGACATCATCTAAATTGGTGATACTTGGGAAGCAGAAGCACCTCAAGAGGACAGTCACAAATTGTATTCTTTCTCATCATAAAATATACAGTTTGTGTATTATTCGAGAAAGGAACAGCCAATGCATATAAAACTATCTGCTTCTCTTGTGGCAGCAGACCTGTTTCAGGGTAGTTAATCGTTATTGCCTCAATTTGTCAGAAAGTTAGGATTCCATTACATACCTGTTTGTGGCTGGATGTTATTAATGCAGCACCAAGATACTACAGCCTGGCGCTGCCGTTTCCTGAGTGAATCAGTAGGGACGAATTTTTAAAAAATCATTTGGCTTAATGAAACCTGGGTAAAAGCGGGACACAGCTTTGGAAAAGTTTGTAAATATGATACCATCAGCAGTAGTATGGCAGCTCAAACTGACATAGAGAAGTAAAATAATTGTAGAGCACACTGGAACTTCAGAAAGTTTCATTCCTAGTTGTCTGCTGTTATTAAGTTCGCAGAAGACCTCCGAAGAATAGGTGAAGCACAGGATTTTTGTAAAATGTTTTTAGGATACAGTACTTAAAAACATTACAAAAAAAAGTCAGTGATCTTTATGGATTACTATTTATATTATTCAGTACTTAAGGTAGAACACCCACAAAGACTGAGGAAAAAAAAGACATTATTTGCTGTCTAGAGAAATGAAACAAACCTGTTGACAGTAACTTGAAATGCTGGCACCTCCAACATAGTAGTTGCCCATTCACTTTCAAACTGTGGACTGGCTTTTCTGGGTGATGTCGAACTACTTATAGATGTAGGTAAGAATGAATTATTATTTAGAGAAGAACATAATGCAATGAAATATGACTTGACTGAAATTTAGTTTTTTATGGCCTAAAGAATCAACAGAATTCTGAATTACATACAACTTTGCTGGCTAACAATTTACAATAATGAACATTATTTTTCTTTTGCATTGTGAGCCTTGTCTTCTATATGAATGAGAAAAAGTGCAAATTGAAATGGATTACTTGAAATAATCAGTATGTTGGTTCATCAATGCTGTACATCTGATGGTATAGAAAATTTAAGGTAAGAAAGTAGTTGAAGTCCAGAGTCTAACAGTGGCTCTGACTAAATCTGCAATGGAAAACACTACTGTATGGAAACTTCATGGGCAGTGCCATGCAAATGTCAACATGTGGTCAGGATTCTGGTGTGCTAAGCATGAAAGAACCTTAGAAAACAAGTTACACATATCATCCCATGCAAAGATCACTGTCCAAGGAGATTGACACATTGTCAGAAAGGGTACACACTGCAAGTTTCCAGCACATACAGCTGTGTTATAGTACCTACTGGAAATTTACTGTAAGTTCATTTATAAGGGGCAGTGAACTGAATTTCTGAGAATGCCTTTTGGTGTATGGACCAAATGCAATGTCACGTCCATCCGCAGTGAAATTGTGCCAACAATTTGAACGAGGTCGAACAGACCTGGGCAATGCTGGTTGGTAACTCCAGGCCTTCCACTGTGCAATTTTTGGCAAGGGGGGGGGAGAGCTTTTCCAATAATGTCAACATTCATACAGCATGGTTCCATGGCCTAGGAGCAGATTTCTATTGTTGAGGAACTGAACGACTGTTCAATGTTCTGACCATTGTTTACAGAGACTTGGCGACTGTTTTGAAAAAAATAGTGCCACATATCTGTGTCACTTGGAAGTGTAATGCAGCATCCAGTAAAAGTTATTCTGCCTGCAATGATAAAGTTTACCGTACAAAGAGTGGTTCAACAATTTGAGATTTATCACGTCACATTGTTCTGGGTCTGGTGAGCTTATGAAAGTATTTTTGAAACAAACTGCCATAATTTGAATTTGTTGCCACATAATTTGCAAATCTCTTCAGTATGTTGCTTCAGAGTTCATTGGTTTCTGGTGTGAATTTACTCCCTTTGTCAGGAAAGTTCCAGGGCAGGTATTTTAAAAAATAGAAAATTACACTTACCAAGTAATTATCCTAGCTCCTATCGAAATTAGTCCCCTTGGCTCTCTATACACAGTGGCCAATGTTTCTGGAGGTCTTGGAAGCAAGCAAGAAAATTATCAACTGCAATTGCTGTAAGGTCATTTCTCACAGCCCGTTGGATGCCTGCAATATCCTGATGGAGCTTTCCTTTGAGTCACCCTTTCACCCAAACAAGGAAAAAAACAAAAAACTGTGAGGTGAAAGGTCAGGTGAATATGGTGGATGTGGGATGGCAATAACAGAATGTCTGCCCAGCTTTGGGGTATTGCATTGTCATGCGGTGAAAACCAGTACTGAGAATGTCACAAATCAGGGTGGTGATATCAAATGACTTGTCGTAAATGTTTCAAGACTTCAGTGTAAAGAGTTTGGTTTACTGTTTGAACTGTAGGAGTTTACTCATGGCGAATAATCCTTAACTATCAAAGAATGCGGTCAACATTTCCTATATTCTCAAAGTTTGCCATTTGGCTTTTTTTTTTAGACTGGTGATCCAGGTCTCCACCATTCAGCACTTTGACACTTGGTGTGAGGGCTATACTGGTAGCACCAACTTTCTTAGTCAGTAATCACCGTTGACAGAAATGAGGGATCACATCTGGCTCTATTCAGTAGTTCAGCAGAAATTCTTAGTCCTTCCCCTTTCTGCCCATCTGTTACTGTGTGAGGGACGAGTGTTGCATTAAGTTTCCCTAGCTCCTCACGTAAAATCTTATGGCACAAATCTTGATTCAAATTAAATTGTTCTGATATCACATGCACAGTTATGTGATAGTCTTCTTGCAACAAGTACCGCAACCACTCCACGATTGCTCTGGTACGTGCTGCAGATGGGTGACAAGCTCTGGGATCCTCTTGCACTGGTTCTCTGACTTCACAGAACCTTTTGTGCCACTCAAAAACATGACTTGTTTTTAAGGTGCCTTGCCTACGTATACTTTTTCAATCATTGTCCAAATTTCACAAGGGGTTTTCCTGAGCGTAAAGCAGAATGTAATGTTAATTCATTGTTCGCAATGGGTATTTGTTGTGTGACCATAACTATAACCCAAACAGTGTGTTGCTATGCACAGTCCTTTCACTTAGTGATTTTGTATGGCAACCTGTCCAAGTTTATTTGAAGGACATACACATACCACATATCGTAAAAATAACATTTTTCATTTTTACAAACAAAGAAAGAAAAAACCGTCCTGAAACTTTTTTGACAGAAGGAGTGTTTTAAAATAATGTATATATGTAAAAGCTACTGATTATGTGAAAAAACGTGATATTTTCACAGCTACATCGTATTCTGCAGTCAGTGTGAAGTGCATGGCACAAAGTACTTCCTGTTGTAATAGGTATTGATAAGTCTTCCAATTCCATTAGCTTGTATAAATCTGTTTGTACTGTGTTTAAAATGCAAAGTATTTATAGTAAAGTAAAAGGGTATGTTACATCCATAGAAATTATGCTGTTCGAGCAATGACATTTCTACAGACTAATAGTATGCTGACTGGGAAAATTCTTTAAAGGAATAAAATACAGGATGTACATAAAGTTTGGGAACACTTTTAATTATTTATTGCACAAGAACTAAATATTGTAGAGATGTCATACATATCGCACTTTGAAGCGGAAATCTGAAAGTATGTCCCCCGCCCCCCCAAACATTCGATGTGTGAACCATGAGTGAGCTGGCAGATGTCAATACGGGAATCAAATTCCTGCCATACCCGTCTGAGCATTGCATTGTCGACTGTGGCAGTCGCTTCCCGTATTCTCTCCCGGAGCTCTCCTACATCACGTGGTAGAGGCGGTACATGCACCAGATCTTTAATATGTCCCCACAGGTGACATCTGGGGATGTGGGAGGCCATTTCGAACTCCAACACACAGAAAGCTTGCTCCGCACCTGAACTCGCCATGTTTGCGACTGGTGCTGACTATCGGCAAATTACCAAACTACACTGTGGCGGTATAAGTGAAGAAAGAAAAAAAAACTTTCAGGGTTTCTCTTCAAAATGACATATGTATGATATCTAACAGTGTTTGGTTTTTGTGCAATAAATAATTGAAAGTGTTCCCGGACTTTATGTACCTCCTGTATTTATTTCAGTGGATGTGTGTGTGTGTGTGTTTGAGGTTTTCGGGCGCTAAACAGCGTGGTCATCAGCGCCCAAACGCATAGAAACAGGAACACATGCAGTGAAGGGACGAAGACGGACAGCGAACAAGGAGAATGGCTAAAAGACACAGACCTGACGCAGTTACAAATCCTCACATACAGAGGCAAAACAAGAGGAGAAGAAACGCACTAAAAAAGGAAAGAAAACACAAGGAAAAGAGAACAGCAATCGAAGTGAAACAAGTAGGTAATCGTGACTGGCGGACCTCTTACCTAAAGCCTAGGTGAGCCAGTCACCCAGCAGCACATTAAAATCCTCTCCCTAAAATCCGAGGCAACAAATTGGACAGGACACAAAACCGTAAGACCTTAACCACAGTCGTTGCGTCGTCTTGCAAAATAGAGGGCAAATCCGGTGGCAAGGAAACCACCGCCCTCTGGTCAGAGAATAAAGGACACTCAAGTAAAATGTGGCGGACAGTTATCTGGATGCCACAAGCACTGTAGATTGGGGGGTCCTCCCGCCGGAGTAAAAAACCGTGCGTTAAGGGACTGTGCCCGATGCGAAGGCGAGTGAGGAGAACCTCATCCCGCCTGCATGACTGGTAGGACGTACGCCATGGCCGCGTGGTGGCCTTGACCAAACGCAGCTTATTTTCACCGACTGCCAGCCACTCCTCTTCCCATTGACGCATGACACGAAAATGCAAAAGGGAGGTAACAGCATGGAGGGGGACGGCACACGTGAGGGAGGGAACATGCATCCTTGGCAGCCACATCCGCCAGTTCGTTTCCCCTTATACCCACGTGCCCCGGCACCCAGCAGAAAGAAACCTCCTTCCCCTGCCGTTGCAGCTGGAGTAGGGCATCATGGATGTTCTGGACGACCGTATCCGCTGGGTACAAGTGTTGCATGGTCTGAAGGGCACTCAGGGAGTCAGAACAGATGAGAAACTTAAGACTGGGAACACATCTCATCTGCTCCAATGCCCGCAAGATCGCAAACAATTCGGCATCAGAGATGGTAAACGCTGCAGGAAGCCGTAACTTGATGACTCGATCAGGGAAAACAACAGCACAACCAACAGAGTCCCCCTGTTTAGAGCCATCCGTAAATATTGGTACATGGTCGGCATGCTGATTTAAAATATCGTAAAATAAGGAGGTAAAAACAAACGCAGGAGTGCAGCTCCTCTGGTACTCTGACAAGTCTAAAAGGACGCTGGGCCTCTGGAGCAACCAGGGAGGCAGGCGGGTAAAACCCTGGAGTTGGGGTGCCACACGCTCCACACCAAGGGACTCAAGCAAATGCTTGGCACGAATCCCAAATGGTCTCGTTGCCCTTGGACAACTGGAAAAGAGACGTTCCATAGGCAGTCGGGCAACAGTAGGGTATGCAGGGGAGGTAGGACAGGCAAGGAATTGGCACACCCGTCGCACCATGAGGAGTTCCCGCCGGATGGCGAGCGGCGGTTCCCCTGCCTCAGCACACAGGCTGGGGATGGGACTGGTACGGAAGGCACCAGTAGCCAGCCTGATACCCTCACGGTGTACTGCATCAAGAATCTTCAGATACGAAGGCCTCGCTGACCCATACACAGTGCATCCATAGTCAAGACGCGACCGGACGAAAGCCCTGTAAAACTGCAGCAGACGCGCCCGATCTGCTCCCCAGGACCGATGGATCAGACACTTCAAAATATTCAGCGCCTTCAGGGCCCGCATCTTGAGGTCTTTAAGGTGCGGCAACCACGACAACTTGGAATCAAAAGTGAGGCCGAGGAACCTCACAGTGTCTCTAAAAGGAAGAATGGTGTCCCTCAGACGCAATTCAGGGGAGGTAAAAGCACGTCGAGAACGATTAAAATGAACACACACACATTTGTCTGCAGAAAAGGTAAAACCCGTCTTCGCAGTCCATGCCTCTAATCGCTTTATCGTAAGCTGCAGCTGCCGACTAGCAGTGACGAGACTGGAGGAAGAACAGAAAACAGCAAAGTCGTCCACAAACAAGGAGCATTGGGCAGGACTCCGGATAGTGGACGTGATACTGTTAATGGCGACGGCAAAGAGGGTGACACTTAAAACGCTTCCCTGAGGAACACCATTCTCCTGCACGTACAAATCAGATAGCACATTACCAACCCGATATCGAAAGAGGCGGTGGGAAAGAAAGGACCGAATGAAGATAGGGAGATGGCCACGAAAGCCCCACTGATGGAGTTGATTGAGGATAAGGCGGCGCCAAGTAGTGTCATACGCCTTATTAATGTCAAAGAATACACCTAGACAATGCTGGTTACGTAGGAAGGCCTGCTGGATGGCCGCCTCAAGCAGGGTCAAGTTGTCTATAGTTGAACGACATCTCCGAAAGCCACACTGAGAGTGGCTAAGGAGCTGCCTGGTGTCGAGCAGCCAAACCAGGCAACGGTTGACCATGCGTTCCAATGTCTTCCTGACACAGCTCGTCAAAGCAATACTCCGATAACTACTGGGATGCATTCGGTCTTTTCCCGGTTTGAGGAGGGGAACCAAAATCGCCTCCCTCCACGAGTCAGGGAACATGCCGGATGACCATATCATATTAAAACAATTCAGGAGAACTTCCTTGGATGGCAGCAACAAGTGCTGCAGCATGCTGTACAGGATTTGATCATCACCTGGCGCAGTATCATGAGCCACAGACAGCGCCGAATCCAGTTCCCACATTGTGAAGGGGCAGTTGTAGGGTTCAGAATTTGAAGACTGGAAGTCCAAGTGATCCCTCTCGATGGCAGTGCGGTAGCGGCAGAAATCTGGATCACTGTTAATAGTGGCAGTAGATTCCGCAAAATGCATGGCCAGTGTCTGGGCAATGTCTCTCGGCGCCGTGAGTAGACAACCCTGATGCAGCAATGCCGTGACAGGTAGTTGGCTGCGTTTCCCGGAAATCCTCCTGATGGCTTCCCATACTTTTGTAGAACTAGTGGAGCGGGAGATGGAGTTCAGGAACGATTGCCATGACCGTCGTTTGCTCTCTTTAATCACTCGCCGCGCCTTGGCCCTTGCCACCCGAAAGGCCGCAAGATTGTTAGCTGAGGGACGGCACTTGAAGCGGTGCAGAGCTGCACGGCGGGCTCGGATGGCTGAGCGGCACTCAGTGGTCCACCAAGGGACAGGGCGCCTCTTGGGATGACTTGAGGACCGTGGGATCGACAATTCAGCAGCATGGGAGATCACGGCTGTAACATAGTCGACCCATTCGTGGACGCTGGCACGGTGTTCCAAAACAGCTAAATCGCTGAAAAGTGTCCAGTCAGCTCTGCAGAGGTGCCACCTGGCCGGCACTGGTAATGCCACAGTCTCATCCAGGAGGCGAATCCAAAGGGGGAAGTGGTCACTAGAATGGAGGTCAGCGGCAACCTCCCACAGAGCAGAATCCGCGAATGCTGGAGAGCAAAAGGAAAGGTCAATAGCTGACGACGACCCAGAAGCAGTACAGAAATGAGTGGGAGCACCAGAGTTGAGGATGCACAGTTCTTCGGATGCCATGAGGCTTTCCAGAATGCGACCCCTGGGGCAAGTAGTTGTAGCGCCCCATAAGACATTATGAGCATTGAAGTCCCCCAGAAGGAGAAATGGGCGGGGGAGTTGGCTAATAAGGTCTGTGAGAGCCTCAGAGTCTATTGCACCCTGAGGAGGTAAGTAAACGGAACAAATTGTGAGCCTCTGCCCCACAAGAAGGTCAACTGCAACTGCTTGCAAGTCCGTAGCGAGAGGGAGCTCAGATGAGTGGTGCATGTCATGGACAAAAACCGCAACACCACCCTTTGCCCTTTCCCCCATCAGATCATCTTTTCGATACACGGTATAGCCCCGTAAAGAAGGAGCATCAGTGGCCCGGAAATGTGTCTCTTGGAGACATAAGCACAAGGGGCGCTCTCGTACAAGGAGTTGTAATTCGGCCACATGCTTCCTGAACCCATTCAGGTTCCACTGTAATATGGGAGCCAGTGATCAGGGTGGCTGAATTTTCACCCTGCCCCTGTACTTTGGAGGAGAGCCCATACTGGCCGGAGATTTATTCCTGGGACGAGAAGATCGCCCCCGGTCGACATCAATGTCCATCAGCTCCGATGGCGACCCAAGGGAGATGTCAGATAGTACGATGGCATCGTCATCGGACTGACCCTGACTAGTCTCCTCAGGTGGCAAAACCTTCACCTTCGGCGTCTTCGTCTTGGGGGGCTTAGAATGCAGAACCTTGTCAACAGTTGGAGCTTTACTCGCCTGGGCAGAAGATGCTATATGGGGAGGGGCAGGAAGTACCCCACTGTCAGCAACCACGGCCTTGTCCGATGTTGTGGGGAGAGCTGCAGGTTGCAAAACAACCGCAGCAGCACAAGTGCACTGGCAAACGCAGGTATTAGTGCTGACACTAGCAACCTCCGTTTGTGTAGCAACAGTGGCCAACTGTACCGGTTTCTGCAGAGCAGAAGCGAAAGATGTTGTAAACACAGGAGGCTGCATGGCCTTAAAGAGCTTCTTGGCCTCACCATAGGGGATGCGCTTAGATGTTTTGAACTCCTGTATCTTCCGTTCCCCGAGATAGATGGGGCAGACCCGGCTCCAGACAGGGTGACTCCCAGAGCAATTCACGCACTTCACAGGCGATGAACAATCGGCTCCTTCATGGGCAGGCTGACCACATTTACCACTAGTGGCTATCCCATTGCACCCCAACGTAGTATGCCCAAAGCGCTGACATTTAAAACAGCGCATTGGATTGGGGAAATATGGCCGTACTGGCAAACGTAAGAAACCCGCTTTAACATGCTCTGGGAGTCTCGGGCAATTGAACGTGAGAATAAACGAGTCGGATTTGACTAGGTCACCATCGACTCGTTTCACAATGTGCTGCACGCCGACAATACCTTCGTCAGCCCACTCAGATTTCAACTCGTCCTTGGGGATATCCACCAAGTCCCTACATGTCACAACACCCTTACTATAGTTCAAAGTGGAGTGGAGCTCGGTCTCGATAGCGTACTCTCCGAGACAGGTTGCTTTCCTAAGAGAAGTGACTTGACGGGAACTAGAAGTTTCAACTAACAGAGTCCCATTGCGCAGACGCTTCACAGATTTCAGTGTTCCTGCAATTCCCTCAAGACCCTTGTGGATGTAAAAGGGTGAAACTCTCTCAAAGCTACCTTCCTTCCGTTTGACAATCTAAAACACATTCTGGATATCAGCATGTGCTCTGTTACGACAGTCTGATAAATCTCTAGTAACACCAGGCGCTGGAGGACTCCCAGCACGAAGTCGCTTTTTTGATTGGGTGTGTTTTCCTACCAGTGGCCCACCCAATCCACTGGTAGGGGGAAACGTATAGGTCGAAGGGTCCATTGTGGTCCCACGAGCATCTAGGGAACTAAAGGTCCGCTCAGACAGAGCCCCGCGTGCCTGAGTAAGCCTTATACAACTGGGGTGCGGCAGGTGCCCCAGAGGTTGCCCGCTTGCGACTGTTCCACCCCAACAGCCATGCATCTCATAGGCGCGGAGCACACCGGAAGATTGAGGGGTTTTTATAGAGGTTGTCCTTCCTCGCAATCCAGGCGGTCAAGCCAAGATTACCATTCCCCGCAGCACACAAAATTCCACCGCCGTGCCATACGGTGGTCGCTGAAGCATGTCCGGGGGTTACGGTGACAGGAGACTGGCGGCGCTGACCAGTCCCCAGCTCAGGACCCCGGGGTCGCCAAGCCCGTACTCAGCAAATGAATGCTGAGCCCCTGGGGGGATTTCAGTGGATTAGCTTCCACCTAACACAAAACATGACACTGCAAATTGCCACCAGTTAAACAAAAAATTAAATGAATGCACTTCCTCCACAACTGACCTGACTACCTACATTCCAGTTTTAAACATTACTGTCAGCTACTGACAAGTAACAGTATTGGCTATAAAGATGCACAAGTGGTGATATACACTCCTGGAAATTGAAATAAGAACACCGTGAATTCATTGTCCCAGGAAGGTGAAACTTTATTGACACATTCCTGGGGTCAGATACATCACATGATCACACTGACAGAACCACAGGCACATAGACACAGGCAACAGAGCATGCACAATGTCGGCAATAGTACAGTGTATATCCACCTTTCGCAGCAATGCAGGCTGCTATTCTCCCATGGAGATGATCGTAGAGATGCTGGATGTAGTCCTGTGGAACGGCTTGCCATGCCATTTCCACCTGGCGCCTCAGTTGGACCAGCGTTCGTGCTGGACGTGCAGACCGTGTGATACGACGCTTCATCCAGTCCCAAACATGCTCAATGGGGGACAGATCTGGAGATCTTACTGGCCAGGGTAGTTGACTTACACCTTCTAGAGCACGTTGGGTGGCACGGGATACATGCGGACGTGCATTGTCCTGTTGGAACAGCAAGTTCCCTTGCCGGTCTAAGAATGGTAGAACGATGGGTTCGATGACGGTTTGGATGTACCGTGCACTATTCAGTGTCCCCTCGACGATCACCAGTGGTGTACGGCCAGTGTAGGAGATCGCTCCCCACACCATGATGCCGGGTGTTGGCCCCGTGTGCCTCGGTCGTATGCAGTCCTGATTGTGGCACTCACCTGCACGGCGCCAAACACGCATACGACCATCATTGGCACCAAGGCAGAAGCGACTCTCATCGCTGAAGACGACACGTCTCCATTCGTCCCTCCATTCACGCCTGTCGCGACACCACTGGAGGCGTGCTGCACGATGTTGGGGCGTGAGCGGAAGACGGCCTAACAGTGTGCGGGACCGTAGCCCAGCTTCATGGAGACGGTTGCGAATGGTCCTCGCCGATACCCCAGGAGCAACAGTGTCCCTAATTTGCTGGGAAGTGGCGGTGCGGTCCCCTACGGCACTGCGTAGGATCCTACGGTCTTGGCGTGCATCCGTGCGTCGCTGCGGTCCGGTCCCAGGTCGACGGGCACGTGCACCTTCCGCCGACCACTGGCAACAACATCGATGTACTGTGAAGAACTCACGCCCCACGTGTTGAGCAATTCGGCGGTACGTCCACCCGGCCTCCCGCATGCCCACTATACGCCCTCGCTCAAAGTCCGTCAACTGCACATATGGTTCACGTCCATGCTTTCGCGGCATGCTACCAGTGTTAAAGACTGCGATGGAGCTCCGTATGCCATGGCAAACTGGCTGACACTGACGGCGGCTGTGCACAAATGCTGCGCAGATAGCGCCATTCGACGGCCAACACCGTGGTTCCTGGTGTGTCCGCTGTGCCGTGCGTGTGATCATTGCTTGTACAGCCCTCTCGCAGTGTCCGGAGCAAGTATGGTGGGTCTGACACACCAGTGTCAATGTGTTCTTTTTTCCATTTCCAGGAGTATAACATAACAACAACAACTTTGTTACAGGTGTAGAGAAGTATTTT
Source organism: Schistocerca serialis cubense (assembly GCF_023864345.2). Classification (NCBI taxonomy): domain Eukaryota; kingdom Metazoa; phylum Arthropoda; class Insecta; order Orthoptera; family Acrididae; genus Schistocerca; species Schistocerca serialis. The sequence goes on from NC_064648.1 coordinate 166,165,462, forward strand.
CTGCAAAACACGGAAATCCACTCAGGTAAACATTAAGCTACCAATACAAGATAAACAGTGAATATCTGGTGCAACTGAGTCAGTAGCAGCATTGTTAAAAACGGCAGCATTCCTGCTGATTCACTGTATTTCATTTAGCGGGCATAATCACAGAGCATATTAAAATGTTTACTAACAGTTCATCCCAATGTATTATGTTCCTATAATTTCCTTGTTCCTTATCAAGCACTGTACTCAGCATTGAACAGTAGCTCTAGGAATCTTTGGTCCTGATGTACCATATTTGAACCTTCAGTATATGGAGACTACTTCCTGCCATCTTTTCACTGTTTTCAGATTGCAACTGCTGCTTCCATCTTCTTTGCACATTTCAGTGATGTGAAAATACAGCCCGTGTGATGACCATTAAATGCAGTTTAGTGGACGCCTTTTGTGTAACAAATTAAGTTATAGTAACCAATAACAATAATAAAAACATGAGGAAGGAAGAATGCAGTAGGAGTCTATTGTTGAAGTGGTCTGCAGATTTACAGCACAGGTTATAAGTTATTATCTCAAAAAGTTTATTATTCTTTTCCCACATCACTAACACATTCTGTATACCACAGTTGTCACTATAATGCTGCTAAATGCTCTCACTTATACACTAATATAAATTTTTTTCACTGAACACACATTCTCTTCATCACTTCTTGTTGCTGGAAGACATTTGGAAAGAGTACAAGCTTTTTGTGCAAATTAGACATTTAACAAGTAGTCTACTGCAATGAACTGCAAAATTAACAATGACAGAAAAAAGGCACTTACCAACAGCTCAATGGAGAAGTGCATTTTCTACATATGATATTGTCTGTGTGTGTGTGTGTGTGTGTGTGTGTGTGTGTGTGTGTGTGTGTGTGTGTGTGTGTGTGTTTTGGCAATTGCCAAACACGCATTGCAATAACAATAATGGAAACCCATGTGCAGAAGAATTCATCCACACACACACACACACGCCAATACAAACTGATTACAAAGTTCTGACCTGGAAACTTAGCTTCTCAGTTATTTCAGAAGTGGAAACACATTTATCTTCTTAAAACAACAATATTTCTAGCACATTTCTTTTAATTATATGTACAACAAACACTGCACATACACTCCTGCAGAACCACAAAACACACACACACACGGTATTAGGAACCTAAGGATGCACCAGCATTTCAAAGTATTTTCCATTACCAGTTGCCATGTGCCACTACAATAAGACAGTCATACACTATCACATTACATTTTTATGTGCGGATAACTTAACAACTAGACATAGCCAATAACCAACAAACTACATTAGGAATGATTTAAATCAAGTTTTTCCTAAAGTGGCTCTTACTCCTTTCTGTTTGATACATCCCTATAGAGCTCATCAGTGTTCTTTCCCCAACCAATGGATATTCAAAAACCTCTATGTAATACTTGATGAGAGTTTTTTTTATTATTTATTTTTCATTTTTTATTTATTTATCTGTACATTTTGGTTGCCACGGTATCACAATAAATAGCAGCCTGCAAGAAATATCATGTGGAATAATCTTATAAAGGAAAGCTTTCAAAAAAGAAGGGGCTTCACCACAAGTATTTACCTTTGGGAATGATTTACTATGAATTTTGAGTGTGATGTGTCTTTTACAGATATGAAAGATGAAAAGCTAGTGGAGAAGTAGGAGAGCAAAGGACAGACATGTTAGATATATGGAACCATCTTTAGATGGCAGAGATACCACTGCCTGTCAAGAGCAGCCAGGGTATTCCACCAACAGGATACACCCTTCAAACACCATTATGACATGCCACTACTCCTGCATTGGTCCTATAATTCATGGAGGTATGTTTTGAACCATATTACAATGTTCTGAAGCCTGTTAGGATGTAAGATAAGTACCAAGAATGTTGTACACTGATCAAGGAACGTCTACACCATCAACCCAATACAGAAATGAAACATATGGCACAGAACATGAGATAATCCAAGAGAACCAACATTTGGTTCAAAGGTTACAGAAAAAGGCTGCCCTCAGTTCTTATGATGTGGATCACCCATCATCAGAGGAATACGAGAAGATTAATTGGATACAATAGAAAATTTTCCACAAATATGCCAATGGAGCAAAGTACAGCTTTCATATATTAATTCCTCACAATTTATGTTACCTAAAATTTTTTTTCTTATTTTAACACTTATCCAAAAGATTCCACTTGTATTGGCAAGTTCTTGGCCTCACACAACTTTCCTTAATCTGCACAAGTCCTCTTTATGAAATGATATGCTTGTGATTGTTTTACTATTGCAACAAACATTTTCAACAAAGAGTTCAGCATTACACAATACCTCCGAGCTCCTGGCCACATAAGTGTAATCAGTGAGCTTCCAACAAATTGGCCTACACTAATAATTAGGACTTCGAGTACAAAATAGTGGATCTTTCTCATGAGTTTTAGCCACTTGTGTCCCCACATTTCAACAGAACTCACATAAACACAAGTATGGCAACACAAGACCGCCCGGTTTGGTAACAACACTACATAACAGCTAACAGTTCCAGGCAAAGATCCAGCTGAGGTAACTTCATTTCTGTTGAGCCAATGCTCTGTTTTGGACTGAGTGTAGTATAACAGGTTGGTAGATGGAGTTGGAGTGAACCCTGCAGTTTTAAAGAGAATTCTGTTCAAATGTTGGGAGGATCGTCAGCAAGCAAACTGGGAATTAGTGGGAGGCACATGGAAGCCAATAGCTACACAAATAAGTAGATGACATTAGAAAATGACAAGCAGCACCAGTAGGAATGGATGTGGGTGAAAATTTGTAAGGTGTGGCAAAGTGAAGAGGCAGCTTTTATTTAGTAGTGGGTGTCAAATGGATGGTGATGAAGAATGAAAGTGAGGACTGATGGTCAGGGGCAATAGCGGAGAGTAATGACAGTCTTAAATAACTGCTAAAAGCGGGTAAGTTGCCAGTATTTGTGACAATATTTATGAAACTTAATATTCCATTTTTTTAATTTTTTCTTGAGAATTAATTAATTTGAAACAAACTCATGCACAGTACACTCAAGTAGGGACTCATCTCATTTTCTGCCATTAAAAGAGGGGTTTTCATGTTTAAATGTGTCCCTAAGATCCTTGAAGATGACCCACCTTAAGTACATCTGAGAAAACCTGTATCACAGTAGCCACGGCTGAAACCTAAAATGTTCATCACCCTGTTACATCTCTAATCCACAGTTAGAGTGGTTAAAAAAACCTGTCTCCAAAAAGTTTATGGCAGAAAGAGTTTCTGTCATCTAACACATGTTATTTTTGTGAGAAAGCTAGCATGAGCTCAAAGTCACTCATTGTTTCACTACCTGACCATCATAGCTTACCTTCAACCCAACAGAGGCCATTCCCCCCCCCCCCCCCCCCATCAGGATTTCTCATTAATTTCCTTTGCGAAGAATCTAGTTGTCATAGTACCAAATGACTAGGATACAGTCATTACTTCCTTTATACAATATCCGGTACCCTTCAGTATCTGTAATATAGAGTAGTCCTCCATGTGGGAGGAAACTGTTGCTCAAGCCTTTCACATGTCCAGTGAAAAAACGTGACAACCACAAAATATTGAGAATGTATGCAGCTGCAGTATGTGCCAGAACTGCTAGGCATATCTTCGAGATCTATTGCACTCTGGAAGAAAATGAAATCTCTTCAACAGTTTACCAGAAAGAGGTCGAAATTATTAAGTCAGAAGCCCACCTCAAATTCATCTCTCTTTTCTCAAACCAAAACTTCAACACAGTGATAGCTTTGGGACAGTAATTTTTGAGAACAATTTTCTTGAACAGTAGTTTTCCTTAGTACTTTAAAATGTACATAAACAGTCTCGACCACAAGAACCGTTATTTTTGTGGTTGCTAGTTTCCTTCCGTTACTGTCTGATGGTAGGTGGTATGGACTCCACAAAACTCCGCAGTTGACATTAATGCAGTTTGTAATGCCTGCTCTGTTCTCTGCCAACACCTGTCAGCATTATATGTTGTCTGAAGGTGGTCAGTAACTGACAGAAACTGGTAACTACAAAAATAAAGTTTTTTGCAGTCGAGACTGTTTATGTTCATTTTTAAGCTCTGGGACAAGTAGAAAATTGACCAAAGTTGGTAGTGAGTGAGTCTGACAACACTAGTTGCGAGGCGACATAAATGGCAGAGTTTTCTGCATTTCTAATGTAATTTTTGTTTTGCTAGGAACTTGATATGTTCCAAGCATGATTTTCTGATAAGAGACACTGATCACTGAGGTCTGTATTTTATTAGAATATTTATTTTTGTTAGGACACAAATTACATTACTTGAGATGCCAAAGGCACATTGCTAGTAGGATTAGGAAGTAACATACAAAATGTAATGGAGACGAGACAGCAGACAGTAAGACTGAGAAGATTTTAGTTGCTGGCAAATCTTTGGGGTTGTACTTTCGTGGTCCACAAATGCTTTTGGCCCTGACATGTCATATAGAGCAGAGTCAGATATCTCCACAGCTGCTTCTGATTCTGCCATGTCTTGCTGAGACTCAGGTCAGGCATGTGACACGAATATTGTGAAAAGTGGGCATGGTACGTGTTTTAATGTGATTGACAGACATAATCACCATCAAGATGAAACTTAACTATTGATTCTTTGGAGCTACTGTTCATCAAGAAATTAATAGTGGACAAAAAACAGCAGAATTAGTACAGATCATTGGTCAAAGTGTCCCTGCATAACACTGGTATTTAAAATTGTGACAGTGCATCTATGCCATTGTTTAAAACATGCATCAAAGCCAGTTTGGAATAGTTCAGTATTTTGCTTCTTGACCCACTGTTTTAAAGCTGATTTTATGTCATCCATGAACCAAGTGTGCGGTGATGCTGCAGTCGACATCAGCTGTGTGTGGTATTGCGTGAAAGAGTCGGGTTACAGAGAAACAGATACTGCTGTGCCAACATATGTCACAGATGTCAATTGAGGATGTGTTGTTGAAGTGATTCACAGTGACAGACATGGTGACAAAAATAGGTTAAGAAGCAAAAGTGTGATTTTTTTCCCCCAAATTGGTTTTGATGCCTGGATTCAATGATGGTGCAAATGTGTATAAATGCATGGCAACTATGTTGAATAGTTGTGTTGTCTAGAGGGCTATGATCTGTAACAATTCCAGTGCTGTATGTTCATTATTAAATATTTTTATCAATCCACATACCACTAAGTCTCATGGCTTCTTTTCTGTTAAAATCATCCACATATTTATGTACTTCGATGGCTTCTCTATATAGCTATGGACAACATTTCATCACTGTATATGAAATATTTGTATTTATATTTCTTTCCAAGGCCTAACTCTTCATTTGGCAAAACAAAGTGGCACCAGGAGCATCTCCGAAGATGTCAAAACACAGCTCGGGACAAAATGCGAGACCTAAAATATTAACCACACAAGTTGGAAGATTCATTAGCAACTACGACAACTGGCCATGAAAGCATTAACTGTGTGCTGAGGAGGTTTTACCACTGTCTTGAAAAAGTTTATTTTTGATGGGGGATAGTTTTGTAACCCACACCTATTTCAGTGTTGGTGCAATCAGTGTACCCCCTGCAAATCCTATAGCCACTCAGTGGGAACTGAAGACAGTGTTAACTAGTGGACAGATTACCAGAGACTTAGAGACAGGATGCAACTTTAATGAAAGACAGAGGGGCTATATATTGAAAGATGTTCGGCCAAGGGATAACGACATGTGGAATGTGATGGCGATGGTGCCAAATTATGGAGGATGATGTAATACTTTACATTAAAAAATAAATTGGCCTGACATTTATTTGGATGCTGTTGGTCCCTTTGCCACATTTTCCAAAATATGATGTGATGACAGTTTTGGATAGATTATATAACTAGTGGAATGCAAAAAGAAAACCACATGGGATTCAGAAGAGGTTCTAGGCAGTGGATGCACATACAGGTAAAGTAGTAAACTTTGTGGCTAATTTTTGCAGCTCTGTACTTCAGTCTGCAATGCAATGGTGTCACTGTTTTTCATCACAGCCAGAATTCTTAGAACACAATTTGTGTCCAAAACTTACTGTGTTTTGCGGTAAAAAATGAACACAGTCTGTGGAATTTGAGTGGTTGGTAACAGTGTACCTCGCACATTTTCACTCAGTGTTGGCCTGTGGCATAATCTTCACTCATTCATTAATTCACTGTGTACGGTAAATCCCATCATAGTGGAGAGCCTGCAGCAATGCGGGCTGATATGGGCCATGGATCTCCAGGCAGAAGCAGCCACTCTAGGAAACATCCACAAAGCACACTCACTACCAATTGAGGCTCTATCGCAGAGTAGCAGAGGCAAAAAAAGTACTTAGTCTATTGTGAGAATACTGAGTAAAGTGGAAAAACCAACATCAACAGATAAACGTATGTTAACTCTTTTGTCTTATCTGAGGTAAATAATAATGAATTAAGACAAACAGCCAAAATACTGGAAGTAAAAATGCTTTTCATGTAGACTATGATTTCTGACTGGGGTTTGGGACTGAGTTTTATGTTCTGGTGAAAATGATTTTGGAAGGTTGTCAACAGACATCAGGTAGAGAACTGGAAATCTCCAAATATTCAAAACTAAGGTGCAGTGGTACCATCACACTTACAGGTTATCAGAACAATGGAGTTTTAAATGCCCTAACACTGATAATTAGTCGGGTTTAACTACGGTCTAACACATACAGTCGTGACATTCCGACTCATTTTTGTTATATATTGCAACAGCAGTGTTCCAAGCCAACAGAAAGCTACGTTTACAAATATGGTATCAGACTAGTGCAAACAGTACCATTTATGTTGATTTCTAACAGCTTTTACAATAGGGAACTTCATGTACTGCCGTAAAAATAAGCACTAACTAAGAAAGAAAAAGAAGGAAGGGTGGGCGAGACCACATTTGTCTTTCTTTAGTTTCCTAAGGGCCTTGGGAGGTATAAAACAGTCCATTACAGAATAGTTTGTTTATAGTTCCCTTGCAGCCTACAGATGTTTGCTGAAGCATGTTTTTTTTTAACCCCTGACCCAAAACAATAGTCTCTCAGACCCATCATTCATTTTAAACATTCATTCTAAAACATGTGGCGTGTAAAGCAACATTCAACAATGAGCTTGACTTTGTCAGCCTAGCAATAAGACATATTATTTAGAAGTTAGTGCAAAATTGAGTGCCTGTGTGACCACGTTTCACATTATGTGTAATAATTAGGTAGGTCCAATACACTGCATGTTTCTAGTTACTACATACTTTGCTTTCAGTTGCTATTTTGAATATTCTTATTTTATAGCATTTTAATGTATGTGTGAATTTGTTATTTTTGACTTCAGCATGCAGGAACTTTCTAAGAAGAATAAGATTTATGCAGTTGAACCAAAGAAGACGAAGAGGAAAATGGGAAAAACGATAACATTTTTGATGATTCTGGCTTTAGTAGCTGATGGTCACCATGATACACGAGTGATACTGGTGAAGACAATCAATGCTTTACTGGAAGGAGAGCCTCTTGTGAATTGTACCACAGCTAATTACTCACAGCAAACACAGTAATTTTATGGCAAAGATAATTTCAAGTAGAAACATTCGGTCTGTTACAGCAAGAAGAACAGCTCAGCATAATATTTTGGAAAGAGTAATGGTTCTACTAAGAGCAAAAATCGAATTTTGGTGCAAATGCCTATTAAATCACAAACACAGGAGAATTTATTTGATGACACCTTAGAGACATACCAAATGATAGAATGGAAAAGAAGAAGATGTGTATAAAGTACCCAGCATAAAAAAAAGAACTGGTGGTCTCATAAGTGCATCAATCGTGCTCAGCCAACATTCATGGAATGCAATAGGAAGATGTGCATTGAGTGTGAAAAAATTCTCTGAATTGCTTTTGTTTGCATTTTCTGCAATCTTTCATTTATACTCATGAACATCGTGATTGATGCCACAATATTAAATCATTTCAAGATTCTTACTAAATGACTGCACATATGTCTTGTATTCATTTTGAATACTGTAAGTTCTCAATAATATTGCATCTACTCGTAATATGAAACAGTTGACTATTCACTTAATTTTTGTCAGCTAATGTGGGGATATGTGATAACAATATTACAAGCTTTAGGAGACATGTTTCTTGTTACATACTTGAGAGTTGTTTTGGGTTAAGGGGCTCCGGAACGCCCTATACTTCCAATGTTAAAATAACTCTTATAAATTACATTTTTCCTCACAAAGTATTTGAGGTAGGAAGTTGACCTTTTTACAGATTATTTATTGGAATATGGGCTACAACTTAACACAGGGATTTTACAAAATTTTAGTTCAGTTATTAAAGATGATTTTTTTTTCAATTGTAATGAAAATTCACAACTTTTTTTGCAATTTTTTATTTATATGTTCAAAAATATTTTTTTTTTTGGAAAAAGGCTGTGTTAAATTATGCAGAAGGTACTGTGTAACATTTACTGAAAGTTTGAAACAAATATGTTTGGAAGATCCTTAGAAAACATGTAATTAGTATGAGAAAATAAAAGTTTTGGGAATCGAGCGACAAAGATTGGATTAACTTTTTAGTGCATTCCAGGTCCATAGGATGGATTATCTTCATCCTCTGCAAACTACTCCTCCAGCTTCCTCTTGTTCCTCCTCCTGTTTACTCTTGCTTGTATTTCTAGACTCTTTACAGCCCTGTCTGCAGCCCGAAGACGTTCCTTGTCTAAAGCAAGCATCGCTCGTACCATGTTAAAACCTATCTTCACTCCCATATTTCTAAATACCTTGGCTTTCCAACATTTCTCCTATTCTTAAAAGCCTTCAGAGGATTTCTAATAACTTTACTTTTACTCATTATTATACTTCAACAAAACAGAGACTCAAGAAACAGAATTAATTACGAATATTTTCGAGATAACGACAGAGTAAATAAACATGAAACAATCGACAATCACACCAGTGATATATATTGAACCATCACAGGTTAGCCACAACACATACTTTATCTCACATCACTAAAATGTACCTGATGAACACGGACGTTAATAATAACACCATTTGACAGCAGTTTAACAGCGCCACAATGGGTCACGCCCATGTAGAACACATTTCAAAAAAAATTTAAAAATAGTTGTAGTCTTCAGAATTGAATAAGTTATATATCTATTAAAAGGTAATAGACTGCAGATTCAGAAAGCGCAAAAAAGTAAAAATTTAACTTTTCATGATTTTGAGCCTTTCCGGAGCCCCTTAAGGTCTTAAGAACAAAAAGTACTAGTAAACAGCAGAAGAACTGACTTTTTGCAGAAAGACACCCATGTTGAGTATCTACTCAATGATGTTAACTCTTTTCATTACAGTTCCATTCAAATCAGAGAATATGTAATGTAGAAAAGCTGTTTGGAACGCAATACCTGCATTGTTTAATGTACTACATATGCCTCCACAGATGCAGCTGAAGATGAAACCACACAGACACTACAATAAAATGCCAAAAGCAATAATCCTGCAGGATTTCTCGCTGCAATGTGCACTAGTGTTGTTCCAGTTTGCAGACGGTAACAGTTCCCACAGCAATGAATATCATGACCGTATATGTTAAACTGTGCTTTAACTTTAATGTTCTGTAGGCAGCTGACACTGTTCTGTGCAAATTTACACAAAACTATTAGATAAAAACAGCAGCTAGTAGTATGATAAGAAGATCAGTAATTTCCTTTAAAAAATAATAACATTGCTAATGTCCAACTACATTCTGCCAAACAAAATTCTAGAAACTAAATACAAAACAATTAAGTGTTTCTTGAGTCAAATATTTGGATAAATTGTTCTAGGAACTAGTTTTGAAAACAGTATGGATGTAGCCCACTGACAAAGTATTTAAAATGGGCAAAGAGGCTCTGAGGAAATATAGAAGAGAAGAAAGTAATCACAAATTATTTTGTTAAAAATAGGATGGATGAAGGAGCAAACAAGGAGATTCTAAATTAGATCAGTATTTCTTCACATGTAAAAATATGCACTAAACTTCTATGGGATATAAAAAGAATGGAGTCAACCAGATTAACCAGGTAAGTTGTGGAGCTCTAAAAAAACCGGGAGTAAAGCTGGAATACAGACAATGGAACTTGCCATTACAGTAAAGATGACTTGAAAAAAGCAGGGATAACACAACAGGCAATGTTCAACAAATTTCATGTCTCTACCCACACCTTTTAATGAATACTTTAACTTACTCCATACCCCTAATGTGGAGCCAGAACAAAATGTGTGAATGAATGGATGAAAAACATGTTTACCACTAAATTCTTTTTACACTGTACAAGTTGAACCCACTTTAGAAATACCATATTTGTTGATTTCTTTGCCATTTATGCAATATGTGTTTGTATAAGTTCAGCCGTGATGGAAGTGGTGCAGATAGCAATGCAGTGTGTTGTATTGAGTTCTATTTAAACTGATGCATTATTCAAAAGAGTGAAGTACAGATGCAGCTTGATTTTGAATTACTCAATTTAATACAGGTGCCAAAAATCAGCTGACAGTGGGTGAGTGAATGATGAAATAAAGAAACATTCATATTTTAAAAAAATTTAAAGCTGAAATGGCAAAATGGTTTTAACCTTAAAAAAATTTACTTTGGCAAGGAACCCATACACACAAGACAAGACAGATTCTTCCAAAGTGCAATGTGCTCTAGAAAAATAATTACAGTGCAGCAAATATGATGGAAAACGTACATGTGCAAATTTTTTGATTGGTTTGTAGCTGTGACCATTTATAGGCAACTAGTTTTACTTTGGAGGCATCTTTTCTATGCCATTCAACAATATTATTCAGCCACCTTTACACCATCCAATGCCTCCACCCTCCTGTAGTATTGTTCTTCATCACACGATTACTGATTTCCTGGTCAGAACCTTTTTCCAATATTGTAATAATTATTGTCATACTTTTGCTCACAGTTTACCAGGTAAGCAATTGCCCATATTTATTAAGTCCACTGAAATGTTACATTTGTGAAAGTTTCTACACTGTGCAGCATTGCATCACAAGTTAACTTCAGCAACATTTTTCTGCCTCATATAATCTCTTCCACTCTCTTTGGCTGCTTCTGTCGAGACTTCATGCACCTATAAAACTGATTTTGCAGTGCTTCATTATTTGCAGCAATTCAGCTGAACAGAAAACTGAGAACAAAAAGCACAGCTATTACAAACTGAGGAATACTGAGTGTTTATAATTTTTTTCCTTTTTTACAAAACTAGAAAATAAATGGACCAAGTTGTTGCAGCCTCTGTAGAGAAGGCTGGAATGTCTCAGCCTGGGAACCCACAAATCAGCACCTGCAACACAATAACAGGGAAAACAAACAGTCACACACACTGGATTTCAAACATTCAGTTTACGTGGTTGTGGGAAACATACATGCTGTGTAAAGGGAAATTAAAGAAACCTTTGGAAAAGCTCAGAGGGCAAACTCATATTTAGCAAAGAAAGGAAGGCTGAAATGTGGAAGAAATATACAGAGGCAGTAGATGAACATGATATGGGAGATATGACATTGTGAGAGGAGTCTGACAGAGCATTGAAAGATGTAAGTGAAAACAAGGTACTTGGAAATAGATGAAATTCCCCCAGAAATACTGAGCTCCTTGGAAGAGTCAGCCATGACAAAACTATGCTGCCTGGTGTTCAAGACATATGATACAGGTGAAATACCCACAAACATAAAGAAAAATTTTATAACTGCTATTTCAAAAAAGGCAAGTGACAGGTTTGAAGGCAAATGACAGGTGTGATAATACTGAACCATAAGTTTAATAATTCATGACTGCAAACTACTGGCAAATTATTTATAGAAGAATGGAAAGAATAATACAAGCCAAATTGGAGGAGAATATTCTCTTTGAAGTTGCTAAGACAGCAGGAATAAAATTCAGGATGCAAAAGCTTACAGTCTGTAAAGAAACCAGAGTACAGGTACAGGAATTAAAAAGCATGAGAGGAAAGTCAGGGTTGTAGCAAACCAGACTGCAGTGAGAAGAACTGAAGGACACAAAAGGAATGAGACCAGGTTTTAGCCTATATCCCAAGTTACTCAGTTTCTACGTTGAGCAGTAGAAAAGGAAACCAGACAATTTTGGACAGGGAATTAAAATTTAGGGAGCAGACAAAAAACTGAAGTTTATTGATAACATCATAATTGTATCAGAGACAGCAAAGGACTAGGGGAATCAGTCGAATGGAATGGATAATGCCTTCAGAAGAGGTTACAAGGTGAACACCAACAAAAGTAAAGCAATGCTAGTGGAATGTAGCCTAATTAAATAAGGAGGGGGCAGGGATATTTTATTAGGAAATGAGACACTGAAAGCTACAGATGAGTTTTGCTATATGGACAGCAAAATAAATGACAATGACCTATGTAGAGAGGATGTAAAATGCAAATAGGAAGGTAACTATTCCCAAAAAAGAGAAATTTATTAACATCAAACACAAATTTAAGTGTTAAGGAGTCTCTTCTGAAAGTATCTTTCTTAATTGCAGCCCTGTATAGAAGTCAAATGTGAACAATATGAACTTCTGGGAAGAAACATGGTGCTATGGGAGAATTCTGAAGATTAGATGGGTAGACTGATGTGGAGGTACAGAACCAAATTATGGAAAAAAAAGAAATTTATTGCACAACTTGATTGAGAGGACTTAATCCTGAGGTAGCAATGAATTGTTGTAGGGGAGTATCTGCAGGGACAGAGGGGGGAGGGGGGGGGGGGGGAACTGTAGAGCTTTGCTGCAGAAATAAGGCTGATAACAACGTAATCTCAGTCTCTTTTGCAATGAGAAGATATGTTGCATATTTTATACTATTTTCACTATATTGAGTCATAGATAATTGAAATTCATATCTACATCTACATCCATATTCTGCAATCCACTGTGAGGTGCGTGGCAGAGGATACATTGTATTGTACCAGTTATTAGGCTTTCTTCCTGTTCCATTCATGTATGGAGTGCGGGAAAAATGATTGAATGCCTCTGTGCATGCAGTAATTATTCTAATCTTATCCTCACAGTCCCTGTGTGAGTTGTACATTTGGGATTGTAGTATATCCCTAGAGTAATCATTTAAAGCTGCTTCTTGAAACTCTGTCAGTAGACATTCTGGGGATACTTTACATCTATCTTTGAGAGTCTTCCAGTTCAGGTCCTTCAGTATCTCTCTGACAATCTTCCACAGATTAAACAAACCTGTGATTATTTGAGCTGCCCTGCTCTGTATACAGGGTGACAACTATTGAACTATATGAAAAAAAGTTAAATTAGTTACAAACTATGGCATGCATACACTTTATTCAACATGTAAATGTCACTACAGATATTTGTATTTAGGTTATGACACGTTTGATATATCTGCCAACATTGGCAATGATGTGGTGCAGATGAATAGCGAAATTGTACACGACTTGTTGAATTGTCTGAACATTGATGCTGTCGATGACCTCCGAAATGGCGTTTTCCAGCTCGGCAATGGTTTTGGGGTTATTGTGTACACCTTGTCTTTAATATAGCCCCACAAAAAGCAGTCACATGTTTTCAGATCCAGAGAATCTGGATGAGGGGAATGTGGCCTGTGCCAGTGGCCTCTGGGTACTCCAGAGCCAGAATGGGGTCCCCAAAGTGCTCCTCCAGGGCATCAAACACACTCCTGCTTTCGTGGGGTTAAGTTCTGTCATGCATGAACCACCTCTTGTCAAAATAAGGATCATTTTAGATAATGGTGACAAAATCGTCTTACAAAACATTCACATACTGTTAGGTAGTTACTGTGCCAGCAAGAGATATGGCAACAATTGTTCCACGACTGGACATTGCACACCACACAGTCACCCACTGAAGGTGAAGAGACTTCTCGATAATGAAATGCAGATTCTCAGTCCCCCCAAATGCACCAGTTTTGCTTATTGACGGACTCGTCTAAATGAAAATGCGCTTTTCCGTTAAACCGAACAATATTCAGATCAAAGTCCTGTTTGTCAGTTCTGTGTACAATAGTGCTGATGAAACACAACCACTGTTCCATACCCTTGGGGCTAAACGGCTGACGGGTTTGAATTTTGTACGGGAAGAGACGCATGTTTCAACAACAATTTGTCGCAGTATCTCCGGTTGGTTCCCACCTGTTGTGCAGCTCATCTGATCAATTTCATGTGGCCGGTTTGAAACACGGCATGCATATTCTTGAAGTTTTCTGCCTTTTTGGATGACCAATATTGCCGACACTGTCCTCACGACACTACCCATTCTCTCAAACTTGCAAATCAAATTGTTGATTGTTAGCACACTTGGACCAGTTGTCTTCTGCTTGAACTATTTCCTTCGGACCACAGTTGGGGTGCTATTGCTCATATGGTAGGCCTTTACAAGCGCTATACACTCAGGCACACTGTGCTGTGACATTTTCGCATGCAAATGGTGAAAGGCATGTGTGAATTCACATACCAATTCCCATCATGTCCTGCAGCCAACCATGTAGTTTGAACATCCTAACGCAAGCCATTCAGCATTTGATGATGATTTTATTTCATATAGTTCAATAGCTGTCAGAATGTACGTTCAATACCTCCTATTAGTCCTGTGTGGTATGGGTCCCACACTTGAGCAATATTCTTGAACGAGTCACAGAAGTGATTTGTAAGCAATCTCCTTTGTAGACTGAATGCACTTCCACAGTATTCCACCAATGAAGCAAAGTCTAACAGCAGCAACTACCCACAACTGAGCCTGAGTGAACATCCCATTTCATATCCCTACACGCATCCACCCTCCATCGCATGGAATCCCTGATGCGCTGATGCAGCCCTGGAGAAAGGCATATTTTATCACAGCCGTCCACAATACGAGCACGAAGAGTCTCTACATTTGGTACCAGGGTTGCGAAGACGAGAGCTTTCATATGCCCCTATAAATGAAAGGCGAGAGGGTTGAGGTCAGGAGAGTGTGGAGGCCACAGAATTGGTACGCCTCTACCAATCCGTCGGTCACCGAATCTGTTGTTGAGAAGCGTACGAACACATCGACTGAAATGTGCAGGAGCTCCATCGTGCACGAACCACATGTTGTGTTGTACTTGTAAAGGCACATGTTCTAGCAGCACAGGTAGAGTATCCCGTATGAAATCATGATAACGTGCTCCATCGAGCGTAGGTGGAAGAACATGGGGCCCAATCGAGACATCACCAACAATGCCTGACCAAACATTCACAGAAAATCTGTGTTGATGACGTGATTGCACAATTGCGATCGGATTCTCGTCAGCCCACACATGTCGATTGTGAAAATGTACAATTTGATCACGTCGGAATGAAGCCTCATCCATAAAGAGAACATTTGCACTGAAATGAGGATCGACACATTGTCGGATGAACCATTCGCAAAAGTGTACCTGTGGAGGCCAATTGGCTGCTGATAGTGCCTGCTCACGCTGTACGTGGTACGGAAACAACTGGTTCTCCCGTAGCACTCTCCATACAGTGACGTGGTCAACGTTACCTTGTACAGCAGCAACTTCTCTGAAGCTGACATTAGGATATCGTCAACTGCACAAAGAATTTCCTCATCCATTGCAGGTGTCCTCATCGTTCTAGGTCTTCCCCAGTCGCAAGTCGTAGGCTGGAATGTTCCGTGCTCCCTAAGACGCCGATCAATTGCTTCGAACGTCTTCCTGTCGGGACGCCTTGGTTCTGGAAATCTGTCTCGATACAAACGTACCGCGCCATGGCTATTGCCTCGTGCTAATTCGTACATCAAATGGGCATCTGCCAACTCCACATTTGTAAACATTGCAATGACTGAAAAACCATGTTCGTGATGAACACTAATCTGTCGATGGTACTTACTGATGTGCTTGATGCTAATACTGTAGAGCAATGAGTCGCATGTCAACACGAGCACCGAAGTCAAGATTACCTTCCTTCAATTGGGCCAACTGGTGGTGAATCAAGGAAGTACAGTACATACTGGCGAAACTAAAATGAGCTCTAACATCGAAATTAAGCGTTTCCGGACACATGTCCACATAACATCTTTTCTTTATTTGTGTGTGAATAATATTTCCTGAAAGTTTGGCTGTACCTTTTTCTAACACCCTGTATAATTTGGCATCAGGTGGCGGTGATGAAAGGACTAACACACTTATAGCTGAGCATGACCTCACAAATTAAGTTCTGGCACAGGTAAACAAGAAAAACTATCCAGTCAGTATACTCTGTGACCTTGCTACAGTCTGTGACATCATGCCTTCTGCAAATGGTATCTAACCTTCAGAACAGAAAGTAGAGGGTCACACTGGTGCACTTAGACACAACAACGAAACAAACTTGACAATTGTATAACATCAAATGTGGGTCCCACAAGTGTCAGTACCAGGTCTGTTGTTTATCTTGGGTCAAATTATGATGATCCCTCACGTACAGGGAACAAACATTCATGGTCGCATGCCATGTGGATTCACCTTTCAGCTCACAGCAGTCCCCACTGTTCTCTGTCGACATCACATTGGGGTGACGTGGTGGCCACCTATGCCATTGAGTGGCTCCTCCTGGCTCTTGGTGTCTGCAGCTGGTCCCACACCATTGGACAGGTCACCGGCCACACGTGTCAGCTGCACCGGGTTGGAGCCCTGCACACAGATATGTACTGGCTGTAACCACTGGCTGTACTAGACCCAAATATGAAAAACTTTAAACTGTCAATATTTTATCGAACTTTTCCGAGGCCTTCAGATGCACAGATCTTTTAATTGTACAAGAGAAACTATAAAATGTTGCATTGTGAATAGAGTCTTGTCTCAGTTACAGAAAACAGATCACATTAACAAATTATAATACAGGAATAAAACCAAATTCACAGTGAGAAAAGCACTAAGTATGGAGATCCACAAGGATCCGTATTTGACCCACTACTGTTTTGACCTAAATAAAACGTGATATAGAGATTCTTGAGCAATATTTCTGGGCATTTTGGTATGAGAAATCCATGCTATCCAGTGGCTTTTTACAGAATAACTGCTTCTAGTTTGACTCTTTACACAATTTTTTTTTTTCATACATGGATTGGGCTGCAAACTAAGCTTTTATTTGACTCAGCTGCTATATACGGGACCTAATTGTTAAATACTGTATATTGTATTGTCATGGAAAAATATTTGGACTTCACTTATAACTCCCCGCAATTGACTTTACATGGAGATGATGATTACAGAGCAACCTAATTAACAGGACATTGAACTCACAGAGACACAGAATTCCACTGTTCACTGGTTGTAGCTTTTCTGATGTGGTATGAAGATATTATGATATGGTTTGCCATCCATGTGAGAATATTTCATTATAGCATCACTGTATTGTTCCTTCCACTGCATTCAGTGAACCTTCACACTAGATGTATTGGCCAACTCGATCCATACTACTCTGCACCACTGTTAACATACAGCTAACACTGCCAGAAAAGAAACCTGAGAAAGTACTGAGCTGTTTGAAAATCCAGCTTGAGGGGAAAGATTAAAATGGACATTACTGATGTTGGCAGCAAGAATCGTGAGCAAATGGAACAAATTTGTTTCCAAACAAGACACACAGTGCATAATGTAAATGTTGGGTTGCAAATGTCTATGATATGCAGACATTTGCAGCACAACCACATCACAATACCTTCACAGCAGGCCAGAAAAGCTACACCCAAGGCCTATCACTGAAGCCTGTTTGTGTACAGTGTAGTTTTGCCTTTCTTTAAGTTTACAGTCCTGTTAGTTTGGTTACTCTGAAATCTTCCTCTTCTTCTTCTTCTTCTTCTACTACTACTAACTTTCTGAATATAGTGGGTAAGTTAAATAAAAACTTAGTTTCTCCAGGGAATTATCTAATTCTCTTAGGTAACAGCTTTCAAAGACTGCTATCTGAAATACACCTCTATGATACTGGAAAGGTAGAGATTCAGTCACTGAGTAAATAAGTGAAGACTAAGAACTCTCAGGTACACGATGGATTATCTAGTGGAATACTAAAGTACTGTGCTGCCTATGTTGGTCCAGTACTTGGCCAAATTTGTAATTCTTCTTTTAGGAATGTTTAGTTTCCTGAATGATTAAAGAACTCAACAGTGAAACCACTTTATAAAAAAAAGAGACAAATTCACATTTCAATGCCAATGGCTTTTCAGAAGGAGTTTAAAAAAATTAATAAGTAGCAATAATATTTTGTCTATTGTAAGTAATTGTGCAACTGGGAATTTGCAGAAGTGACTTTATACTGACTGACCAGCCAGGTGACTGTACATGGTTGTGACCAAACTGCCCTCTGCTCTGTAGCAGCAGCTGTTTACAGATGCATATAAATCTGTCTTTACAGAACAATAAATTATGTATAAGATTTTTGAAAACATAGTCAGTGATCTTAAAAGTAGTAAAAATCAAGACTGTTTTAAATTTTAATTTTAATAAATTATGCAGTTGTTGAATTTCAACAGTAACATAGAAGACAGAAAAGTAGAGAAAACATATATACATTAAGCAATTAAGTAATTTTGATTAACAACTAGCTGAATGCACAAAAAATAGCACATGTAGCTGGTTCTAGTTTTATGAACAAAATTTTAAGCGTGTACTAGGATTGTGTGGAAGAATACATTGAGATTTGAGAGGACCCACTAAAATCCATCATCCTGGTGCTGTAGGGAACAGAACACCATGTTATAGTAAAAGTAGCTTCTTTTCCACATTTTCAAAGGTCTAAACGAAAAAATTTTACTGTGCAATCAAGTTTTGAACATAAGCACAACTGTTCAGAAGAGGAAAGTTTACACTTTTATCACAAATGCAATGTAGAATGAAATGAGTCAGTTCTTAATTGCAAAAGCCAGAGAATCTGAAATCTGTACATTACTGTCCCACCTACCACAAATGAAAAGAAAGTTTCAGGTAAATCCTAGGTATTTTTTGGCATAGACTCCAAATCTGCAATAAAATGAAGATTTCCATTTGAAAATAAAAAACTGACCTCTGCATTGTGGGAATGGAAGTTAGTGGGTAGCACATATATATGTCCCCTTTGAAAACATTAACTTTTTATCTGGAACATTTTTTTCATACAGTTCAAATTTTTTGGAGCTATTTAGTTGTTCTATGCCAAAACAAACACCCTACACATTACATACAGGGTGTTTAAATATAGTGTCATATACTCCTAGATGAGTTAGTATTGGTGAATAATAGAAGGAAAGTACTTATTTTGATATGTCCAAAAATCAATACCTGTTATGATATGAGCTGTTGAAAATCCACAGTTCACAGACTGTATTTTATTTACAGATGAGGCAGAATTCACAAGAGATGCCATAGTAAATTACTACAGTATGCATGTATGGACCAATGCAATACTTGAGCAATCACAGTGATAAGGCATCAGGATCACTTCAGAGTGAATGTACGGGTGGGAATTGGCAGTGAAAGGCTCTTAGGGCCATAGACTTTACCAAACAGTTAAACAGGTGCCAAATATCAGAGTTTTCTGTACAATAAATTATTAGCGCTAATGGAGAAAATTACCATTACAGAATTATGACTGTTTTATGCATGACAGGTCACCACCCAATTTTCTACAGATTGTGTAACAGTATCTCACTGCAATGTTTATGGGTAATGGATTGACTGGGGAGGTCCAGTACTATGGTCAACCTCATTGACCAAATCTGAATCCGTTGGCTTTCTGGCTCTGGGGATATTTAACAACATTGATGTATGCCCGACCCATCAACAATGTCCAGATGTTGCAGTAGCATGTCACCAATGCACAAAACACAATCCAAATGGTGCTCCGTATATCTGAAAGAATGCCTATTCACTGTGAAGTAGCACTGAAGGATGTATCAGAATGCATGGTAAGCTCATGCCTGTAGTATATACTTCTATGTAACACACAGATGGGAATGAGAGGACACATTGAGCCATATCTCAACAGATACTGGTTTCCGGACACATCTTTTATTCTATTTTTGACCAATATTAGCTCCTATAGGTATATGTAACAATTTTCTATAATACCCTGTATATGTAATGGGTGACATCACAGTAAGTGGAGGAACTGTACCTCACTACATTCTGCTATGTCTAAATATAATATGTCAGGCTTTTACTTTCTCCCCATTTTATTATCAGTTTCTTGGTAGTTCTCCTTTTACCTTTAGTTGCCTTGTTTGCAGGAATATTGAGCTTTTTGGTCACCCCGACACCGCTATATGCGATCCAACATGACACACAGCATTTCCAGTAAGCTCAATCTCTCTGGTGAGCAAGACGACCATTGACAAATGGTCGGCATATATAGTGGAGCCATTCATCTGACTCTCAGCGTCCATTTAGTCACAGACCATGTTGTGTAGCTACATCATACAAGCTGAGTTGTCACATCGGCCCCAGTGGGGTCACAGCAGAATGGCTCATGTGACTTTTTTTAAAACTAAGTGCCAAGATTAGTCTCTTGAGAGCCATTTAGGCCACTAGACTAAATAGATTCTGCAGTCGAGAAAGACACTTTATAATTTAATAATAAAATTAAATAAATAAAGTTTAATAATAAAGTTAAGGCCAAAAGAGATAAAGCTAGTGTTCTTTATCCCACAGATTCTTGGTCAAACACATGTAAATAAAGAGTATGTGGCCCATGAAAAGTACGACACTGCTGGTATATATCGCATCAGTTGTGACAATTGTCCTGCCAGGTATGTGTGGCAGACTGGCAGAGGGTCTGCTATTACGTTTCAAGAACACAATAGTCTGAGAAATTTGAGGTCTACTTTAAGTAGCCACTTATGTGATTCTGGCCACTCCATAACAGGTGTAGTCAATAATTTAAAGGTCTTACACAGAGAAGTGAAGGACTAGATCTTTAAAGGAAGAGATTGAAATTATGTGGAGTCTAAAGCTATACCCCAAACACACCCTTAACAATCAGCTGGAGTTAGGACGTTACAATATACTGTCTAACTTTGATTACCTTTCAAAGATGTAGTGTCATATTTGCTTGGTTATTGATCCTGGGCTTGTTGTTACATGTCCCTACATCTGGTCTATTTGGTTTTACAATTTTTTTGCCGACATATTTTATAATTTATATGATTATGCTGTGTAACAGAGGCCTCAAACATTCCCAAGATATTTTGATTGAATAAAAATGTTTGTAGCTTTCCCTGCTATGTGCACGGTGATGCTAGTGCCCTCCATGATACACATGAACACACTGGCACCCTGAGCAGACTGAAGCATTGCTGTCTTCTGCTTCCCAGTATGAAGTGAGGATTCATAACCAGGGGTGTTCAATGTATCTAGCTGGGGCTTTTACTTTTCTTGTTTTGTTATTTTGCTCTTTTCACTGTAGGTAGGTGCACATTTAATATTTCAGTTTTCAACCTGTCAATTTGAATTACGACATCCCGCTTGTTGTGGGTAACAGTACTTTACTTTGAGATGTCGTCTCCCACTCCTTTTTGTATCAGGGGTTAAACATTTCACTGATGTGTATTTCATATCGGTTGTCATCAGCATAGGTTATTAGGATAGCTATCTGTTTATCATAATGTTCATTGTACATTTCCTATCTTGTACACCTGAAGATGTGATTTTAAATCACGAAAGTTTGTGTGTTCCCATAATAGTTCATATACAAGTGAAAGAGGTTTATTTCAGAAACACTTCATAATTAACTCCACCACTAAAACAGCTTTTAATTCAACAGTAAATGTGTCTCCAAACAGATTATATCTGAAATTGACTGTCTAATCACTTGTCAGGGCATCACTCAGCTGGCGACAGTGCTGCCACTGTTACCACTGCCACTCACCCTGCCCCTCTCCTAACGAGCAGCGCCCCCCGGACTGGCGGCACGAAGAGGTCGGGGTCTGGCGGCGGCACGCTGCGGTCCCCCTCGCAGGTGACGCCCGCCACCCAAGATGCGACGGCGCCCACGACGAGTGTCAGCAGGAATCCCAGCACGACGACCCACAGGTACGACACGCAGTACAGGTAGAAGTACTCGCTGCAATGTGGGGGATAATACGTATTGTACATACGTGTAACATGTGGATCCCAGGTGTGGGGTGCGTGTGACATCACGATATAACTGCCGATGTTCTTGTTGTGGTCCTCAGTCCAGAGACTGGTTTGATGCAGCTCTTTGTGCTACTCTAACCTGTGCAAGCTTCTTCATCTCCCAGTACCTACTGCAACCTACATCTTTCTGAATCTGTTTAGTGTATTCATCTCCTGGTCTCCCTCTACGATTTTTACCCTCCACACTGCCCTCCAATACTAAATTGGTGATCCCTTGAAGCCTCAGAACATGTCCTACCAACCGATCCCTTCTTCAAGTCAAGTTGTGCCACAAACTCCTCTTCTCCCCAATTCTGTTCAATAGCTCCTCATTAGTTATGTGATCTACCCATTTAATCTTGAGCATTCTTCTGTAGCACCACATTTTGAAAACTTCTATTCTCTTCTTGTCTAAACTACTTATCATCCACATTTAATTTCCATACATTTCTACACTCCATACAAATACTTTCAGAAACGGCTTCCTGACACTTAAATCTATACTCAATGTTAACAAATTTCTCTTCTTCAAAAACGCTTTTCTTTCCATTGCCAATCTACATTTTATATCCTCTCTACTTTGACCATTGTAAGTTATTTTGCACCCCAAATAGCAAAACTCATTTACTACTTTAAGCGTCTCATTTCTTAATATAATTCCCTCAGTATCACCCAATTTAATTCGAGTACATTCCATTATCCTCGTTTTGCATTTGTTGATGTTGTTGTTGTTGTGGTCTTCAGTCCTGAGACTGGTTTGATGCAGCTCTCCATGCTACTCTATCCTGTGCAAGCTTTTTCATCTCCCAGTACCTACTGCAACCTACATCCTTCTGAATCTGCTTAGTGTATTCATCTCTTGGTCTCCCTCTATGATTTTTACCCTCCACGCTGCCCTCCAATACTAAATTGGTGATCCCTTGATGCCTCAGAACATGTCCTACCAACCGATCCCTTCTTCTGGTCAAGTTGTGCCACAAACTTCTCTTCTCCCCAATCCTATTCAATACTTCCTCATTAGTTATGTGATCTACCCATCTAATCTTCAGCATTCTTCTGTAGCACCACATTTCGAAAGCTTCTATTCTCTTCTTGTCCAAACTATTTATCGTCCATGTTTCACTTCCATACATGGCTATACTCCATACGAATACTTTCAGAAATGACTTCCTGACACTTAAATCAATACTGGATGTTAACAAATTTCTCTTCTTCAGAAATGCTTTCCTTGCCATTGCCAGCCTACATTTTATGTCCTCTCTACTTCGACCATCATCAGTTATTTTGCTCCCCAAATAGCAAAACTCCTTTACTACTTTAAGTGCCTCATTTCCTAATCTAATTCCCTCAGCATCACCCGACTTAATTAGACTACATTCCATTATCCTTGTTTTGCTTTTGTTGATGTTCATCTAATATCCTCCTTTCAAGACACTGTCCATTCCATTCAACTGCTCTTCCAAGTCCTTTGCTGTCTCTGACAGAATTACAATGTCATCGGCGAACCTCAAAGTTTTTATTTCTTCTCCATGAATTTTAATACCTACTCCGAATTTTTCTTTTGTTTCCTTTACTGCTTGCTCAATATACAGATTGAACAACATCGGGGAGAGGCTACAACCCTGTCTTACTCCCTTCCCAACAACTGCTTCCCTTTCATGTCCCTCGACTCTTATAACTGCCATCTGGTTTCTGTACAAATTGTAAATAGCCTTTCGCTCCCTGTATTTTACCCCTGCCACCTTTAGAATTTTTAAGAGAGTATTCCAGTCAACATTGTCAAAAGCTTTCTCTAAGTCTACAAATGCTAGAAACGTAGGTTTGCCTTTCCTTAATCTTTCTTCTAAGATAAGTCGTAAGGTCAGTATTGCCTCACGTGTTCCAGTGTTTCTACGGAATCCAAACTGATCTTCCCCGAGGTTGGCTTCTACTAGTTTTTCCATTCGTCTGTAAAGAATTCGTGTTAGTAATTTGCAGCTGTGACTTATTAAGCTGATAGTTCGGTAATTTTCACATCTGTCAACACCTGCTTTCTTTGGGATTGGAATTATTATATTCTTCTTGAAGTCTGAGGGTATTTCGCCTGTTTCATACATCTTGCTCACCAGATGGTAGAGTTTTGTCAGGACTGGCTCTCCCACGGCCGTCAGTAGTTCCAATGGAATATTGTCTACTCCGGGGGCCTTGTTTCGACTCAGGTCTTTCAGTGCTCTGTCAAACTCTTCACGCAGTATTGTATCTCCCATTTCATCTTCATCTACATCCTCTTCCATTTCCATAATATTGTCCTCAAGTACATCGCCCTTGTATAGACCCTCTATATACTCCTTCCACCTTTCTGCTTTCCCTTCTTTGCTTAGAACTGGGTTTCCATCTGAGCTCTTGATATTCATACAAGTGTTTCTCCTTTCTCCAAAGGTCTCTTTAATTTTCCTGTAGGCGGTATCTATCTTACCCCTAGTGAGATAGGCCTCTACATCCTTACATTTGTCCTCTAGCCATCCCTGCTTAGCCATTTTGCACTTCCTGTCGATCTCATTTTTGAGACGTTTGTATTCCTTTTTGCCTGTTTCACTTACTGCATTTTTATATTTTCTCCTTGCATCAATTAAATTCAATATTTCTTCTGTTACCCAAGGATTTCTACTAGCCCTCGTCTTTTTACCTACTTGATCCTCTGCTGCCTTCACTACTTCATCCCTCAAAGCTACCCATTCTTCTTCTACTGTATTTATTTCCCCCATTCCTGTCAATTGCTCCCTTATGCTCTCCCTGAATCTCTGTACAACCTCTGGTTCTTTTAGTTTATCCAGGTCCCATCTCCTTAAATTCCCACCTTTTTGCAGTTTCTTCAGTTTTAATCTACAGGTCATAACCAGTAGATTATGGTCAGAGTCCACATCTGCCCCTGGAAATGTCTTACAATTTAAAACCTGGATCCTAAATCTCTGTCTTACCATTATATAATCTATCTGATACCTTTTATTATCTCCAGGGTTCTTCCATGTATACAACCTTCTTTCATGATTCTTAAACCAAGTGTTAGCTATGATTATGTTGTGCTCTGTGCAAAATTCTACCAGGTGGCTTCCTCTTTCATTTCTGTCCCCCAATCCATATTCACCTACTATGTTTCCTTCTCTCCCTTTTCCTACACTCGAATTCCAGTCACCCATGACTATTAAATTTTCGTCTCCCTTCACAATCTGAATAATTTCTTTTATTTCATCATACATTTCTTCAATGTCTTCGTCATCTGCAGAGCTAGTTGGCATATAAACTTCTACTACTGTAGTAGGTGTGGGCTTCGTATCTATCTTGGCCACAATAATGCGTTCACTATGCTGTTTGTAGTAGCTTACCCGCATTCCTATTTTCCTATTCATTATTAAACCTACTCCTGCATTACCCCTATTTGATTTTGTGTTTATAACCCTGTAGTCACCTGACCAGAAGTCTTGTTCCTCCTGCCACCGAACTTCACTAATTTCCACTATATCTAACTTCAACCTATCCATTTCCCTTTTTAAATTTTCTAACCTACCTGCCCGATTAAGGGATCTGACATTCCACGCTCCGATCCGTAGAACGCCAGTTTTCTTTCTCCTGATAACGACATCCTCTTGAGTAGTCCCCGCCCGGAGATCCGAATGGGGGACTATTTTACCTCCGGAATATTTTACCCAAGAGGACGCCATCATCATGTAATCATACAGTAAAGCTGCATGCCCTCGGGAAAAATTACGGCTGTAGTTTCCCCTTGCTTTCAGCCGTTTGCAGTACCAGCACAGCAAGGCCGTTTTGGTTATTGTTACAAGGCCAGATCAGTCAATCATCCAGACTGTTGCCCTTGCAACTACTGAAAAGGCTGCTGCCCCTCTTCAGGAACCACACGTTTGTCTGGCCTCTCAACAGATACCCCTCCGTTGTGGTTGCACCTACGGTACAGCAATCTGTATCGCTGTGGCACGCAAGCCTCCCCACCAACGGCAAGGTCCATGGTTCATGGTTCATTTGTTGATGTTCATCTTATATCATCCTTTCAAGACACTGTCCATTCCGTTCAGCTGCTCTTCCAGGTCCTTAGCTGTCTCTGACAGAATTACAATGTCATCGGCAAACCACAAAGTTTTTATTTCTCCTCCATGGATTTCAATTCCTACTCCAAATTTTTCTTTTGCTTCCTTTACTGCTTGCTCAATATACAGATTGAATAACATTGGGGAGAGGCTACAACCCTGTCACAGTCCCTTCCCAACCACTGCTTCCCTTTCATGCCCCTTAAGTCTTATAACTGTAATCTGGTTTCTGCACAAATTGTAAATAGCCTTTCTCTCCCTGTATTTTACTCCTGCCACCTTCAGAATTTGAAAGAGAGTATTCCAATCAACTTTGTCAAACACAAGCTTGCCTTTCCTTAATCTATTCTCTAAGATAAGTCATAGGGTCAGTATAGCCTCACGTGTTCCAACATTTCTACTGCCAATACGGAATTTTAATTGAACGCTACTCTTTCCGTTTACTAAACTACCCCATACACTGTGCATTTTTTCATACTTCCATCCTTTTATTCTCAGGTGATGCTTCATTCCACTATTATGAGCCACATTTGAATGTTTTCTGCATATTCTTTGCTGATTTTATGTTAATCTCGTTTTATGAGACATTGTATTTCATTAATAGTTGCTTGTAAGTGGAAGGTACATAGTGTTTCAATAGCTTTTCAATAAATTATTAGGAACAGTAAAAATGTATTGAAGTACTCATATATGCAGAAATGTTAAGAATAATCAAGAAGTTGGTATTGATTAGAATGAAAGCAGTTGCTGACGTGTGTGAATATTACCAGTCTATCAGTTTGGTAAGTCATGGTTGTAAAATACTAAAACAAATTCTTTACAGAAGAATGGAAGAACTGGTAGAAGCTGACCTGGTGGAAAGTTTGTATAGATTCTAGAGAAATGCAGCAAAATATGAGGCATAAGTGATCCTACAACTTATCTTACAAGATAAATTAAGGAAAGGCAACCCTACATTTACAGTATTTGTAGACTTAAGAAAGCTTTTGACAGCCTTGACTGGAATGCTCTCTTTTAAATCCTGAAGGTAGTAGGGGTAAAATACAGGGAGCAAGAGGCTATTTACACCATGTGGAAGTTATAACAGTTGAGGGAACAGAGGAAAGCAGTCATTGAGTGAGTGAGGCAGGGTTGTAGGCCTATCACTAATGTTCTTCAATGAGTACATTGAGCAAGAAGAAAAGGAAACCTAAGAAATATTTGGAGTAGGCATTGAAGTTCAAGGAGAAGAAATAAAACTTCTGAGGTCTGTGAATGACAGTGTAATTCCCTCAGAGGCAGCAAAGGCCTTGGAAGTGCAGTTGAAAATTATGGACAGTGTCTTGAGAGGAGGATATAAGATAAACATCAACTAAAGCAAAACAAGGATAATTGGATATAGTTTAATTAAACCAAGTTATGCTATGGGGATTAAATTAGGAAATGACACACTTGAAACAGTAGACGAGTTTTGTTATTTGGGCATCAAAATAACTTAGGATGACTGGAGTAGAGAGGACATAAAATTTAGACTGGCAATGGCAAGTAAGGCGTTTCTGAAGAAGAGAAATTATGTTAAAATTGAGTATCAATTTAAGCTTTAGGAAGTCATTTCTGAAGCTATTTTTATCAGTGTATGTAGCCATGTTCGGAAGATAGAGTTCACACATGAAGAGACTAGAAGCCTCTGAAATGGGGTGCTATAGAAGAGTGTTGTAAATTTAATGCCTAGATTGTGTAACTAATGAGGAGGTACTAAATACAGTTGGGGGGCACAACCACACTAGAGGAAGGAATCGGTTGATAGGAGACATTCTGAGATACCAGGTGATCAATTCTGTACTGGAGGGAAGTGGGGGTGGGAGGGAAGGGGGCTGTAAAAATCATAGAGGGAGACCAAGACATGAACAGAGTAAGTAGATTCAGTAGGATGTATGTTGCAATAGTTGCTCAGAGATGGAGAGTCTTGCACAGGCTACAATAGCATGGAGAGCTGAGTCAAACCAGTCTCTGGACTGAAGGCCACAACAGCAATAAAAAATAATAATAATAAATAACAAAATATATGTTCACATTTCGTGCATGTCCAGGTGTGCAATGGGAACATGTGGTGATAAACACTGGAACCAATCCTTATATAGTTCAGAGTAATAGCATCGGTGCTCTTTTTACACACTCGTGATCTACTGCCTTAACTAAGACAGGTAGTGCAAAGCTGATCTTCACTAATTTTCTCTTTTAGTTCCAGGTGAGAACATAGGAAGGCAGGTTGTGGTGTCGACACTGCATTATCTGTGGCTAACATTATCCCAGGCTGAAGTTATCGCTGAATTGTTACTCGATATTTTATTAAAAAGATTTATGAATATAAGTCCTATATGCTATGGAAGGTAGAAAGTGTACGAGATGTGGCAGTAGCTGCTCCATGCCTGCTCGGGTGACTTTTGGCACCCACTGTCCACAACCTCCTCACTGCCCCACTACTACTGCAGGCCGACACCACCGTGGACAGTGAAGCTCTTGACACTGTGCTTCCAGGTGACCAGCTGAGTTGTGAAATGCACGTTCCTGTATGATATTTCAACAACAGACACAGTCGTCACCTTTGGGAGCTGCTAGCTGGGTCACTATGCATACTTGCTGCCTGGCCTACAACTGGACTGAAACACTGTCTACGTCACACAGTTATTCGTAGCTGAGACTGATACCTAGTGCCAGTTACACACTGTGATCCTCTTTTGTTTTTCAGAGACCGCACTGATATTCTGTGAAATGCAAATGCCTTCAGTGTTTACCACCCCTGGTGGGCAAGGTGCCCAGCCTTATTTAAACTGCTATCTCCATCCCAGTTTACTAAAATTTTTGGACTTCTTTGTATTGCTAGAATCCTTAATTACAGCGTCCCAGAAACTTTGTGTTTACACGAGGACACTGGCCTTAGAGCATTTCATCTTGAGATTATATCAGAGGCAGTGCTCAGCAACAACTGATTTGCCAAGCTGTTTTAGTTGGGTGTGCCAATGAACCTGTTCTCAATTGTTCTACTAGTCTGACCGATGTAAGATATGCTACATACACTTGACCTTCTGAGAAGCACGTCATCTCTAACATTGCAAGCCACATTGCTTATCTTTGTTGACGTGAGTGAAAGACTGTGGATGCCATTTTCCATACCGGCATACTAATTTCAGTAGATATTGAGTAATTATTTGTATGTAACCTCCCCCCCCCCCCCCCTGTATCTCAGGAGTTGATTACAAAGCCCACTCAGTGTACCAATCCAACTAACCCCTATTTCAATACACTTCTTGTAGATGATATAATTCTGCAGCAGTGCTCTCATGATATGACACTACGCAAGGAAGGCTTTGCTGCAACGCCCATAGTTCGTAATAATGGCACAGTACAATGAGCCTACACCTGTGTAGTTCTGGAGTACATCGGATAGCTGGAACTAATGTATGAAGTAATATATCTTTTGTTATTATAATATTTTGTAACACTAGCAAAGTGTATTTCCTTAGTTTTAATTTATTGATTTATTTTGGTGTTTGGGGACCCATGTTTCTTATGTCACATTTAACTATATTCCTTTACTTCTGAAAGCCTATGCCTTTGTATTTTGAGTTTCCAGGATGAAATACTGATAACCATATGTGAAAAATTATGTTCCCACTTATCAATTATCAGCAGAGAATTTTGGTCTTATCAATATTTAAAACTGTTAAAACCCTATTTAAAATTTATTGCATCTGACACTAATTGATTATTCAAGCTTAACAAAACTTAAATTACTATTTGATTAAAGTATTATACACATTCCATTTGTGAACAAATACCGATATGAGTGATACTGTACAATCCATCTTATATCTTTGGTTTATGTTTCTCTAGCTGGAGGTAGTTGGCAGTGAGCTGTGGAGAAAGGAACCCGTTTTGTAACTGTGTTGATGATCAGACATGTGGAGGCAAAACTGCAACTTCTCTCCATTGCACCCATGTGAAACACATTGTTTATGTGTGAACAAATCTGAAAAACTGAAATTTATTATTTTATTTATTTCTTTATTTTCTTTTAAGAATTTTATTTTATACTTGATTAGATAATTCTGAGAACATGACAGAAATGCATTGTTGACTATTTTACTGCATGAATGAATTGTGCTAGTATCCTGAGACCAAGAAGGAGAAGGATATATTGTTCTGAAACGTCAAGATCCAAACACCCTTTTGGTAAAATCATACCCCATTTTTTTTCCAGACAGCAAGCAAGAACAACAATGTACTTACAATTAGTGTTATTCTTAACTATTTATTGTTCACTATGTTAATGAAATATTTCTAGCACCTGAGCCCTGCAATTTCTTTTAGTCAACTCTACATATCGTGTCCACAGACGGACGTGTGACTTTTTATTGCAACAGTCATTCAAACATATTTTAATCATACAGCAGGACACGATGGCTTTAAAACACCCATTACATACCAGCTAGCAAAATATCTGGAACACCAAAAGAATGTGTATTTCAGAAAAAATCGTGTCATCTCAGTAAAACAAACATGTGAAGCAGTGCAGTAGGAGCTAGGAGTCAAACTCAGCTATAAATAGTGGTGTAATACAAATTTTAACATCATTCTTTACAAAAAGATATCTCCAAGTCAAAAACAAAGTCATATTCTATGAGAACATGGGAACATGTCTTTCAGCACCCATGTAAGGAACTATAATCTGGGAACTTCCCTTCATTACTCAACAAAATAGAGTAATTAGTACAAAATAAGTCATTAGGTGGAATCCTTGGGAATCTCTGTGCACCGCCCCCCCTTCCCATCCAAATTGGGGCATCTTTACATTCTCACTGTGCACTCAGAACTGTGAGGAGCGATGTGACGCGCAATCGACAGGTGTATTACAGACACTGTCCTACAGATCTGTGCAAAACTTCATCAGGCTACCACTGTGGTTTCCTTTTTTGCAACTGATTGGACCCTACTTTCTGAATAGCCCTCGTATGACTTTCTTAAAAAAAAATAGAAAGGGAAAATCCAGTGTGAAATGTAATAACATTATGAAAAAGATAATTGCAGTCTCTGGCTACTGAGACCTGACTTGGTTTGTGGCCTCATCAGACAGAGACTGCTGTCATCTATGAGTGAGCCCCATTTGCATGTCTGTGTGTGTGTGTGTGGGGGGGGGGGGGGGGGGGGGACGCGCACCCAATGAGGTCTTGTTGGCCAAACACTCATTTTCTGGTGCCTGTCTGCAACTCAGTATATCTGCTATATGGTGAGTAGCAACTATCCTTTTCACAATACTGTTACTAAGAAATGAGATTTATGAAGAAGAATCTAGACCCCAAAACAGGTTCTATGTGCTATTAAAAATTACATATCAATAAGCAAAGTTTTTCCTCTGTAGCATGGAACCCGTGAGGTGTGGAACTAACAACTTATGACCCAAACCTTCCCCCAAAGGGATCAAAAGAATGTGTGCCTTCAAGGCTATAAACTAAATATTTTAATGTCATGCAGGTGATAGCAAAGGTGATATAATGTGTGAAAAAAGGGAAAAAATTGAATTTTGTGAGAGTCCAGGCAGCAGGTACACTTAACAATACATCTCACATCAACTGAAGAAGATGACTGCGTCAGTCGTTGAAGTATCGTGTGGAATAATGGAACTGACAACTCTGCTGAGCACCCAAAAGTACAGTGTTAATTTATGACGCTGCGGAAATGTTTGAGGAGATGCTGCAGCCGACCTGGCGTCCTGGGTGGGCGGCGGCGGTGTGGCCGTAATGTTGAAATCGCAGCCATCCATCCTCGTGGGCAGCCTCACTGCGTCCGGCCGGGGGACGCCGAAGCCGACCCACATGGAGAAGGCGAGCCCTGTGGCAAGGCCCGTTATGGCTCCCTGCAACACCGTCACGTAGCAGTAGGCGTTCAGTGGGAAGAGGGGATGAAAAATAGTCAAAAGAGTCTGCAGGCATCTGAGAAAAGTTCACGTCTCTCTTTCAGTTGACGGTGAGCAGAAAGAACTGAAGGATGAGAAAGCCTCGTGGGCATCTGTAGATATTTATGCAATCTGGGCAAGACTAATACTGCCATTTCTGATACCAAAGTATTTGGGAAATTCGTGTCGATTGTTAAGAAAAGTAACGAGGAAAAATGTCACTGATTACTACCCTTAAAAGTGAAGCAACGGGAAACGAACTTAACCATCCAGTGGGTTCACCATTTTTCGTAACACAAGCCGGCATACGGTATACTTTGTACACTTGTAAAGAGTAGTGGTCTTTATGATACCGAGATTAAGATGTGTGAGCAAAATCATTGTTTTATCTTAGTTTGATTACACAACCGTAAAATAAACTTACATACCCTTGCTAAAGCATTGCTTAACTAAACTATAATGAAATAAACTTTCATTACGTCGCTCTGTTGCCACGGATAGGTGTTACTTCTCGGTAATGACCCATGGTATACAGCTGCATCAGACCCCAACCAACCAATTATTTGATTACTAATTAACTCGTAGGGAACAGCTTCATTAGGGGGTTTTGCTGCTAGCTCACCATCTGTGTCACTTTCGTGCGTGGCCCATGAATTTTTTTTGTTTCCTAACTCGCTGTTTATTTTATGTTACTGCTAATCACTTGGACATATGTCAATCACCAATCTAGCTGAAGCAAAAACGAAGGAATTGGTATAGCCCCACAACTGTGAAACAACAATGGAATAGTGCAAAACAGTGTCATTTGTGTTGGCGGACTTTTTACTGATTGCTGCCGCTTAATGATGTCGGCAAAGATACGGACATTCTATAGTTCACAAAGCTGACCATCAACTGAGCTGTGTGATAATAAATGTGAAGAGAAACGAACACATTGTTGGGATATCATTTAATAACAGTGCACCACATTCAACTATCAAGCAGCAGAAGGTGCAGATGTTTATGTGCAAGTTCGGTAAGCTAAAACTGTTATATGACATATACTGAGCTGTTACAATTCTCGCAATGTCTGTCTCAGTTTCACGGATGGCTGCCGTCAGGTCAGTAAGTTGACCTTAACACTGGAATAGCAGTATTGCATTGCTAAAACTGGTGTCTCATGTGTCAATTCCTTTACAGATACAAAGCGAGCTGGTGCATTGGTTAGCACGCTGGACTCCTACCTGGGAGGGCCACAGTTCAAATCTGTGTCTGGTCATCCACGTTTAGGTTTTCCATGATTTCTCAAAATGAATCCAGCCAAACTCCAGGATGATGCCTTTGGAAGGGCATAGCCAATTTTTTTCCACATCCTAGAACATCCTGAGCTTCTGCTCCGTCTCTATTGATCTCAATGTCGACTGGATTAAATACTAATTTTTCCTTCCTTTCTTTCTTTCTTCCTTCCTTCCTTCCCTTCACACATGTATTGCATATTCTCAGGACCCTCCCAAGTCCTGGTTTTTCAGAACTTTTGCTACAACTGGTTTCGAGATTTCATTTTATAATCATTCTTAGTATTATCTTTGGACAGGTGATATGAAAGCCTACACAAGCTATCATCCATTTTTTAAATGAGTGCTATCAGGTTCCCTCCTTTTATAATACCTTTTATCTTTCATTTATTCACACTTAAGGATCTATCAGAGTACTGCTCATCCTAATTGACAATTATTTTATAGACCGATCTAAAGCAAAAGGGCTAATCATTGCAGTTGGCACTATGGCACTATTAGTTCCTTTCTCAGGGAACAGAGATGGAAAGATTGGGGAATGTTAGAAGGAGGGGTAGCTCACCTGGACACCAGAATGAAAAGGAGCCACTGATTGTGACAATGAGGGCAGAGAGGATGAAGGAGGGAAAGGGAAACTTTTCTGAAAAAGAGAAATACCTTAATATCTAACACATATTTAAGTAAGTTTTTTCTGGAAGAATTTGTTTGGAATGTATCATTATATGGAAGTTAGACAAAAACAATAAACACTACAGACAAAAAGAAAGTAGAACGTTTTCAAAATGGGTGCTACAGAAGAATGCTAAGAGACATGTGGGTAGTTTGGATAATTACAGAAGAGGTACCAAATCAAATTGGAGAGAAAATAATTGTGGCACACCTGAACAAAAAAAGATCAGATGAGTGGTACACATCTGGAGGCATCAAAGAATCATCAGTTTGGTAACGGACGGTAAGTGTGGGGGACAGAAATTGCAGAGGGAGACCGAGGCTCAAACACAGCAAGCAGGCTCAAGTAATGAAGGTTGCAGTCATTAAGCAGCTTAGACATGACGTGTTTGGGGAGAGCTGTATGTAACCAGTTTGTTGGTGATGTTCAGTATGTAATGGAACAGCTCAATAGTATCAGTGAAGTATGTGATGGACTCCTAATTTACGTTATGATGCAACAAGATATCTTCCACAATTTTTTTGGATTACAACATTAAAAAATTAGTGTAACATTCACACACAAAGTAACAAAAATTTATATAAGGAAAAATATTTTCACGCAAATAATGTAATTTTAAAACTGTCATGCATATTTTGTGCATTCATGTAACTAGAAACATTCTCCCCCTCCTCCTCCTCACCATCACCACAATTACTACTACTGTTGGCATTAATATTGGATACTGAACTACAAAAATTAAAAATTAATTATAACTGAAATATGCACAAAGTTGCTTATATTTACGATGTGATTGATACTTACAGCAAGCAATATCTTTGGATGTTTTGGACCCACTGACCCTTGGCGAGCAGCACCAGTTACAGTCTGACATGTTTTGGAAGTAAGTTTCCGTGTAGCATAAAGGCAAGGTGCATTGTGTTGTACAGGATGCGACAATTCAGATAGGGATTGTGAGGGTAAGATTAGAATAATTACTGCATGAACAGAGGCATTCAAAAATCATTCTTCCTGCACTCCGTACATGAATGCAATGGGAAGAAATCCTAATAACTGGTACAGTGGGACATACCATCTGTTATGCACTTCACAGTGACGTGTATGGTAGAAATATAGATGTAAATTATCAGTAAAGATTGAATGAAATGTGGAGAAACGAAGTAACCTGCCTGTTACAGATCTTTTAATATAGTACACACAACGAAATTTGAACCCTAAAATCTCTTCTGCGTCTGTAGATGCCTTGTGCAAGCCACAACAAACCCTGATAATGAATTAACACTGAATGGCAAATAAAACAAAATCATTTATTTCAACACTGACAGGAAAACAGGTCTCATGTCGTCTCTTGTATTTACTTCTGAGAACACTGAGGGGTAATGGTACAAACAGATCACTGTGGGAGTTTGTCAGGCTTGCTATGTCTCATCTGCTTTACTTCAGTTATTTCATCACAGTGCCAATAACAATAGATAAGTGAGTTCACTACCGGTATACCTCGGCATCCCAGTTCTACACACCAGACCTCTCTAGCAGAGTCTCTGGCGAGGCAGCAGGACGAGGAGTACGTGCCGGCTCGTTGGCGTGGGACAGGAACATGCCGAGCGAGAAGAAGCCGAGCACGGGTCCGCCGATGGCGCCGAATATCGTGAGGCTCGCCTGCAGCACGCCACCCAGGAACTGCGCCATGAAGGCCAGTCCCAGGAACAGCAGTCCGAACACCAGTGCCAGCAGCTTCCCCACAAGCGGCGACCGCGACTCCGCCAGTGGGTGGCCCCGGTACCGCACGTACAGTGGCTGCCGAACACCACGAAACTGCGTCAGTGTTTCGTCACGAACGGCAATCGTACAGCTGGCTAGCGACCACATTTGCAGAGCTGCTGCACTAACACAGGTACCGATACCTCTCTCCGCCTGCTCTGTGAAGAGGCACGGATGGCAGTCTTAGCGATATCTGAACGACTTCACCATACGCAGCGTGAACTAGCGGAAACTAGCGGTAAGCTCTTACATCTCCATTTATACATCAGTAACATAATGCAGTGTTATGACTGGAATAAGGTGGACTGTCTAACATTCAGGACTATGGAGCTCAGTGCAGAAATGGCAACTAATAGGCAAAAGAGGAAATTCCATGGCCTACAGGTGAAACATCAGTCGCTGGCAACTCTCGAACTGTGATTAACATGTCTGGGAGAGAATTAACAAAAGAGGAACATTCAGTTCTGTCGAAAGGAGGCAACTTTCCAGTCACGCCACTAAAGGTTCCTACGGAGGAAATTATTGCGAATGTGGAGGCAGGAATCCGTTTGTTACCATCGCACTCCGCGGATGAAATCGGGACTGAAACAGCCAGAATATTACGCCAAGCGAAACCATCTACCAGCAATTTGTCTCAATCGGAAAGGAGGGCACTGAGGGAGATCAATGCGCGTAAGAGCATTATTGTACTTGCAGCTGATAAAGAAAATGCTACGGTTTTGCTCAACACCGAAAATTATCACAAGAAGATTAGTCACCTTTTGGATCCCACTATGTACAAAAAGCTTCAGAAGGATCCTACAACCAAAATATTGAGAAATACCAATCAACTGGTGAAACAATCTTCTCTTTCTTTGGATGATAAAAAACAACTCTGCAAAACGAAGTCTGCAAAGACTTTTTGGACTCCCAAAGGTGCATAAACCTCAGGTCCCGTTGAGACCAATTGTGAGTGCCATAGGATCTCCGACACAAGAGGTGGCCAGATATCTCATCTGCTTGCTGCAACCACACATCGGCAGAACGGACAGTTACATTAACAACTCGGCGCATTTTATTGAAAAACTGAGGGAGATTAACATCAGCCCAAGTGATATTCTTGTGAGCTTCGATGTAGTGTTTACCATTGTGCCTGTAAACGAAGCTATTTCATATATAGCAGATATTTTTACGACTGACATAGTGGCTTTATTTAAACACTGCCTGATGACAACTTATTTCCAGTATAACTAGTTTTACGAACAGATTGACAGGGTGGCTATGGGAAGCCCTCTCAGCCCAGCTGTTGCCAATTTATTTATGGAGATCTACGAACAGCCAACGCTGCAGACTGCCAGTAAAAAGCCTGCTATATATGGTACTGCTATGTTGATGACACATTTGTAGTGTGGACTCATGGTGAAGAAGAGTTGGATGTCTTCTTGGTGCACCTGAACAGCATTAATCCGAAGATACAGTTTACGATGGAGAAAAAGAGCAATGGTCAACTCAATTTCCTGGATGTGTCGGTAATTAAACGGGTGGATGGGACGCTGGGCCACAAGGTATATAGAAAGAACACTCACACAGATTGATACCTTCACAAGGAATCTAACCATCATCCTAGGCAAAAAAGAGGTGTCATTAAAACCTTGGTGGCCAGAGCCAACAAAATCTGCTATGTCCAGAGCAACAACGGTCACCTACTGGAAAAGTTTTCCTACCATTTATTAATAAGGTTACGGACCGTGTCAGGAAAATTCTGGCCAAGTATGGGATCGAAACAATCTTCAGACCCACCAAGAAGACTAAGGAATATTTAAGAACTGCAAAAGACGCCCGACATCCCCTAGCAACACCTGGGGTATACAAAATTCCATGCAGTTGCAGACAAGTATATATTGGAACAACGAAAAGAAGTGTAAATACACGCTTAGCTGAACATAAAAGAAACTGTTGCTTAGGACACATAAAAAAATCGGCCGTAGCTGAGCATGTTTTTCGAGATGGGAATCATAAAATTAAATTTAATGAGACAAGTGTTCTAGCGCGAACATCCCATTATCATGCACGCTACTACTTATAATGATTATAATGTGAAAGTATGATTAATGAAGCATCAAATGCATGTAAACACGTCAAATGAGTTAGAAGAGAGATTGCATAATCAATGAAAAAGATTTTTATTTATTCAGGTCTAACATTAAAAACCTCTAAAATGACAGGCATCATCAATTTAATTACAGCTACCATGCTCTTAAGCAGAGAGAATGATAAAGTATTTTGTACATTTTTAGTTTAGTCAGCACAATAGACACACATTCATACTTGTTTACTTTTGCAGAATTATGTTATGCTTTTCCTTTTTAACAAGAAGAAACAAGAAAGCTTGTACTTATTGGCTCCGTTCTCACCTGATAGAAGCATGTAATGGATTTATCATCATTCTCACATCCCCAGCTGGACCTGTAAGAGCTTTGGCAACTATCTACTTATCATATTTCTTTTTGTTTCGCATTTGTGGTGCGAATCGCTTGGCTCCCAGAAGCATATATGATACATATAGTGCTGTATCACCAACATTACTTGGTTTTTTTTTTCCAGACCACTCCATCACTCACTCCAATTCAACCAGTGGAACAAGTGTGAGTGTAAGTAACTGTGAACCAAATGTAATCAAAGGCTGTTCACTTACGTACCATTTACAAAAGACAGAACATTTCTTGGCAGATGCTCATTCTCCTGTATCTTCTCCTGTGCAAACCAGGCTCCAGACAACAAAAATGATCTACAATTCAAAACAAATAAGAAAGTAGGCCCATCCAGTTAATGCATTTAAAAACACACACACACACACACACACACACACACACACACACACACACACACACACACACACTGGTGCACAAACATCATACATCAACTGTTTTTAATACATGGACATATGACACCTATCCACCCATAGCCCACATATTCCTCTCATCACAGCTGCAGTAGGCCTCACCTCAAAGTAATCCTCCAATGCGACGGCAGCCAGTGAGTTGACGGCCCACAAGACGGTTCTCAGGGAACCACTGAAGATGCCAGCGATGAAGAGGCCCGACAAACCCGGCATGCCGCTCATTGTGTCCACCACATACAACGGCATCAGCTGCAAATGAAGTGCTCGTGTCATTCCGAGGGTAGCTGCATTACATCCAGCACAGGAGACTGTGACAGCGCTGACTCAGGTAAACACAGGATGGACTGACATCTGCCTGATATCTTGTCAAATACCTCTCAGTTCAGTTACCACAACTGCATTGTAATTTGGAACTTCCTAGCAGACTAAAACTTGGTTCGGACCAGGATTCAAACCTGAAATGTCACCATTCAGTGGAATGCTCTTCCTGGCTGAACTACCCTGGTACAGTTCGCACCCTGTCCTCACAGTCTGACTATTGCCAGTGCCTCTCCAGTACTTTTCAAACTTCACGCAAGACTAACAGTACTCCTTGCTCTATCACAAAATTATCTCAAATTACCTTATAAATTATGTAACAAGAACCAAATTTGTTACTGAAATAAAGCATCTAATTTAATTAGATACTTAGATACCTATTTACTGTCAAAAATTGGAAAGAAAGTTTATGATATTGCTGTAAGTTTTACTGGAGTCAAGAGCAATAATTATATACACTGCCTGGCCAAGAAAGTGAAGCACTCTGAAGACTGATCAGATGTTAATGTAACAGAGCATGCATACACACACACACACACACACACACACACACACACACACACACACACACACACACCAGCAACGGGTAGAATGGCCATAAGAGTGCATTACTGTTTTTTATGTTTTGTGTTGTTACCAGGTCTGGTACAATGTAAAAAAGGCGTGAACAGATTAGGACATTAAGTGGTCACTGTGAAGGAGACAGAGAAGCTGCATAATCATCTGAGAAGCGTTATCAGCACCTGCAGAGGCCTCATATTGACTTTCCATTTGGGCAGATTTTCTAATTATGCAATATCAAAATTAAATTTTTGCAAACAGCTACAAATCACACTTTTTTTGTTGTATTGACTGGTTTCACTCTTCAGATTATCAAGAGCATCATCAGAATATACACTGTAAAAGATAAAAATTGAGGCGATACAGGAAACTTACACTGACATCACATGAAGTACATATTCTCCTGCCAGTATGGTGATTTATGTTTAAAGTTGTGTTTAAAGTGTGTTTAAAGTACAGCAGTAAATGATGACATAGATATGACAGCACGAGAGGAACATTCAAGTAAACCTGTAAAAATCAAAATATCTTTCAAAATACATTATAAAAATACATATTTAAAATATCCATTCAAAAATGCACTCAAAACTACTGTTTTTAAAGATATTTCTAATAGGATGATATGGCAGGTAATATATGTTTCCAGAATGAGATTTTCACTCTGCAGCGGAGTGTGCGCTGATATGAAACTTCCTGGCAGATTAAAACTGTATGCCGGACTGAGACTCGAACTCAGGATCTTTGCCTTTCGTGGGCAAGTGCTCTACCAAGCTCTACCAACTGGGCTACCCAAGCACAACTCATGCCCCGTCCTCAAAGCTTTACTTCTGCCAGTACCTCATCTCCTAACTTCCAAACTGTACATTAAATCACATACACACATAAAAAAAAAGCTTTGCATCACCCTGGTTCCCAGAACTCCTGAAGATAGATGTTGTCTGTGGATCTTGTGTCACAGACACAGTCCCTTTGACTGTTCAGAGCTCCACTAAAAGTGCCCAAAGATGTAAACAACCATGCATGAGCAGCACCTATTAGATGGAGGGGACTGACAGCCAATCAGTTCCAGTGATTCCACATGAAGGAGGTACATGGCTCATGTTGTCTATAGTTCAACCATGCCTAGATGGTTAGTACTGCAGTTTGATCATGTCTGCATTGTAACTTTGTGCCAGGAAGGCTCTCAACAAAGGAAGTGTCCAGGCGTCTCAGTGTGAATCAAAGCGATGTTGTTCGGACATGGAGGAGATACAGAGAGACAGAAACTGTTGATGACATGCCTCAATCAGGCCGTCCAAGGGCTACTACTGCAGTGGATGACCGCTACCTATAGACTATGGCTCAGAGGAACTCTGTCAGCAATGCCACGATGTTGAATAATGATTTTTGTGCAACCACAGGATGTCATGACTCGACTCAAACTGTGCCCAATAGGCTGCACGGACTGCAACTTCCCTCCTGACGTCCGTGGCAAGATCCAGCTGTGCAACCACGACACTGTGCAGCATGGTACAGTTGGGCCCCTACAACAGGCCGAATAGATCACATCAGTGTATCAAGCGTTCATGACTAAGACATCATGAGTGAACTGCTTAATCTTCTTCAACTCTTGCAATCATATTCTTAATACATAGTACATGGAACAGAAAATATATTGGATTAATTAATCATCATCATCATTTAAGACTGATTATACCTTTCAGCATTCAGTCTGGAGCATAGCCCCCCTTATAAAATTCCTCCATGAGCCCCTATTCAGTGCTAACATTGGTGCCACTTCTGATGTTA
Organism: Schistocerca serialis cubense; assembly: GCF_023864345.2. NCBI lineage: Eukaryota > Metazoa > Arthropoda > Insecta > Orthoptera > Acrididae > Schistocerca > Schistocerca serialis. The sequence goes on from NC_064648.1 coordinate 166,206,952, forward strand.
AACCTATTACTTCAAAATCATTCTTAACCAAATCCAGGTACCTTCTCCTTGGTCTGCCCCGACTCCTCCTACCCTCTACTGCTGAATCCATGAGTCTCTTGGGTAATCTTGCTTCTCCCATGCGTGTAAGACGACCCCACCATCTAAGCCCGTTCGCCTTGACTGCTACATCTATAGAGTTCATTCCCAGTTTTTCTTTGATTTCCACATTGTGGACACCCTCCTGCCATTGTTCCCATCTACTAGTACCTGCAATCATCCTAGCTACTTTCCTATCCGTAACTTCAACCTTATTAATAAGGTAACCTGAATCCACCGAGCTTTCACTTCCATACAACAAAGTTGGTCGGAAGATTGAACGGTGCACAGATAACTTACTCTTGGTACTGACTTCCTTCTTGCAGAAGAGAGATCGTAGCTGAGCGCTCACTGCATTAGCTTTGCTACACCTCGCTTCCAGTTCTTTCACTATGTTGCCATCCTGTGAGAATATGCATCCTAAGTACTTGAAACCGTCCACCTGTTCTAACTCTATTCCTCCTATTTGGCACTCAATCCATTTATATTTCTTTCCCACTGCCATTACTTTCGTTTTGGAGATGCTAATCTTCATACCATAGTCCTTACATTTCTGATCTAGCTCTCAAATATTACTTTGCAAGCTTTCAATCGAATCTGCCATCACAACTAAGTCATCCGCATATGCGAGACTGCTTATTTTGTGTTCACATATCTTAATCTCACCCAGCCAGTCTATTGTTTTCAACATATGATCCATAAATAATATGAACAACAGTGGAGACAGGTTGCAGCCTTGTCTTACCCCTGAAACTACTCTGAACCATGAACTCAATTTACCGTCAACTCTAACTGCTGCCTGATTATCCATGTAAAGACCTTTAATTGCTTGCAAAAGTTTGCCTTCTATTCCATAATCTCATAGAACAGACAATAATTTCCTCCTAGGAACCCAGTCATATGCCTTTTCTAGATCTATAAAGCACAGATACAATTCCCTGTTCCACTCATAACACTTCTCCATTACTTGCCGTAAGCTAAAGATCTGGTCCTGACAACCTCTAAGACGCCTAACCCCACACTGATTTTCATCCAATTGGTCCTCAACTAATACTCGCACTTTCTTTTCAACAATACCTGAGAAGATTTTACCCACAACGCTGATTGAAGAGATACCTCTGTAGTTGTTACAACCTTTTCTGTTTCTATGTTTAAAGATTGGTGTGATTACTGCTTTTGTCCAGTCTGATGGAACCTGTCCCGACTCCCAGGCCATTTCAGTTATCCTGTGTAGCCACTGACTTAATTTCATCCACCCCAGCTGCTTTATTGCACTGCAATCTATTAACCATTTTCTCCACTTCCTCAAATGTGATCCTATTTCCATCATCATTCCTATCTCATTCTACCACGAAATCTGAAACATTACTGATCGCATTTTCACCTACATTAAGCAACTCTTCAAAATATTCCCTCCATCTGCCCAAGGTATCCACAGGATTCACCAGCAGTTTTCCTGACCTGTCCCAAATACTTGTCATTTCCTTCTTACCTCCCTTTCAAAGACTGCTAATTACATTCCAGAATGGTTTTCCAGCAGCTTGACCCATAGTCTCCAACCTGTTTTCAAAGTCTTCCCAAGATTTCTTCTTGGATGCTGCAATTATCTGTTTGGCTTTGTTTCTTTCTTCAACAAAACTTTCTCTGTCTACTTGAGTTCTAGTATGTAGCCATTTCTGATACGCCTTCTTTTTCCTTTCTCAGGCTGCCTTGACTGTGTCATTCCACCAAGCTGTTTGCTTCATCCTACTTTCACACACTACTGTTCCAAGACATTCTTTAGCCACTTCTAGTACTTGTAATGGTACTTTGACTACCGCGCCTCCGCCAATACAAAGATATAATTTACGATCGCGCTGCGCCAGCGACCTATTTTTATAAATAATTTTGTTCATCTTTTTACTTTTTGCGTAGGTTTTTGTTTTCAACAACTAATTGATGACACTCTCTCTCTTGTCTTCATACAAAACACGTGTATTTTTCGGCGATGTGTTGAATGTGCTTTTGGGTGGAAATTAAAATTATATTACAAAGCGAGGTTGTTTCAATAGTGATTCGAGGTGGTTATCGCCAAATTTGTAAATTGATCATGACAGTGACAACTTGAAGAAGTTTTCAGCAGACGGAGAAAAGTGAAAGACGGGTCGTCCTACAAGAGAAATTAGGAGGACAGCCATGAAGACTATATTGTAATTAATACTGCGTATCTAACAATATTATAAGGTAAATTTCAATTAGTTTGTGATGCTATTTCCGTACAGTCGCTTTTTGTAGTGTTGCCGACCCGGTCTGCCATGCACGGTCAAATTACAGCACGATCTCAATCAATAATACGAAGACCGCCTTATCTGTAACTGAAACCACCAAAATTCAAAACCCAATCAGATTTTCTATTTTATATTTTTCACGGCAGAACCCTGAGAAAAAGAAAACACTACAATTGGCGTCCTGGTGACAGGACTTACAATATCCGGATTTGATACAGGTGCAATTATTATAAATTTTGGACATTGTATCTAATTTTAACCACTTAATAGCATCAGAAAATGAATTTGGACTAAGTCTAATTCATTTCAATTGTAATGTTACGTGCATGAAATTTACAACAATATTGTTTTCCCTGTTATTAATTCGTGTTAATTTTCATTTTCATGTTGAGGAAATTAATTTGGTAAAAAAATTAAAAAATACAAAAAAGGAAAAAGGATAACGTTCCATAAAATAATTTGCACGGACGCGAAAGAAAAATTTTGGATTGAAAACTGTATATTTGACGCTACATTCTCAACATAAGACTGAAAAAAAAATAAAAATAAAAAAAAAATGGTGAGTACAGAAATTTACATTTTTTCCAGTTTCAAGCAGCCACCTGTACTTCCTTTATTCCGATCCATTTGTTTCGCAATTAATTTTTCAAATTGTAGTTAAAATTGATTTACTATTATTGCAAATGATAAGTGAAGAGCATATTCACAGTCATTTATTTGTGAGAGGGAAATTTCAGTACCAGTTTAATAATAATTCAATTTCTAACTAAAAATCATATCGAAATAACCATTTCCATAAGAGAAATTTCAGATTTCAACATATCATATTTTATTTTTTTTTTTTGCCATTGGAAAATTTTATTTGCAATTAATTATGAAAACCGCAAGATGGATGCTAGATATGTAGAAATTGTTTCCGCGGACGAGCTTAGTGAAAGTGACACATTGCAAAACATGTCCGACAGTCAAATGAATATTGAACTTAATTGTGAGATGTTCAAGACATAATTTTACCGGATCGATTAAGACAACAACCCCTACATTTAAACAGATATACAGGCGAATGGAGAGTGAGTACTACGCGACAAAACGCGACATTGACAACGTCAACTTCAGAACCAGACATCAATCAGACATGAAAAAATGATGAAACTAAGACACAGGACTCTGACATGCTCAGCCAGATTCTGAAGTTACTTGGTGACCAAAACAGAAAATTTGACAAAAGATTTGACGCTTTAGAAGAGAAAAATGACAATTTAAAACGTGACATTGGGAAATTTGACACTAAATTTGATGAACTGACACGGGACATAAAACAAAATTTTGAAAAACAATCGAGACAAATTGCAGACTTGACAGAAACCACCAGTAGTCTTGAAAGGAAATTTACTGACTTATCAGACAAGGTTACGAGACAAGAAAAGGTATTTGTGGAATTCAGTGACGAGACGAAAACTGACTTACAACGATGTAATGAGAAATTGTTAACAGTAATTTTTGAACAACAGAAAACCAGTACCCAAGTTGACAAATTACGATAGTCACACAATTCCGTAAAAACAAACCAAGAACACTTAGACTTGACGATTACAGACCTTTCAGACAGATTAAATTATGTAACATTGGAGCAGAAATCCTTACAGGAAAAGTTAGAAAAACTTGAAGACAGAGCAGATGTAGCATCTTTGAAGAATGACACAACTCTAGCAGAGAAACTTGTACATGAATGCAAATTATTTGATGATTATTTAGATGAGAAGTTTGAGACAATGACACAGATCATTTTAGATAAGACAAAGGAACAAGTAAAGGGAGAAACAGATAATATTCAAAAAGAGGTACGTAAACTTAAAGAAAATGTAATACCAAGTTTGTCAGTGATACCAAAACCCATAACAGGCAACCAAAACACAAATGAGAATCCGAATAATGCTATACCCAGCACACAGCCAAAAATAGAATTACCAATGAGTGATACAAATCCCAATGAACCATTTTCAATGCTACCACAAGATCAAAATTGCTATCAGACATCACCACATACTATGCACAGTTTGACACAAAATGCAGGACCCATAATACGATCGGGAATAGCTGATGAAACATTAGTACGACATGGATACTTTCAGACATTTTCATCTGATGAGAAAGACAAAGTGCATCCGATTGTTTTCATCCGCTCTTTTGATGGTATTTTCCCGAGACATTGGTTAGAAGCCGACAAAATTCGATATGTTACAAATTTGTTACGTGGAAGAGCAGCTAAGTGGGGAGCAGCAATTAAAAGACGATGTTTAACATTTGAACAGTTTGAACAAGCATTTCTTGAGGAATTCTGGTCGATCACAGAACAGCAAAGTTTAAAACGAGAAGTATACAATCCAGAAATTTACAACCCGAAGAAAGAGACTTTACGACAATACTTTGAACGCTACCTAGACAAAACATTATATTGGACAAAACCAGCAGATTTACCAGACGTAATTAGAACACTTAAAAGCCACTTACCATTTCCTTACCGTGATAAATTAATAGGAGTGTCCGAGGACAACATAAAGAATTTTTTCAGTTATGTTGATGAGATAGATGTTGTTTACAGAGATGAGATCAGGAATTTCAATCAATTGTATCCGATCCATCCAAGCAATTCGCGTACGCACAACAGAAATGACAGAGGCTATTGGAATCTGCCTCCGACACCACAACAAAACACTCAAAGAAACAATACGCACTACACTGGGACAAATCCATTCAATATTAGGAGAAACAACTCGCAGCATTGGCAAGGAAACAGTAATTATTACTATAATGGTTATCCAAACAGTAATTACAATCAGAACAATAACAGTTATATTCAAAATAACAACAGAAGAAGGAACCGAAATCATAGAGATCAAAGAAGAGAGGATAACAGGTACCATCCAGGATATTTTCAGAGAAACAACGTACAACAACATCCATACATGTATTGCAGGAATTACAGTAATGACAATACCAGTTACAGTCATGGACGAAATAATGTACGGGGAAATCACAATGGACCACCGCCATGACACATGCAATACAGCAACCCTCAATTCCTACCTAACGGAACTCCCGATGCGACGCGAATTAATGTCAACAACCAAACAGCTGATACTTGGGTGACGCGTGACAGAAATGTAAATATTATTGAGTTGGGCAATGAACCCAACCCGCAGCAACAACCGAATTTACCAGAAAACGAACGACAACCGAGCTAAGCGCTCGAGTTACGGTCGATAGGGAGCAGAGCGCAACGGAACCGACGATTTGTTTTCTCCGATATGATGACAGTAAGAAAATAGAAAATGAATTATATCAGGATGTAGATTTTAATAGTACCAGTAAAACAAAGGAGATTATTCAGGCTATAACACGAGTTACGATTGGTAGTTATGAAGTGGAAGTAATGTTAGATACAGGAGCAGCAGCAAGTTTCATTTCAATGTCCTTATATAATGAACTCAAACAAATAATGAACATACAACATTGCCAGTACAGAATTGTCACATTATAAGTGCCACCGGTAACAAATCGAAGAATGTGAAATTTCAAGCGCTAATTAACTTCACATTTTCAAATATACCACTCAATTACAATTTTCTGGTAGTAGACAAATTAGTTATGCATTGCATATTAGGAATTGACTTTTTGAATGAATATCAAGCAATCATAGATTTAGGAAAAGGGAACACAGGGTACAAACTTAAACAGTAAACAAGGTAAGTTTGAACAGTTACATTTTGTGTATCCACCAGCAACAAACATACGTGATTTAACTTTTAATGAAGCTGTAGCTCAGGAATTATACCTAATGATTTATATGAAAAATACACAGAATCTGAATATCTGACAAAGGAACAACAACTTGAATTACTTGAAGTTTTGCAGCAATTTGCTGAGGTATTTGTGGAGAAACCTCGAATTGTTAGAGGCAATACCTATGAGATGGATGTTAAACCACACAAAACATACTGTAGAACATTTTCCATCCCCACAGAATCGTAAACAACTCAAAGCCTTTCTTGGTCTATCTTCATTCTTTAGGAAATTTGTACCCTACCACGTTCTTAACAGTCCACATCTTCTATCTTTACTCAAAAGAAATAATATTTGGAAATGGACAGAGTTCTGTCAGACAGATTTTGAAGCGATTAAGAATGCTTTAGTTAATGCACCGTTGTTATGTCATCCTGACATGACATCAGACTTTTGCCTAGTAATAGATGCAAGTTCCTATGGGCTCGGAGCATTTTTATTCCAAATTCATGTAGAAAATGAACAAACAGTCATCAAACCTATAAGTTTTGCTAGCCGCACGCTCACTGAATGCGAAAAGGCATATTCAGTGACCGAGCGCGAAACACTTGCCATAGTATGGGCATTTCGCAAGTTTCGCTACTTTCTATGGGGAAAACGTACTAAGCTTTATACTGATCATCAAGCTCTTTCTTTCCTGCTATCATGCAAGTTATTACATTCACGTCTTGCACGCTGGTGTGCATCACTACAAGAATATGATTTTGATATTATATATATAAAAGGAGAATCCAACATTATAGCCAATGCTCTATCTCGTTTGCCACAAGGCCTACAAGAATTTTCAGATGTGACAGAACAAACATCAGATTTCAAAATTTTACTCATTTATGATGGTACATTTGCACCTTACCACAAAAACATGTGCAGGAAGCTAGCCATATTGCAGGACAATGATCCCAGGTGGATCCAGAAAAAGAATAAATTACGTGCAGAACAGACCCACATCTCGAAAAATATTACACATTACACAAAGAAGCATTATTTCACCGACGAAACCCTGAATCACAGCATTGGTGTGTTTGCTTACCTGAAGCTCATGTCGATGATTTTATTTTATTTACACACAGAACTTGGGGACACTATGGTGTAACCAAATGTACGGATAAGATTATACAATATTGCTATTTTCCAAATTTAAGGCGAAGAGTATTGAGTAATATTAGGAAATGCATCATATGTCAGAAAGCCAAATATTCTAATCGCACAAGCACAAATGAATTGCACCCAATCATACCTAAGAGGCCATTACAGCTAATTTCTTTAGATATTGCAGGCCCCTATCTACAAGCACGTGGAGGAATGAAATACATCCCTGCTGTGTTAGATGTTTCCACAAAGTATTTAAAATTATATGCTTTACGTTCAGTTTTTACCACTGCTATTACCAGACGTCTATTAACAGATTATTTTGTAAGAATAGGAAAACCTGAAGTTATGATCACGGATAATGCAACATATTTTACCAGTTTAAAATGGAAGACTTTATTGAAGAACAGAATGTTAAACATATTTCAATTTCAAGATTTCCCGTGGCAGGAAACCCAGTAGAAAGAACATTTCGGGAATTTGGACAGTTTATGAGAACACACACACCAGAAAAGCACACAAAATGGGTAGAATACCTAGCACCATTTGAACAAATAGTGAACAATTTAACTTACATTTCTACTGGATACACACCAACTGAATTAATTGTGGATAAAACAGAAAGAAATGAATGGACAGACCCTCTACCTAAATTTACAGCAACAACAAATCATGTTAGTTTAGAAGAAAAGGTAAAACAAGCTTACACAACATTATGTGACAAAGCTAAGGAAAGAAAGCAGAAATATGGCAGAGGTGTCAGGAAAGCACAAACATTTCAAGTTGATGAGTTAGTTTTACTAAGAACAAATCCTAAATCCACAAAACTGAAACATTTAAACAGGAAATGGTAGATCTTATACTCTGGACCATACCGAATTGCAAATATTCCACACCCTGGCTGTTATTCATTAGAATATCCATTAACACACAAACCCAGAGGTCTACATCCACACAGTAAAATGTTAGCTAACGAGAAGAAGATAATTAATATGATATACAGTTATGATGAGTCCACATTTAAGTTATACAGATACTTACAATCTAATGAATGCAGGTAAGTCTAGAAAGGAAATGAACCATCCAATAGCTAATTGGATATTTGGTTATAAGAGGAGTTGCTATTGAGGCATATACACATTAGAGGAGGCAGAGAACTGAACAGAATTATTTTCTTTAGGAGGCATGTGATAATAGTAATGTTGATATGAGTGATGTGAGTGACTGAATGAGATGAGTGAATGTAATTTTAGTTTAATAAGAGGATAAATAGTAATATGGAGAGAGGTAAATGGAATATAAGATGAGAAAAGGGTATTATTATTATTATTATTATTATTGAAGTAAAAAAGTAAATGATGATGAATAAGAGGAATATATATATATATATATATATATATATATATATATATATATATATATATATATATATATATATATATAAAAACTCCGTCATTGCCGGTCCCAAGCCCGGATCCTCATCTTACAAGTGATGAGGGAGGAGGAGGGGGAGGAGTAACAACCTCGTAAAAAAACCTGGGTCCATCTGGCTCCGGATGGTAGCACCCTGTGAGGGCCCCTGCCTAGGGTTACGGGTGAAAACCGGTCAACGGTCTCATAGGCGGATGAGGAATTTTTAACTCCCAACGGCTGAGAGAGCAGAGGAACCAAAAATCTATAACTGCAAGCGTCTGTACCCAGATTGGGCGGCTTGTGGGCAGCGTCCGTTCCTTATGTTAGAGGCGGCTGTTTCAAGAAAACCTTCTAACGCTGACAACGTTAGTCGTATTCCTGGTAGGTTACGCAAGTAATCTCCCCAACTTTGAAGATTTTCAACAGTTACAATCTTAACGCATGATGGAAATGTCTTTCAATAACGAAACTACCCCAGGTGGCCAATCCACCATCGGCAACGACGCAAGCAGACCAATGGATTCTGGGGAGTCTGCAACACCATGCAAATCCAACAAGATTGAACCCAGAAAAATCTTCAACATAGCAACTCTCAACATAAACTCCCTTCTCAAAGTGGGAAAACTTAAGCACCTTACAGACCAGTTACACACGGAAGACATACAAATTGTGGCGCTACAAGAAACTCACTTCACTGATGAAAACACATTTGAATCAAACAAATTCAGAATATTTAAAGGAAAACCTGGAAAAATTATAATGAAGAAATGCCCTCAGCTTGGCACAGCTTTTGCTGTAAACACAAAAATTCTGAACTCTGTCGAACATATTTGGTCAACATCATCGAGAACATCTTTCCTCACTTTTCGATGTGCAAATAGAAAATACACATTAATCATTGTTCACGCTCCCACAAATGACAAAAATAATGCTAAAACTAGGGAAGAAACAGATGAATTCTGGGAAAACCTTAAGGACCATATATCAGAAATCCCAGAAAACAATGCAAAAATACTTCTAGGAGATTTTAACTCTCAGATTGGAAAAGAAAAGAAATTCCGCGATATTGTCGGCAACTTTCCCGCACACAAACGAACCAAAAAAAATGGAGAAAGGTTAATTATGCTCTGTAAGCAGTTTAAACTCAAGCTAATGTCAACACGTTTTAAACATCTTCCCAGAAAACAAAAAACCTGGGTATCTCCGATAAAGAGTATCGGAGAATTTCAAATAGATCACGTTGGCATCTTCTCCAAATGTGAAAAAGAAATATTGAACACATGTGTCCGAAAATCTCTAAACCTCGGCTCCGGTCACTACCTCACAAAAATAAAAACTAAACTGATCCCACAAAACAAACAGAAAATCAGAAACGGTGAATATAAAAACAGAAATAAAATAAATTTTGATACTACAACCTTAAGTCCAACTCTAACCTCAAGGATTTTCAGAAAAAACTAAAGATTTTCTCCCCTTCACAAAACCTCCAAGAATTTCAGAACAACTTGATTGAGGCAACAGAAACAACCTTTCCAAAAAAGAGCAAACCGAGACACCAGTGGTGGGACAGCAACTGTAATGAAGTTCTGCATGAAAGACTTAAAGTCTGGAAAAATTGGAACTCGCATAAAACCGAAAACAACTTTGATGAATTTAAGCAAGCCAGAAAGAATGCCTCGAAAACTATTCGCAACACCAAGAGACATGAAAAACAACAACTGGACTCAATCGAAGAGAATTTCAAGAAATGCAACACGGCAGCTTGGTACAAAACATTCAACCAGAAACTCCGAAGATACCAGTCCCCTTGCCTAAACCTTATGAGAAATAATAAGACTCTCGCCACCAACAATACTGAAAACTGTGAAATCCTGGCTGAATATTTTGAGACACTCCTAAACTGCCAAACACCCATCCACACTCTCAGTTTTACGCAACCAGAAACATTACCAACACATTCAACACCTCCGACACGAGAGGAAACCACAAACATAATCAAAAATCTCAAAAACAGGAAAGCATGTGGAGAAGACACAATTACAGCAGAAATGCTCAAGCTTGGGGGAGAAACATCAGTAGAAGCACTACACAAAGAACTTGAACAAGTATGGGAAACCAAGAAAATCCCAAGTCACTGGAAAACTGCCCTAATTCACCCTTTGTTTAAAAAAGGTGACAAAAGGGATGTTAACAACTATCGTGGAATATCGCTTCTCCCAGTCCCATACAAAATTCTATCAAAAGCCCTGCTCAATCGTGTATCACCAATTATATAGGGAAAACTTGGGAGAATATCAAGCTGGCTTCAGACCAGGAAGATCCTGCGTCGAACAAATTTTTAACCTCAAAACAACAATGAACTATTTATCTACAAGGAGCACGAAATATTTCATAACATTCATTGATTTCAAAAAAGCTTATGACTCAATCGATAGGGACACACTCATCAAAACACTTCGAGAATATGAAATAGATGAAACAACAATCACCATAATCAAAGAAACATTAACAAATACAACATCAAAAGTAAAATTCCAAGGAGAAATTTCATGGCACTTCGAGGTCAAAACCGGCGTCAGACAAGGAGATGCGCTGTCCCCGATACTCTTCAACTGTGTTCTGGATAAAGTCATAGCAGAATTGAGAAAACTCACGCAAAAACATGGAGTTGAGAAAGTCCAAATTGGAGGGAAGTACTACAAAGCCATTGAAACCAACTGTTTTGCCTTCGCTGACGATCTCGCCTGTTTAGCTTACACACAAAAAGACACAATAAAACAAATAGAATTACTTAAAGAAAGTGCTGAAAAAGCAGGCTTGCAAATTTCATTTGAAAAGACAGAAATAATTACAAATATCAAAAATCCACCAAAGAAAATAACTACGAAATACGGGAAAATACAGGCATCTAAACATTTTAAATATCTTAGTGAACTAATTCAGCCTGTTGGGTGATTCCATGTCAAATCACCCAGGCCTTGACACCAACCATGTCAGATTTTGATGAAACTTGGTACAATTACTTCTTTTATCATCCTGAAAGCACTTGTAAAATTTTTTTTCTCTATCTCGTATAGTTTTTTTTATAAATTTTTAAAGTTTTTAGATATGGCGTTGTTTCAGCAGTTGGGAAACGTAACTTAAACGTGTCCTCACAACTAAAAAAATTTGTATGTTAAAGAATACTCAAGATATCAGTATGAAATTTTGGAATAAGTTTGTGTATTATATCTAAATGTTAAAAAAATTACCATAAAGATATATTAAAATCTTCCAAATGAAAAAAAATTACAAGTAGTTGTTGGGTTTTTTTTGTTTAGTTTTACAAAAACTGCAATATCTAGAGTCTCAGACCTGAGAGAAAGCTCAAATTTGTTTTAAAATACTCTTAATTGTATAGGGTATTAGAGACGAAAAATTATGTTGGCTTTTTAACCTGTTCAATAGTTATCTAATTTTTTAAATAATATTAATTATATTTTAAAAATAAAAAGTACCAAGTGACTTAAACACCGAAAATAAGTTTTTGTCTTCTTGGAGTAACAATGTATGCTTGGATTTTGTTTTGTTATTCCTGTGTTTTGAAGTAAAAAATTATTACAGTGTTAAATAGTGCTTGGATAGTATTTTATTAAATTTATTCGAACTTTCAGTAAATACTGTTACTTAGTTACAGAGATTCTTTTCCAATATCCTATAAAGTAACCAGAACATTAATCAGACCGAAAGTGAAATCAGTATGTCAGATATTGAAACCAGTAGCGTAGGGTTATTTAAAAAATCTGACTGTTTCCAAACAACATACACACCTTCAAAAACGTTACAAACGGTACCTGCATTGAGTGAGGAAGAAAAAGATTTGATCCACTTACGATCTGGAATTAATCTGTTTGAATTTAAGAATATATGTTCACACCACAGCTACTACTTTTTAAATGTTTTTGGAAAATATCGAACAGCATGTGTAGACCAACTAAAAAAAAATAACAAGCCCATCAAAAGTCGTTGAGAAGTGTAGGCTTGGATCTTTCTAAACAATTACTGACAAAAAATAGTAGCATAAAACCTGGACAAAAGCTTTGCTCAACATGCCGCAACTTTTGTGAGGAAAAATTAAGAGTTGGAGTCAATGAAAGTGAAACAGATGATGAAGCCATGGTTGAATTAGAATCATTGGAATCCAGAAATGAATCCCTCGTACAAACAAACATTGCTCTTGATAATTTAGGTTTAACACCGATAAAACTTCATGGCTTGTCAGAAGAAAGTAAAGGGTCTTATTTTAAAAGGAAGGTTAGTAGTATTGAAAAGACTGCAAAAAAGGCGGTTTCAAAAGCATTAAAATATGATGCACCAAGTACTGATGATGACAAAGAAGATACAAGAAAGCAAAGGATTTTGATGTAATGATTTCTCTTATGAAAGAGAAGATGTCATTTGTTGGAGGTCTAGAAAAATCCAGATTCTGACCTTGGCTCCAGATTCTTGGAGTCGAAATAAAGTGATGAAAGAATTTAATGTGAGTGAGTACATGGTGCGACAAGCTAGAAAGCTAAAATCTGAAAAGGGTATTTTGGAAACTCCTGGTCCAAAAAAAGGTAAAACTCTTTCTGAAAATACAGTAAGACTTGTAACAGATTTTTATGAAAAGGATGAAAGTTCCAGAGTGCTACCTGGAACAAAAGACAACGTAAGTGTTCAAAAAAATGTGTACATGCAAAAAAGACTCATTTTGTGTAACTTGAGAGAACTCTATTATTATTTTAAATGGGATAATCCCGAGGTAGAAGTAGGATTTTCAAAATTTTGTTTCTTGAGACCTAAATGGTGTATCCTTGCTGGTGCTGCAGGCACACACACTGTATGTGTATGCAGTATCCACCAGAATGTTAAACTATTATTGGATGCTGAGAAAATTGAAGAATCTTATAAAGATCTAATTAAGATGCTTGTGTGCAACACGGAAAACCAAAACTGCATGCTACATCATTGCGACAGCTGTCCTGCAAATGCTGCACTAACTGAGTACTTAACTGAAAAACTAAGTGAAGATTATGATTTAGAAGAAAAAATTGTAATCAGTCAGTGGGTTAACACAGACAGGGCAGAAATGATCAAACACTCTATCAGTGTTGAAGACTACATTTCTTTATTAGTTAGGTCATTGGAAAAGCTCACCCCACACTCGTTTATAGCAAAATCCCAATCAGCAGCCTTTAAAAGATTGAAAGAAGACCCACCACCCAAAACGGGAATTATTGTGATGGATTTCAGTGAAAATTATTCCTTTGTTATACAAAATGAGATCCAAAGTTACCACTGGAATAGAGGTGGCTGTACTCTACACCCAGTTGGAGTTTTTCTAAGAAATGAGGAAAACAATGTTTTCGTTTCCAACCACTGTTTTATTCGTGACGACCAAGAACATGACACTGGTTTTGTTAACTTTGTACAAAAAGAAATTACAAAGTGGCTGTCATTACATCATACTGACATTGACTCAGTTCACTACTTTACAGATGGTTGTGCTGGGCAGTACAAAAATAGAAACAGTTTTAAAAATTTGACTGAACACTTGAGAGACTTTAATTTGAAGGCCCAACACTCTTTTTTTGCAACAAGTCATGGGAAGTCAATTTGTGATGGCCTAGGAGGAACTATTAAAAAAATTTTAAGGAAAGCCAGTCGGGTCATTCCATGTCAAGTCACCCAGGCCTTGACACCAACCATGTCATATTTTGATGAAACTTGGTACAATTACTTCTTTTATCATCATGAAAGCACTTGTAAAATTTTTTGCTCTATCTCTTATAGTTTTTTTCATAAATTTTAAAGTTTTTAGATTTGGTGTTGTTTCAGCAGTCGGAAACTGAAACTTAAACGTGACCTCACAACTAAAAAAATTTGTATATTAAAGAATAGTCAAGATATCAGTACGAAATTTTGGAATATGTTTGTGTATTATATCTAAATGTTAAAAAAAATTACCATAAGGATATATTAAATTCTTCCAAATGAAAAAAAATTTAAAGTTTTTTATTTTTTTTTAGCTAACGGATGTTTAGTTTTACAAAAACTGCAATATCTAGAGTCTCAGACCTGATAGAAAGCTCAAATTTGCTTTAAAATACTCTTAATTGTATAGGCTATTAGATAAAAGAAAAATTATGTTGGCTCTTTAACCCGTTTAATAGTTATTTAATTTTTAAAATAATATTAATTATACTTTAAAAATAAAAAATACCAAGTGACTTAGACACCGAAAATAAGTTTTTGTCTTCTTGGAGTAACAATGTACACTTGGATTTTGTATGTTACTCCTGTGTTTTGAAGTAAAAAAACTATTACAGTGTTAAATAGTTATTGGATAGTATATTATTAAGTTTATTCGAACTCTCATTAAGTACTGTTACTTAGTTTACAGAGATTCTTTTCCAATATCCAATAAAAGTAACCAGAACAGTAATCAGACCAAAAGTGAAATCAGTATGTCAGATATTCAAACCTGTAGTATAGGGTTATTTAAAAAATCTGACTGTTTCCAAACAACCTACACACCTTCAAAAAAGTTACAACCGGTACCTGAATTGAGTGAGGAAGAAAAAGATTTGATCCACTTACGATCTGGAATTAATCTGTGTGAATTTAAGAATATATGTTCACACCACAGCTACTACTTTATAAATGTTTTTGAAAAGTATCAAACAACATGTGTAGACCCGCTAAAACAACACAAAAAGCCCATCAAAAAATCGTTGAGAAGTGTAGGCTTGGATCTTTCTAAACAATTACTGACAAAAAATAGTAGCATAAAACCTGGACAAAAGCTTTGCTCAACATGCCGTAACTTTTGTGAGGAAAAATTAAGAGTTGAAGTCAATGAAAGTGAAACAGATGATGAAGTCATGGTTGAATTAGAATCATTGGAATCCAGAAATGAATCCCTCGTACAAACAAACATTGCTCTTGATTATTTAGGTTTAACACCGATAAAGCTTCATGGCTTGTCAGAACAAAGTAAAGGGTCCTATTTTAAAAGGAAGGTTAGCAGTATTGAAAAGACTGCAAAAAAGGTGGTTTAAAAAGCATTAAAATATGATGCACCAAGTTCTGATGATGATGAAGAAGATAAAAGTGTGGTTGAGAAAGCAAAGGATTTTGATGTAATGATTTCTCTTATGAAAGAGAAGATTTCATCGGTTGGGAGGTCTAGAAAAATCCAGATTCTGACCTTGGCTCCAGATTCTGACCTTGGCTCCAGATTCTTGGACTCGAAATAAAGTGATGAAAGAATTTAATGTAAGTGAGTACATGGTGCGACAAGCTAGAAAGTTAAAATCTGAAAAGGGTATTTTGGAAACTCCTGGTCCAAAAAAAGGTAAAACTCTTTCTGAAAATACAGTAAGACTTGTAACAGATTTTTATGAAAAGGATGAAAGTTCCAGAGTGCTACCTGGAACAAAAGACAACGTAAGTGTTCAAAAAAATGTGTACATGCAAAAAAGACTCATTTTGTGTAACTTGAGAGAACTCTATTATTCTTTCAAATGGGAGAATCCCGAGGTAGAAGTAGGATTTTCAAAATTTTGTTTCTTGAGACCTAAATGGTGTATCCTTGCTGGTGCTGCAGGCGCACACACTGTATGTGTATGCAGTATCCACCAGAATGTTAAACTATTACTGGATGCTGTGAAAATTGAAGAATCTTATAAAGACCTAATTAAGATGCTTGTGTGCAACACGGAAAACCAAAACTGCATGCTACATCATTGCGACAGCTGTCCTGCAAATGCTGCACTAACTGAGTACTTAACTGAAAAACTAAGTGAAGATTATGATTTAGAAGAAAAAATTGTAATCAGTCAGTGGGTTAACACAGACAGGGCAGAAATGATCAAACACTCTATCAGTGTTGAAGACTACATTTCTTTATTAGTTAGGTCATTGGAAAAGCTCACCCCACACTCGTTTATAGCAAAATCCCAATCAGCAGCCTTTAAAAGATTGAAAGAAGACCCACCACCCAAAACGGGAATTATTGTGATGGATTTCAGTGAAAATTATTCCTTTGTTATACAAAATGAGATCCAAAGTTACCACTGGAATAGATGTGGCTGTACTCTACACCCAGTTGGAGTTTTTCTAAGAAATGAGGAAAACAATGTTTTCGTTTCCCACCACTGTTTTATTCGTGACGACCAAGAACATGACACTGGTTTTGTTAACTTTGTACAAAAAGAAATTACAAAGTGGCTGTCATTACATCATACTGACATTGACTCAGTTCACTACTTTACAGATGGTTGTGCTGGGCAGTACAAAAATAGAAACAGTTTTAAAAATTTGACTGAACACTTGAGAGACTTTAATTTGAAGGCCCAACACTCTTTTTTTGCAACAAGTCATGGGAAGTCAATTTGTGATGGCCTAGGAGGAACTATTAAAAGAATTTTAAGGAAAGCCAGTCTAGAGCTTTCAGACGAAGATCAAATAATGACAGCAATCGATGTGTACAAGTTTTGTGAAAAAAATATTGCAAACATTCATTTTCACTTTGTTGACAAAAAAGAACCTGATTTGCTACGGTTAAAACTAGATAAACGTTTTTCAGCAACCCGAACCATTCCTGGAACTAGAAGTTTTCATAACTTCAAACCACTTCCAACAAACAACCTTGAAATTAGAAGGACTACAGATAGTGTAAAACCCTCCTTAGTCCTTTCTTTCCATTCTTCTTCTGATTGGGTTCGTGTTGAATCATCCGTAAATAGCTATGTGGCTGCAAATTATGATGGTAACTGGTACTTTGGACTGGTAAAAACAATATTCAATTATGAAGAAGATGCAGAAATTCTATTTCTACATCCTTCAGGACCAGCTGCATCATTTTATTGGCCTGAAAGAGAAGATTCCTGCATAGTGCCTTTGGAGCACATAGTCTGTGTAGTAGACGCACCTCAATCAAGCGGCACTGGGAGAATGTATTACTTCAAAAAAGACTGTATCAAAAGAACTGAAAGCTCTTGGATGAAGTGGAAAAACAGTTTGAATCAGCGTCAATGTTTATTAAAAAGACAAAATTACTCAAAAAATTCAATGTTTCAAGCAATCAGTTGGGTTATACATAAGTGTCGTAAGTAAACTATCTTCGTACATAATTCTAATGTAATCTACTATAATTAATAAACATGTTAAAAAGCCATCATTATTTTTGTTTTATCAAGTAGCCTATATGTTTAAGAGTAAATTAAAACAAATTTGAGCACTCTATTAGGTCTGAGACTCTAGATATTGCAATTCTTATAAATCGAAACATCCGTTAAAATAAAAGAAAAAAATATATTTTTTTCACAGAAAATATTAATATATTTTAATAGCATCATTTTTATCTTCAAATACGGGTAATAAAAGAACTTGCTGCAAAAATTCATGATGTTATCTAAAAGTTTTTAAGATAAGCAAATTTAAAGGTATGAATACAAATTAAATTGACCATTTCCGAAGGTTCAGAAAACGCAAAACATAAAAACTTTAAAAATTTATAAATAAAAACTAAGAGATACAGCAAAAAAAATTGCAGGTGTTGTCAGGATGGTATTAGAACCATTTGAGCCAAATTTCATGAAAATCTAAGGAGGTGGGTGTAAAATTTATTTTTTATTGGGTGATTTGATATGGAATGACCCCATGGCAAAAGGTCATCCAGCCTGTAGGGCTAGAATACAAAAACTAGAGACAGCAACTCACTACTGCAGACAAATGTATTAAAAAAATGTATATCCAAAAACATTAAACTCAGACACTACCAGACTGTCATTAGACCGTAGATACTATATGCATCAGAAACACTGGCAAATTTTACATACGCAGAACAGATAGAAAATCGTGAAAGAAGAACTGTGAGGACAATTCTTGGACACAGGAAAATAACAGATGATCAAGGCAAGCCTGTATACAGACTAAAAAGCAACAAAGAAGTGTATACGAAGTGCAGCAAAATTACAGACGAAATTAGAAAAAGAAGATGCTCCTTTTATGCTCACATCATGAGGATGAACCCAAATAGGCTTACAAAACAAATATTTTCGTACATCGCAAATCTAAAAAATTAAAATGTATGGTTTATCAACACAGAAAGAGATCTAAAAGAAATGGACATAGTCAGGAAACAATATTTAACAGAAACCTTTTTAGAAAAAAAACTGAATTCATTCATGGGTTTCGGTGTGAAAATTAAGAAGACTTGTGGAACTAAATGGTCTGAAGAGAGAAAAGCCGCCTTCAGCGCAAGAATGAAAGAAGTGTGGACTGAGAGAAAGAAGACTTCCCAGAAGCGCAAGAAATAACTGTTTTCACGGTCTTTAACGGCCAAATTTGTATTATATATATATATATATATATATATATATATATATATATATATATATATATATATATATATATATAAAAATCTTTGACGGCCAAATTTGTATTACTGGAAATGGAAAAAAGAACACATTGACACCGGTGTGTCAGACCCACCATACTTGCTCCGGACACTGCGAGAGGGCTGTACAAGCAATGATCACACGCACGGCACAGCGGACACACCAGGAACCGCGGTGTTGGCCGTCGAATGGCGCTAGCTGTGCAGCATTTGTGCACCGCCGCCGTCAGTGTTAGCCAGTTTGCCGTGGCATACGGAGCTCCATCGCAGTCTCTAACACTGGTAGCATGCCGTGACAGCGTGGACGTGAACTGTATGTGCAGTTGATGGACTTTGAGTGAGGGCGTATAGTGGGCATGCGGGAGGCCGGGTGGACGTACCGCCGAATTGCTCAACACGTGGGGTGTGAGGTCTCCACAGTACATCGATGTTGTCGCCAGTGGTCGGCGGGAGGTGCATGTGCCCGTCGACCTGGGACCGGACCGCAGTGACGCACGGATGCACGCCAAGACCGTAGGATCCTACGCAGTGCCGTAGGGGACCGCACCACCACTTCCCAGCAAATTAGGGACACTGTTGCTCCTGGGGTATCGGCGAGGACCATTCGCAACCGTCTCCATGAAGCTGGGCTATGGTCCCGCACACCGTTAGGCCGTCTTCCACTCATGCCCCAACATTGTACAGCCCGCCTCCAGTGGTGTCGCGACAGGCGTGAATGGAGGGACGAATGGTGACGTGTCGTCTTCAGCGATGAGAGTCGCTTCTGCCTTGGTGCCAATGATGGTCGTATGCGTGTTTGGCGCCGTGCAGGTGAGCGCCACAATCAGGACTGCATACGACCGAGGCACACAGGGCCAACACCCGGCATCATGGTGTGGGGAGCGATCTCCTACACTGGCCGTACACCACTGGTGATCGTCGAGGGGACACTGAATAGTGCACGGTACATCCAAACCGTCATCGAACCCATCGTTCTACCATTCCTAGACCGGCAAGGGAACTTGCTGTTCCAACAGGACAATGCACGTCCGCATGTATCCCGTGCCACCCAACGTGCTCTAGAAGGTGTAAGTCAACTACCCTGGCCAGCAAGATCTCCGGATCTGTCCCCCATTGAGCATGTTTGGGACTGGATGAAGCGTCGTCTCACGCGGTCTGCACGTCCAGCACGAACGCTGGTCCAACTGAGGCGCCAGGTGGAAATGGCATGGCAAGCCGTTCCACAGGACTACATCCAGCATCTCTACGATCGTCTCCATGGGAGAATAGCAGCCTGCATTGCTGCGAAAGGTGTATATACACTGTACTAGTGCCGACATTGTGCATGCTCTGTTGCCTGTGTCTATGTGCATGTGGTTCTGTCAGTGTGATCATGTGATGTATCTGACCCCAGGAATGTGTCAATAGAGTTTCCCCTTCCTGGGACAATGAATTCACGGTGTTCTTATTTCAATTTCCAGGAGAGTGTATATATATATATATATAACATGCTGAGGAATAAGTATGTTACTTCGTGAAGAATGAATAATGGATGAGTAATTGAGAATATGTTGAGAGGAGAGAAACTAGATTTGAACGCTATATCACATGTACTCGTGGAATACAGAATGAAAGTAGTGGAAAGAATATTATTTATTGAAAGATTGGTATGCCTGAGATAATAACATATGTGATGTCTTATATATTCTTATAACTACAGGTGAAAGTATAGATTTATGTGGAAAGAATTATTTACGGCAGCCACTGTTGGAAATACACTCCTGGAAATTGAAATAAGAACACCGTGAATTCATTGTCCCAGGAAGGGGAAACTTTATTGACACATTCCTGGGGTCAGATACATCACATGATCACACTGACAGAACCACAGGCACATAGACACAGGCAACAGAGCATGCACAATGTCGGCACTAGTACAGTGTATATCCACCTTTCGCAGCAATGCAGGCTGCTATTCTCCCATGGAGACGATCGTAGAGATGCTGGATGTAGTCCTGTGGAACGGTTTGCCATGCCATTTCCACCTGGCGCCTCAGTTGGACCAGCGTTCGTGCTGGACGTGCAGACCGCATGAGACGACGCTTCATCCAGTCCCAAACATGCTCAATGGGGGACAGATCCGGAGATCTTGCTGGCCAGGGTAGTTGACTTACACCTTCTAGAGCACGTTGGGTGGCACGGGATACATGCGGACTTGCATTGTCCTGTTGGAACAGCAAGTTCCCTTGCCGGTCTAGGAATGGTAGAACGATGGGTTCGATGACGGTTTGGATGTACCGTGCGCTATTCAGTGTCCCCTCGACGATCACCAGTGGTGTACGGCCAGTGTAGGAGATCGCTCCCCACACCATGATGCCGGGTGTTGGCCCTGTGTGCCTCGGTCGTATGCAGTCCTGATTGTGGCGCTCACCTGCACGGCGCCAAACACGCATACGACCATCATTGGCACCAAGGCAGAAGCGACTCTCATTGCTGAAGACGACACGTCTCCATTCGTCCCTCCATTCACGCCTGTCGCGACACCACTGGAGGCGGGCTGCACGATGTTGTGGCGTGAGCGGAAGACGGCCTAACGGTGTGCGGGACCGTAGCCCAGCTTCATGGAGACGGTTGCGAATGGTCCTCGCCGATACCCCAGGAGCAACAGTGTCCCTAATTTGCTGGGAAGTGGCGGTGCGGTCCCCTACGGCACTGCGTAGGATCCTACGGTCTTGGCGTGCATCCGTGCGTCGCTGCGGTCCGGTCCCAGGTCGACGGGCACGTGCACCTTCCGCCGACCACTGGCGACAACATCGATGTACTGTGGAGACCTCACGCCCCACGTGTTGAGCAATTCGGCGGTACGTCCACCCGGCCTCCCGCATGCCCACTATACGCCCTCGCTCAAAGTCCGTCAACTGCACATACGGTTCACGTCCACGCTGTCGCGGCATGCTACCAGTGTTAGAGACTGCGATGGAGCTCCGTATGCCACGGCAAACTGGCTGACACTGACGGCGGCGGTGCACAAATGCTGCGCAGCTAGCGCCATTCGACGGCCAACACCGCGGTTCCTGGTGTGTCCGCTGTGCCGTGCGTGTGATCATTGCTTGTACAGCCCTCTCGCAGTGTCCGGAGCAAGTATGGTGGGTCTGACACACCGGTGTCAATGTGTTCTTTTTTCCATTTCCAGGAGTGTATACCAGAAGATTTAAATCTATAACACTTTAACACTAAACTAATGGGAATTTGTAATGAAATCTTTGGAGTTATGTAGGCTTGACACTTCAGATTGGAAGAATTATTTTAGAGAACATATTTAGCAGTCATCTAATGACATAATTAAAGCTCATCTACTGTACTGAACTAATGCACCATTAAATAGAAAGGAGTAAACAAAACATCAGTCCTCTGTTGTGGGTCATGCTCTCATGCCTCCCTTAGAAAAATATATACATGATGATGAAATATTTCACATTATATAATTCGTGATTATCTGACAGTATGGAGAGATATACACACATATTTATTTATGAATAGAATTTTACAGGTACCACAAGATAAATACAGAATGGATATACAGCATGGAACACAGCAGCAATTATCTAAGAAGATTTATTTATTTATTAAGTAAAACATTTATTTATATTGCTTGATACGCAGGAAAGGAAGGAGATGAACTAAACAAACTTTATAAGAACATGACTGACTTGAACTAGATGTGTGTGTGTTTGTGTGTGTGTATATATATATATATATACATATCTAAAAAGAAAGATGATGAGACTTACCAAACAAAAGCGCTGGCAGGTCGATAGACACACAAACAAACACAAACATACACACAAAATTCTAGATTTCGCAACAAACGGTTGCTTCATCAGGAAAGAGGGAAGGAGAGGGAAAGATGAAAGGAAGTGGGTTTTAAGGGAGAGGGTAAGGAGTCATTCCAATCCCGGGAGCAGAAAGACTTACCTTAGGGGGAAAAAAGGATGGGTATACACTCGCACACACACACACATATCCATCCGCATATACATAGACACAAGCAGACATTTGTAAAGGCAAAGAGTTTGGGCAGAGATGTCAGTCGAGGCGGAAGTACAGAGGCAAAGGTGATGTTGAAAGACAGGTGAGGCACGAGCGGCGGCAAATAGAAATTAGAAATTAGCGGAGATTGAGGCCTGGCGGCTAGCGAGAAGAGAGGATATGCTGAAGGGCATGTTCCCACCTCTGGAGTTCTGACAGGTTGGTGTTAGTGGGAAGTATCCAGATAACCCGGACGGTGTAACACTGTGCCAAGATGTGCTGGCCTTGCACCAAGGCATGTTTAGCCACAGGGTGATCCTCATTACCAACAAACACTGTCTGCCTGTGTCCATTCATGTGAATGGACAGTTTGTTGCTGGTCATTCCCACATAGAAGGCTTCACAGTGTAGGCAGGTCAGTTGGTAAATCACGTGGGTGCTTCCACATGTGGCTCTGCCTTTGATCGTGTACACCTTCCGGGTTACAGGACTGGAGTAGGTGGTGGTGGGAGGGTGCATGGGACAGGTTTTACACCGGGGGCGGTTACAAGGGTAGGAGCCAGAGGGTAGGGAAGGTGGTTTGGGGATTTCATAGGGATGAACTAAGAGGTTACGAAGGTTAGGTGGATGGCGGAAAGACACTCTAGGTGGAGTGGGGAGGATTTCATGAAGGATGGATTTCATTTCAGGGCAGGATTTGAGGAAGTCCTATCCCTGCTGGAGAGCCACATTCAGAATCTGATCCAGTCCCGGAAAGTATCCTGTCACAAGTGGGGCACTTTCGGGGTTCTTCTGTTGAAGGTTCCGGGTTTGAGGAGATGAGGAAGTGGCTCTGGTTATTTGCTTCTGTACCAGGTCGGGAGGGTAGTTACGGGATGCGAAAGCTGTTTTCATGTTTTCAGGCCCCCTACAAAACCTTTCACCTGACTCCATCAACCTCCTGACCCCGCCAACACCCCGCACCCCTACCTTCTACCTTCTTCCTAAAATTCACAAACCCAATCATCCCGGCCGTCCCATTGCAGCTGGTTACCAAACCCCCACAGAACGCATCTCTGCCTATGTAGATCAACACCTTCAACCCATAACATGCAGTTTCCCATCCTTCATCAAAGACACCAAACACTTTCTCGAACGCCTGGAATCCCTACCCAGTCTGTTACCCCCGGAAACCATCCTTGTAACCATTGATGCCACTTCCTTATACACAAATATTCCGCATGTCCAGGGCCTCGCTGCGATGGAGCACTTCCTTTCACGCCAATCACCTGCCACCCTACCTAAAACCTCTTTCCTCATCACCTTAGCAAGCTTCATCCTGACCCACAACTTCTTCACTTTTGAAGGCCAGACTTACCAACAATTAAAGGGAACAGCCATGGGTACCAGGATGGCCCCCTCGTACGCCAACCTATTCATGGGTCGCTTAGAGGAAGCCTTCTTGGTTACCCAGGCCTGCCAACCCAAAGTTTGGTACAGATTTATTGATGACATTTTCATGATCTGGACTCACAGTGAATAAGAACTCCAGAATTTCCTCTCCAACCTCAACTCCTTTGGTTCCATCAGATTCACCTGGTCCTACTCTAAATCCCATGCCACTTTCCTAGACGTTGACCTCCACCTGTCCAATGGCCAGCTTCACACATCTGTCCACATCAAACCCACCAACAAGCAACAGTACTTCCATTATGACAGCTGCCACCCATTCCACATCAAATGGTCCCTTCCCTACAGCCTAGGTCTTCGTGGGAAACGAATCTGCTCCAGTCCGGAATCCTTGAACCATTATGCCAACAACATGAAAACAGCTTTCGCATCCCGTAACTACCCTCCCGACCTGGTACAGAAGCAAATAACCAGAGCCACTTCCTCATCTCCTCAAACCCGGAACCTTCCACAGAAGAACCCCGAAAGTGCCCCACTTGTGACAGGATACTTTCCGGGACTGGATCAGATTCTGAATGTGGCTCTCCAGCAGGGATAGGACTTCCTCAAATCCTGCCCTGAAATGAGATCCATCCTTCATGAAATCCTCCCCACTCCACCTAGAGTGTCTTTCCGCCATCCACCTAACCTTCGTAACCTCTTAGTTCATCCCTATGAAATCCCCAAACCACCTTCCCTACCCTCTGGCTCCTACCCTTGTAACCGCCCCCGGTGTAAAACCTGTCCCATGCACCCTCCCACCACCACCTACTCCAGTCCTGTAACCCGGAAGGTGTACACGATCAAAGGCAGAGCCACATGTGGAAGCACCCACGTGATTTACCAACTGATCTGCCTACACTGTGAAGCCTTCTATGTGGGAATGACCAGCAACAAACTGTCCATTCGCATGAATGGACACAGGCAGACAGTGTTTGTTGGTAATGAGGATCACCCTGTGGCTAAACATGCCTTGGTGCAAGGCCAGCACATCTTGGCACAGTGTTACACCGTCCGGGTTATCTGGATACTTCCCACTAACACCAACCTGTCAGAACTCCAGAGGTGGGAACATGCCCTTCAGCATATCCTCTCTTCTCGCTAGCCGCCAGGCCTCAATCTCCGCTAATTTCTAATTTCTATTTGCCGCCGCTCGTACCTCACCTGTCTTTCAACATCACCTTTGCCTCTGTACTTCCGCCTCGACTGACATCTCTGCCCAAACTCTTTGCCTTTACAAATGTCTGCTTGTGTCTGTGTATATGCGGATGGATATGTGTGTGTGTGCGAGTGTATACCCATCCTTTTTTCCCCCTAAGGTAAGTCTTTCTGCTCCCGGGATTGGAATGACTCCTTACCCTCTCCCTTAAAACCCACTTCCTTTCATCTTTCCCTCTCCTTCCCTCTTTCCTGACGAAGCAACCGTTTGTTGCGAAAGCTAGAATTTTGTGTGTATGTTTGTGTTTGTTTGTGTGTCTATCGACCTGCCAGCGCTTTTGTTTGGTAAGTCTCATCATCTTTCTTTTTACATATATTTTTTCCACGTGGAATGTTTCCCTCTGTTTTATATTTATATATATATATATATATATATATATATATATATATATATATACACACACACACACACACATATATATGTATACACACACATATATATATATATATATATATATACACACACTTACCATACTGATGTACATACTTGTAGGATCCTAACATATTTAGAGGGGCACCGCTCTTAGAAAAGGTAATAGACGGGTACCTCTCTTAGAAACAGCAATAGTGAGGACACCACACTTAGAAACGGTATTAGGTATAGAAACTTGTACATTATATTAAGATAACATGTATTTTATTTATCATATTTTATTTTGTGTAGTCCACTGTAGGAGATGACTTTATTAGTATTTACGAAGTAGTTGGCATCCATCCCATGAACCTATCCTCCTACAGAGGGCTGTCTTGAAGCTTGAAATATGTGTAAGTTTTATTCCAGGAGGCAAGATGAATTTTAAATTGAATATTCTAGCGAGTTTCCATAATTATCTTCATATCTTGCAAGTGTAACGGAAAAAAAGGAAGGAACGAAAGAAAAAAGAATGAGCTAACAAATAAAATGTATATTTCAATCTGAATGTAATGTAATTCACATGTCAGCACAATGATATTGAATGTAACGTAAAAATTTACTATATTTATCATTTAATTCTGTATATGTACTATATGACAACAATGTAACTATCTCATGTAATGTATAATTGTAAATATTTGTATATTTATGTACTTACTATTTCAAGAAATGTATTTTAAGGAGATGTTAATGAACTGCAAAGGACTTGAGCATATAGCACATGATTCATATATATGGAACTGAAAATGCAAAGAAGAAACCAACGTGATGGGGCACTGGTCAAGAAATATTTACGTAGTGCCAATATGTCTTGAAGTGTATGGTGTAGTGGAAGCCGGCAAGTCTTCAGGTTGGTGTAAAAGACAAGCTCATCACCTGTCGTAGGCAGTGAGGTGTTTCCTGTGCCTAATTGACCATTTATACCCCGGTAGACGCCACCAAATTCCGACTGCTGGAGATCACAATTTCGTGTTGACACATTGAACAAACTTTGGATTTTCTTCAAGTCACACGCAAGAGATCCAGGCAGTACACACACACTCAGAATCCGATACTACATTTAAAGACATTGGAGCAATATAATAGAAACATTTATTGTTTGAATTAAATCCATTGTAAACACGAATCATGTGAACTGAATTCAAACGCTGTGCTACAGGCGTCTAAAGCTAGCAAAATGAGGGATGCTCAACTACCGGACCTACCGATAGATGGCTCTAGCGCGTGCCGGCAAGAGATTATATCATTGAGTGTCCGCCATATCTGAATTTGGCAAAAAACGAAGTGTCGAAACACGGATGAAAATGTTTTTCGTTCTGCACCCTCATAGGTATTTTATATTGGATGTTCTAGATACCTACACATCAACATAATGAAGTGTTTCTAATCTAGCGAGAAAAAACAGTGACGGTTCTGCTATGAAATTCCTAAATTCGAGTGTGTTTTGATAGCTTGACAAGCTGACCCATAAATTGTTTACTATTTTATGAGTGCTTTACGTATTTGCCCGTTTTAAACACTATTTAAGATGCAATGGAGGTCAACAAATTACCTTACTTGCCGAAGCTTTTAACTACTGGTATAATTCGGAAAATCAAGTGTGGACAACAGTGAAGACGTCTCTTGAAAAAAAGTTGACATCGTTTGCTTAGGGGTATCTTTACTGACAACAGAAATTACAACTGAACTATTAAAGTATTACTTACGTATAAACGGAAAAAATCGTTATTTTTTCTTTATCTGAAGTGATGCATTACCGATCTGCATATATGCTGACACTGTAATTGCAACATGCACTTACGAATTTGGCTCTCTCTTTGATCAGTAATTTAAATGCCATGATTTTATTAACGCCTATACATGACACGGTGTATTTAAACTGAGTGATATGGTAGAAGCACCAGTTTTTAACAGTGCTTCAGTCTTTGATACGAGACAAGAAATACATTTAAATGAGACAAACACAAAGCCCAACGTTAAGGCTTCTCTTAAATGCATGACTTGTATCATTTGGAAGTTAAGTCTAGTAATAATATTATATTGGACTAATCCATGATGATGTAGGAAGTGAAGGAACTTGTCGAAAATAACCTCGAACACAGCTGTTAATTTTAAGGTTGGGGTGTCTTAAAACTGTAATTTTCCAGTCTGACAGCCAAACAATTTTAAAATTGAATTCAAAACACGCCAGTGAGCAAAATTAATTACACTTTGAATTACAATCATAGAATTCTATTTCTGTGAATCTTGGTTCCAGTCTTTGACATGGTGTCAATCACTGGAATGACTGGTTGTCAGTATACGGCCCAAGCAATAAACAAACCTGAGAGTGAAAGCTGCAGAAGCTGGCCAGACAGGCACCCCAATGGTTGCTACAATCTGTGTGAGACAAGGGTGACATTATATTGCAAATTTAGTGTAAAAAGCTCCATATTGTCTGAATTTGTCCTATACTGACAGGACAATCTAGTCCAGTCGATTTTCTTATCTGCAAAAGTACACTAGCCAATACCAGTGGCGCAAAGGTAGTGCCACATTACAAACTATCTAGTAACAACAGAAGTATTGGTGGACAATGTACAGTAAATAATATGTAATAACCTGAGAAATTCAAAATTGGTTTGAAGAAATAGGACAGTATTTGGAAAGAGAGAAACATTTTGAAAATAACAAATGACGCAAGTAGAGTTTTCAGTTATGAAAGCTCACTTAATTTTTTTTTCCCCCTCTCTCTTTTCGATTGTCAAGGGAAAAATTTGATAACATAAAAGTGCAAGAAAGTTGAGTACAATGTTGGAAATGATGGAAAAGAAAATCTCACTATGCTTCCTCCTCCATGTGAAGAGTATTCCTGTAATAATAGCTAATAGCATACCAAGAACATGAGGGTGTCACAGTGGAGATTTGTTTTCTAGTACAGACATCTGATACAACTATTCCACAACAAAACGTGCTTTCAGTAGGTGTGGTACCAGTGCACTCCCATAGGATAACAGAATATTATGTCCTCCAGGAATCACATTGGGTACACCACATACAGCATAAACTGTACAGCAACTACAATGCTTTGTGAGCAAGTAATAACAGTCAGTATCTTTAATTTAAACATAACTCTTGACTCCCGTAATTATATACTTATACGTGTGCTTGTACTACAGGTTATTGGTAAAGCAAATACTAATTGAATAGGTCTTCACACTTTTAATACTTAGCAGAAATTCTGAAAAAAGTAAATTGTTTTATTACTGTATCACCTCTATGGTGAATTAAGAGGTACTGACTGGTTTCTTTGAACATTTAATAGAAGCCTTCTTTTTTACCTGCTATTGATAAAGAGACATTCCAAGTTCTGTACAGAACAATCTCTCGCATTTTTCATGAGGTTTGTTATTCTGTACACTAATATTTCTTCTTCTAAATGGTAAATAATGCATTCAGACAGTGCTGGTATTAAAGGTAATTCATGAAATAAACTATATTTAAACCGGAAAATTAAAGGTTCCACATGGCACATGAAAAGTACCTTGCTACACACATGTATGTACAGATTCCAAAATGTCTGTGAATTTGAGTTACAAACTTTTTTAAATAGAAATATGAAGATCACAATACTTTGGGTCTGCAATAACTCAAACGTAAAATACTTTAGTTCCCTATGGGAAACTTTGTTCTTTACGTGACTCGTGCAACTGCTTTCACTCTTAATGGAAAACTAAATGGTTCATGTTAAAGTTAACTAGCAAAAAGTGTAACCATTGTTACATAATTTCTGTGAAGTAAGATTCCTTAATGTTATTTCCTTCCTTTGTCATCATAACTCGATAATTTCAGTTCTGTATGGGACATATGAACTAATAAAATGAAATGCTTTTATTACTATGGCCAAACAAAATCTTTTTAACATGTAGTACACAGTTCAAGTCAGCAAAAAGTGTAACCGTATAATTAAGGTAAATGTTGTTGAAAATTAGGCATGTTTCACTGTACTTTGTAGTGCTAGAAAGATAATTCTATATGATTATTTGCATTCTCCCCCCCCCCCCCCCCCCTGAACACAGGAAAATATAATAGAAAGACATCCTAGCAAAATAAAGACAAAATTCAGAAAATTAGGTTTTGCCTGACTCAAGTCCCCTTATTCTAGAATGGTTATAAAGTAATAAGAATGGTTATGATCAACTGGAACATTGTGTTCATTATAGGAAGTATTAAAACAAGAATTAACAGAGTAACAATTTTATTGCTCTTATGTTGCAGAATATCCACAAACATTACTGTTTGAAACATAGGGCCACTGCATACTTCATTAGATCACACCCATCCTGTGATTAAACTGTTTTCTTAAAGTGAAAAATTCAAGTTAACATAGTTATTGAGGGAAATATTTTCTCACACTGAAAGCCATCTGTCAAATAAGTCCCAGAACATTTTTTTCCATTAATTTCACACAAATCACCCGTTTTTAATGAAAGTGCATATTTTGTAACACCAAACATCTTAAAATAAGCTTATATAATAAACAATTATAATTTTGTTACAATATCTACACAGGATGTAAAGACTTAATTTTACTTCAATGTGATTCATCTTTTGAAGTTCATCATTATACAACAACAAATCTATGGACAAAATAGTTTTAAAAAATCTGTCAAAATGTCACACCCATCTGCATGGAATGTCCCATTACATAATTTTTCGAATTTGAGCACTATAAATGATTAAACAATATGAGTTTATTTAACTTCTGCCTTATACTTGATTTGTTGTTTAAAATTTTCTTAGCAGGCTTTTTTTCCACATGTTTTTAAGCATATGCAGCAGTATAGGGATGCAATCTTACAAACAAGTTGAGTCTGATGTAAGTCCTCAATCCTAATTTCATAATGGTAATCATGACCAAGAGCAGGAAATGGGTAATCTACAAATTTATTTTTAACACAAAGCAAAATCTTGGCCTGTATATATTTCTGTCTCATATCCCCAGCAATCACAAACATCTGAAACAGTTTCTGAGTATTCAACAACAGAGTACACGCAGTCACTTGTTTTAACCAGTTTTCCCCGGTTAACAAAATTTACAAATGCATTTTTATTGGCCATATTGGGAAAAGCATAGAGAGAATCACATTCTAATGCAAATTTAACTACTGGTGGCTTCAGTATGTGAAGACAGTCTTTGCATGTGATCTGCCTTGAAAGGTGCAATGACACATACCCTGCAATAGAATAGAGTATGTTTTACTTGTGAAATGAGAACTTAATCTGATCATCAAGAAGTGCACACCACTCCTCTACTTCATTTTCTGCAGCACTTTCATCACTTTCTACTACATGCTTTCTTGCATGAAAATCATAAACAGGTGGCAAACAACACACATTAAAATTTGAGCAATTCCCATTCATTGCAGTGACACTGTTACCCAAGAGCAACTTTCTCATGGCACATTTGAACTGGTATGCATTTGGATTGTTGTTCCAACCACATCTGGACCGAATGCAGGGGGAAAAAAAGCTCTATGTGGTCTTGTGACAGTTTATATGTTAGCAAATACTTCAAATGAGATTCAACACGAAGCATACTTGTCAGAGCTATGTGCCTTACTGATTCCATATTGAAAATTATCCCTAAAGCAAAAGTATTTCTTGCATGGAGCAGCAATGGAACACCAATGATTTTTAAGCTTTTGATATAATTTTCAGTGTCTGAAAATACCAACGTGTTGACTGGGTGTTGTGTGATGTCCTTAGGTTAGTTAGGTTTAAGTAGTTCTAAGTTCTAGGGGACTGATGACCATAGATGTTAAGTCCCATAGTGCTCAGAGCCATTTGAACCATTCTTATTCTTTTTTTTTTTTGTAAATATCAAGCCAATAAGATTTGTTGTCAAGTCTCAGGGGGCTCTTATACCCTTTACCTAATGGATTTCTGGAGTTCAGAATATCAAAAATCCTATCAATATTATACAAAAATTCTACTGTTGCTTCACTTCCTTTAATATTTGGATCACCAACCCTCCTCAAAAACTCTATACTATCTGCCACACTAGAACTCAAAGACTGTGGAATTAAACATTCATTTTTCTATTTACATAACTTATATGTTGTCCTGATAGTTTGCTGACAAATGTCATACCTTCTTCTTCTTGTACCTTGTTCAATTGCTCAATGAAATGCCATCTAATAATGCCAGTTGGAGACTCAATAGCAGATACTTCTGCTAGAGCATTTCTGGCAAACTTAATCATATGACATGTCCAAGATACAATAAACATTGTAGCTCTTAAAATCACCCTTGGAAAATTTTAAGTACAGCCAAGTGTACGTAAAGTGCTTATATTTGCCTTGCACATGTAACACATCAAACCCTAATGCCAGAACTATGCAGCCTCTCTAAAGCGGATTTTATCAGTGTGGCCTGATTATTTGCCTGTACACCGTTGATAAAGAAATATGCAATCGGGCATATAAATTTGCCTTTAATAGAGACAAGCATGAAAACCAGAGCCTCAGATGCCTCTATTACTTCTTTTGGCACTTCCCCACCAAACTCTAAAAAACCTGTGTATTGCTTAGTTCCTTGGTCCCAAACTACTTGCTTCCTAATTGCCACACTGTCTACAATTAGACATGAATCGCTGAACTGGTCCCTTACAATTGGGTTCGAATCAACGTACTTAAAAACATCTTTTAAGAAGCCAGTTTCACAGTCGACACTTGCCACCCATTTGGAAATCAATGATTTATGGGTCAGAGGCATTAATTTTTGCAGGTATTCATATGCTGCTGGTGAATAAAAGTACACAGTCATCGCAAACATTTTCACATTTGTTGTGTATCTATTACCCGTTGATGAGAGAGAGTTGTCCACTAAATTGCACACTAATTCCACTTGTGTTCCTTCCTGACGATTGAGGAAGTTACGTAACTTCATAGGAAGATGCCCCTTCTCCTGCAATGAACTTATGATGTCATCCATGGAAAACACTTTCTTCTCTCTTCTTCAAAGTTTTTCACGGACACACTTCAGTTTACGTTTTAATTCGTGCACGATGTCTGAGGACATATTGCAGCCGGCCGCGGTGGTCTCGCGGTTCTAGGCGCGCAGTCCGGAACCGTGCGACTGCTACGGTCGCAGGTTCGAATCCTGCCACGGGCATGGATGTGTGTGATGTCCTGAGGTTAGTTAGGTTTAAGTAGTTCTAAGTTCTAGGGGACTGATGACCACAGCAGTTGAGTCCCATAGTGCTCAGAGCCATTTGAACCATTTTTTTAGCCAAAAAATTGCAAGTTTCCGCCGCCTTGTCTTCCATTTCTACTTTCGACTGTATACCACAATCAATTACTTGAGAACCAACTGCACTCTGAAATAAAGAAATAATTTCGTTATATATGCTTGAAATAACTCAAGGCTTGATGAAAAAATGTTACAAGAAAACTTTGGGGGTGTGAAAGCATCCTTATACTAACGCTTTCGACACAATTCGCAGCTTCTGCATTGGATAAATGGGACATGCTTTCCACGGAAAAATTCTCATTGACAACATTCTCTACACAATCAGTAGCTTCTGCAGAGGGCAAATCAAGCACGGATTCCAGGACAGAACGCTAAAAACAAAAATATGGAACTGTATTACAACATTGCTTAGACCTATGCAGCCCATTTGTGTCCGTACGAAATAAATTCACAAAAGTCAAAACCACACACATAGCAAGGGAATTAATTAGCTACCTCAAATGGAGAAGCATCGTTGTCACTCAAAATCCTAACATGTCGTCGTGGCTGTTTATTTGGTGGCATCAAATGTGTCGGAAAGTCAAAAACTGATGGCACTGCTTCGGGTCTGAGACGTTTCTTCCACGTTCCAGGGCTCACTACGTAATCATCTTGTCGGAAAAGGTTTCCGCAAAGAAAACTGCAAGATGTAGGTTTAAAATCTTTCCGCTTCACGGAAGTAATCCACTTCTTTAGCAGCTCTGAGTACTTTAGAGGAAACCTGTTCAAAAACATCGAATTAGCAAACGCACTAAGTCTGTATTGTTGTCATATTGTATCGGTTGTTCTATTACCTGTGAAATGGTAAGTCACTTTCCTTACTCCATCGCTTTGTACAATTGAAAGCGGAACAAGAAATCACCATTTCGATAATCCTTAATTCCTTATACACCATACAGACCGAGAGAAACTTCTTGGCAAATTCAAATATGGCGGGCAATACAGACGATAGTAATCAGCTGGTAGAGCCATCTATCGTTAGGTCCGGTAGTTGAGCATCCCTCATTTCGCTAGCTTTCGACACGAGGCATTATACATAGCTATTGCAACTGGCACCGATATCTCATTGGTTGGCGGTAAGGGCCAATGAGACGTACCTGCTTGTAGGTAGATCTTTGAACATCTACTTTATTTATGATTTCTGAGGGGAAGGGGGGAGCCATCTTGAAGTGTGTATTTGTTGTGCCTTTCGTAACTGAGAGCATTAAATGGACGTATATCGAAAATTTACGAAGTGAAGATATTTGATTTGAAATCATGGGTCAGTTAATATCCCTCCCATCTTTAATGTCGAAAAATGTCACATTTTGTGTTTTGCATTTTTTTATGATATTAACATGTGGAATGAAATAAAAATGTTGTGTATACTAATTTTGGATCATCTGATTTCAGCGTCGTGTCATTTCCTAACTGATCTATGTCATGGCCTTTTAAGTTTATAGCAGTTGTTTCCGATGTGCAGTTTTTGTGAATGCTTTACATGGATAATGACCTTAGAATAATTCATTCATTTTGAAACTCTGAAGAATATTTTTTAGCACCTGGGGAAAGATTAGGTCAATTTTGTGGTTTAAATTTACCTGGGGCAACATTCTTGACAAAACGTATTTCAACGTTCAGGGAACTATCAGTTGCTGTTTCGGAAGTCTTAATACGTAGCGTTAAGCATTTTCTTCCCTAAGCAGCTGCCCGTCTCAACCTGTTTTATCGCTTCAAAAGCAGCGTTACATGATCGAATCACAGATAAGCATTGTTTTAAATGATCAGTGATTGGTTTCGTAGAATCATAATAAGACAGAAGTTCCTAGAACAGTAGTTGCTGTAGGTGATACTGCCAGCATTGGTCAATCAAAAGTGGTTGTCTTGTGTTATTGGCCAACTGCAGAGTAGGCTGTTATCCTGAACAGTGAAGTGTGGAAAAGTATATAGGCTAGCATGTATTGCGTGCTTGTCAAGTAGGTGATGCAATTTGGAATTTCTGTTCGTTGAGAGTTAATCAGGGTAGACCTAATGATTAATTTGCAGGCTGTTAATGAGTTTTAGACTGCTTTCTTCAGTGGCAAACAATCATCTGCTATTTGTTTGCGAACACAAATTGTGTGTTGCCATCCAGAAAGCTTTACATTGAAACTGTCAACAGTAATTTAGCACATTTACTTCTCCACAACTTTAAATCCATACAGGATTTTGACATTTTTCTGCATAGGGGTTCCTCATACTCCATAAAATTCAGATCCGTATATGTTTTCTAAATTAGGCCTTCACATAAAACTGGTGACACTCTTCCTCCAGAAGTGCAAAATTGAAAAGCAATATGTGTTTTTTCACTGAGAGACTGTCATTTGAAAGTTAGAGACATTAATGGTGTGCAGAGGGATACGAAAAAAATGGTAAAACTTTACAAAGGGCTTTTGGGGAAATTTAAGACTGCGGAACAGCTGATTTGTGAATCAACGTTTCATATGATTTTTTTTCCCTCAAATTAAAACATGAGTGGGGGAAGATAAGTGATCAGATTTTGTCAAAAGTAAGAACACATTCGCTCTTCATCATACATGCATGGGTGTTGCCAACATCTGCACATGGGCGGCCCACTGTAAACTTTAGGCAAAAAACTGCAATTTTGAGGTGAATTCCACAAAACACAAAGGTGATATAGGCTACTCCGCCATAATAGTGTCTCAGGATACCATGTTATCTCACCTGCTAGCCAGTGTTACATATTAGAGGTCTCGAACTTGCCAAGCAGTGAGTCAACAAACTGAAATTTGTTGAAAATTTTGTATTGAGAGTACTCACCTTTCCAGGACTGTGTATTCCCAATATCTAAAGGCTCTAAAAATTAGTGATATGATAACTTTGTCATCAGTGACAGAGCCACAGCTGGTGTCTACAGTTTTCAAATTAACTGAAAAGGGTTGCTTTCTGCTAAGATGATAATTGTGGATGTTTAGAAAATAATATTTACATGTTACTCACTTCATGTATTTCATCTGCAAACATATATTTTCTCTCACTATGACTGCTAATGGGTTTTGCCACTTTGTAACAAAACTGTACATTTAGAGTGATAGACCATTTGCTCAGTCTCTATTCTGAAACAAGAGCTCTGTTTCATGATGAGCACATTAGCCTATAGAGGTATGAAAATTTGTGCAGGAGGTGGACACTTTTTATTCCCTTCCAACTGATAGTGAAAAAAGTGTTAACAGCAATGTCCTCAAATACACTTTGCCATGTGGAAAAAAGATAAAAGCTGATTTCAATGAAAATTTTTAAGAATGCTGCATACATAACAAACTAGTTTGGATACATTACATCTGCCAACCTGATCCCTGGAAGTAATTGGAAAGAGCGGTGCAGTAAGTGATAGGACATTTCTTGACAGTATTAAAATTTTCCACTGCTTGCTTAAGTCATATCAATACATACTAGAGATGTGATATTAATTTTCAATCTAATCAACATGTCAGCATCTGAGAACAAAGTAACCCATTGTGGGAGCAGGATGATCTGATATTCATTATGTGCACAGTGCGAAAGTATGTACTCGTGCTTGTCATACCAAGTAAGTTAGGATGTGACAGCAGAAATATTTTGAAAGGCTCTCCTCCTTGAATTAATCACTGTATCACTTTTCTCTTGTCGCAAAAACAATTTTTGAGTCTGAACAAGGAAGGCGAATGTTACATTGTTTTCAGTCCGTACAAGTAAGACCTTTATACAGTGCATCCACCTGCATTTCTTACTGCACAAAGTAAGCTGTTAAAAGCAAAGTTGGATGCCCTATATAATAACAGTGAGATCAGTATTGCAGCATACTTGTACAATTTTTGGAAACAGCTAACACCAAAGAATTTCCTGCTGCTCACTATGATCTTACAATTAGTACAGTCTGGAAATTCATAGTTAATACAGTTTTATAGGCATCACTCATACTACAAAATGAAAGGAAGGCTGCAGGTCAAGTGTTTGTTATAACCTGTGGGACATTTCATTATAGTTCACACCTACAATGCATTGCTTTTGAAATTTGATTGTAGTTATGATATATACAGTTACCAGTTTGTTGAAACTGCACAGCTTCGATATTCATGGAGTGAACATTAGAGTTTCTACAAAAAAAAAAAAAAAAAATGCATTTTCTTCGTAACCATTGTAACTTTGAGTGAAGATGAATTGGTAGTGACAGGCGGAGTTACATACAACCTTGAAGTTCACAAAATGCTTTTACCTGTAATGAAACAGGTGCAGGAATATTTTTAAGTAATGCTCATGTCACATTTTGGTACTTTTCAAAGCAATTAGCTTCTTTGGATAATCACTTGTTGAAATGAATTGTGCATGCTGTAGCTGCAAGAGGGCACATGTCCAGAGAACTAGGTCGTAGATTCTTTCAAAGAGTACGTAATGATCAAGACATTTTTCGAGCTAACGTATTCTTTACTTTGGTGAACTACTCTTACAATATGATCTTTCAACCTACGTTGTTACCATTCATTGTCCTTTATGCCTCAAACATTGCAGACCTTTATAATTGTAGTTATTTTCAAGATACAATAAATTTTTCTTTCAATAAGAAGGAGATAACAAGAACTTAAGACAAGATTTGTCAAATGCTCTGCGGGGAAAAATTATCTTCCCAACATTGTTCTGAACATTCTGTAGTAGAATTGCAGTGTCAGCAAATTACTACGGACCACCACCCCAAGAATTCAACCATGTAACTAATTCAAATTTTGATTACTACATGCATTTGAGATTTACAATTGCAGTAGCATTAGCCTGGGTTTGTGACAGACATTAACTGTTACATTACATTGAAATAACATTTCTTGCCCACAGTTATATGAATTTATTCATTACAACCAATTTTGCTTGCTACAGACGATTGTTAAGGTTATAACACATTAGATGTACACCATGTTATTCAGAATGTATTCAAAAGCAACTGTAATGTCCAATTAATCTCCATGTATAACTAATTACAACTGATTCCATTTCCTGTCAGTGAATGTTACAGATGTATCTGAATAACATGATCAGATGTACATAATCTTGAAGGTGGTCTGAAGTGACCAAAATCGATACAGCTGTGTGCAAGAAATGTTGTTCAGAAAGTTCTGAATAGCTGTAAATCACCACTTAACAAAACTCCGTTACATTTCAGTTGCTCAGTTCTTAACAGTTTATCTTCCATTTTGTGTTCATGTGCAGGTGAATGAAATAAACATTGACACAGTTAGTTAAGGTTTGAAACACAGGAGTAGAAGTTGAACACTTAGCACCTGTATTAAACTAAGTTCTGAAAGAATTTACTTACTGGCACCAAAGATAGTCCATACCAACATTGAGATTATAGTCTACTTGGTTCACATCACCGATCTGCAACTATGCTGCTATCACTAAGGTAACAATCTTATCATCCAAGGATCAATAAAACACATTAAATGATATAAAAAATATTTTATTTGATTATTAAGTCTCTTCAGGACACATTTCCATTACATACAGAAGTAACAAAAATGCTTGAAATCTTTCATAAACATAAGAAAACATATCTTAAGAAACAGAGGGAAACATTACACCGGTCATTACCAAAAATCAAAAAGAGTATAAATATATGACAACCATCATGTTGTACATGAACCCACATTATTATAAACAGACACCAGCTAAAGGAAAAACCTTGAACAGACATATACAACAAGACAAGGACATATGTACAATTCAACAAAAAGATGTGTAACATTTGGAAATAGTGGGTAATTTATCTTTGTACTCAACTGGAAATAAAGGATATGACAATGCTTCTAGGTGACATTTACATTCCTTAAGTTAAACACTATTCTACTTATGTGACAGGATTACTTAGTGATTTATCTTATGAGATGCTATACATCATCATTCTTTCTCTGTAACTCATTATGAAAAACAAAAGCTTTACTGTCAGCCAATCCCAATACAACAAGAATAATCAGTTAAGAAACTTTTTTTTTTATATTTCATAATAAAATTACATAGTTAACAGAAATCCTTACAAATAAATCTGGACAGAGGAGATATCAACACTTTCACCAGGAAACCAACTGTTTCAAAAATAAATATATAAAAATAGTAGAACATAGGAGGAAAGTCCTGCTAACTAGCAGCTATGGGAGAGGCATGGGCCAGACCTTGTGGAAAAATTAGATGACAGGTACCAATACCATCTGCAATGAATGATACTAATGTTGACTTGGTTCCTGCTTATATGCAGTATGATGGCCCAACTGAACAGCTCCGTCAGGAGGGTCAATACACAGCTAGATCATCTGCTTCAGGCAACTACTTAGTCAGGCATAGGTTTCATTCCTGTTGATGCATTGGTAGGTGGGACTTTACAAGGCATGGCCAGCATCTGAATAGCAAAGGGGTGAAAAGCAAAATCTTGAGGGGGGGGGGGGGGGGGCAGGCACAAACTTGCGGGGGTAACTCGTTTTTAGGCTACGAACTTATGCTATTAGGGTTATTGCAAATTTTTGTGGTAAGCATACCAGTAAATTAGTTTACTATGCCTATTTTCATTCACTGCTTTCATATGCTGTCACATTTTGCGGTAATTCATCATTAAGAGAGAAAGTATTCAT
Organism: Schistocerca serialis cubense; assembly: GCF_023864345.2. NCBI lineage: Eukaryota > Metazoa > Arthropoda > Insecta > Orthoptera > Acrididae > Schistocerca > Schistocerca serialis. The sequence goes on from NC_064648.1 coordinate 166,247,038, forward strand.
CGCACATAAGTGCAAATCAGAATAATGCCTGCAATCCATCTAAGATCAGCTTGCAGACCTTTATTTAAGGAACTCAGGATATTCACAGAACCTTCACTAAACAAATATTCACTTATGAACTTTTTTGTTGTTAATAATTCATCCCAATTCAAAAATAACAGCAAAGTGCATAGCTATAACAGTAAAATAAAGTATGATCTTCACTATTGTGGGTTATATCTGACTTTGGGATGAAAAGGGGTGAATTACACTGCCACAAAAATCTTTGTTCATTTACCTAATAGCATTAAAAGTCTGATAGCCAAACATTTGAATTTTTAGTTATGATTTTTGCATATGAAGTAGTAATTGTAAAAAAAACTGTGTAACAATAACATTCCACTATTAAATGTAGTATTCATGAACTATGGAATAAGTATTAATTTAATGTAATGTAATGAGCAGCTCAGTCAAAAGGTAAAGGGCAATCCCATTCAGAATATGGTCACAGCTGTGGTGCCTCTTTCATAGTTTTACAGGATGTAATATGGCACGGTTAGTGTAAAGTTCTATATAGCATGCACAAAGCACAATCTCTCTGTTGGTAGCCTACAGCTGAAAGAGCAAATGTTCCCGAGTTAATTGCATATGGTGTTCTAATGCTACAATCTTGAGAAGAAATTATACCTATTAGTGCAAATGTGCTGTGTAACACCACTGTTGACTGTGGATGAATCAGGTGCAAGATCCCGTTATTTACTGCCTCACTACACACACACTAAGCGTCTTCTATGCAGGTTTTTCTTAGATCAGATACAAAAGTTTACTAGAAACACCAAACACAAGACGACAGTCTCATCATCAAAGCTTTTATCAATACAGTTTGGTGATTGTGACAGCTACTACAATTCCAGGAGAGTGTAGTTGTGGTTTATACTTACCACAGGTTGTGTGCCTTGCATGCTGGCCAGAAGTGGAGTCAGAGGACATGCGCAAAACATAAATGGCAATTCAATGTTGAAGAGTACTGTGTACACTGTGCTGAAAAACCTGCACATCCAAGCGCACAAAAAAAAAAAAAAAAATCTCAGAGCTACTGGATGGTTTCCTTACTTGTCTTTTGCATATACATGGTCTCAGCTACTGTTTCCACTTCCCAAGAGGTCTTGTATAATCGTCTCAATTTCTGCAAAGGATGGTGTTGCAAATGAATGTTCCTTCTTTTCACATGTCTTCCTTACTGATTGGAACTGTCTCTGAATCCTGCATGTCTCATCTGGTGGAGCTGAAGTTACTGGAAAATGTGGACCAACGAGTTCTTTTTGCGATGCAATGCCTGCCCTCATTTCTTTAATTAATTTATCAAATGACACAAGGAGAGAGCCAGCAGTTTCACTGTTAGCACTTCTTGCTAATTGTTGCACAATAGTCAGCCTGTCTTCCAAAGCAGCTCGGTAGTCAACAGTGCTGCCAGCACCTGAAGTCTGCTGAGCAACTATTTGTGTTAACTCCTGCACAGATGACTCTCTGCAGAAGCTGTCTTGCATAGGGAGCTTTACAGTTCCTTTGCTGATTTCCACTGCATGAATGTGTTCACAGAGGTTACCCTTCATCAAATTGTCTGTGCAAGAACACACACAACTGTGCACACAGATCTGAAAAGAAATACAAAATAATACATAATACACACATGTGGATTAACATCTCTTAAATTGGCACAAATGGTTGTTACACCTAGGAATTTAACTGTTGAAAATAAGTGTACATACCTTGCACTCAGTACAGGACAATGGGCATGCAGTGCAAGAGTTCTCTGTATAGGTGACAGTATATGGGGGCCGATCAGAAACGGTGTATACATGCCATGTGCCATCTTCAACACAGTGTATCAGTTCCTTATTGATACCACAACCTCTTCTGTGACTCTTACTTATTTCAGCACTGCGTGTAGTTCTCTCTGTCCCCTTACAAAGCCTTATTAATCTTTGAAAAAGTGAGTCCCTCGTTCTGTGCAACAGGGCCTGGATACATTTATCTACTCTGTTATTTATTTTCTTCAGTAAGTATGAGTATTTAAGAGTTTTATGGTTTGCTTCTAAGAACATATTTGTATTAAGGCCAAGTCCAATTCTGTAGCTGTATGCCCACATATGTGCCCTCCATGAATATCTATCTTTAAAGTACTTGCCAAACTCCTCAGTTCCTTCCTCCTCTGCACACCAAGTAAGAAAGCCATCCAGCAGCTCTGAGAATTTCTCTCTATCTGTCTGTAAGTGCAAAGTTTTCAGAGCTTTGTATACAGTACTCTTCAGCATTGCATTCCCATTTACTTTTGCACATATATTCCGTCTCCATGCCCGATCAACGTGCCAGGTACATAACAACCTATGTTCACTATGGCCCATAACTACACTCCAGGCACTGTAGTAGCAGTCACAGTCATCAGACATGAATACCTATAAAAATCAAACACACATGTTAATGCTATAGTTATTTTCAGCAAGCAGTGGATCAAACATTCTCTAACGAAACTGTCTTCTTACCTTTGTTTTGATGTTTCCAATACATTTTTTAATCTGCTCAAAGAAAACTTGCATGGACCTTGTGTCAGTATGTGTACTGAGCCAATAAGAAACTGGACATCCAGCACCAAATTCATCCACGGTCAACAGTGTGGTCAGATAAAATTTGTACTTATTAGTGCCATGTGTGCTGTCTATCAAAACTTTTTCCGCACAGAATTTTTTTGCCATTTTCTGCTGATACTCAGTCATAAGGATTATCATAAAGTCACTTTCTGATAATTTGTTTCCATTATCCTCAGTGCCTTGGGCTTTGTAATAAATCACCAGGGAATCTTTCCCTAGGCGCTCTTGTTGTCTCACCCACAGATCAACACTGGTTGCATCATCTTGGTGTGCACTACTATCGTCCAGCTTGTATTCTTTCCTAATATTTCTAATATCTTGTTTGCTTAAAAGATGAACTCTTCTGAAGAGTCCAACTTGAATGCTCTCTCTCACTTTCTTCAAAATTGTAGTATCAGGAACACCTTGTGCAATTAATTCAGCAACCATTGCCCTGTCAGCTGTGGTCAGATGTAGGCTACCCACAGAGAGACTGTGTCCTGTGTGTGTCCTGTAGAACTTGACATTAACCATGTTAGATGACACATTTTTTACTACCAAACAGGCAGGGCACGTGCCGCCAATTTTGATTGAAGGTTCCCTTAACCTTCTGCCTGAAGCTGTTTTGTCAACATATCCAGAACGGTGGCAAACAAAATAATCACATTTCTGTTTTCCCCTTGTTCTCATGAAGGAAACCTTCTCTTCAGCTTCCATCTGTTCCTTCCACAGAAAGAACTCTGAAAATAAAATTACAATGCATAAGTAATACAAACTTAAGTACAGCATTTGTGTGTTATTCTGAGGAAATAATTTAGTTGAAATACACAAGATAACACTGAGTAAGATCAAAACATATTAGCAGCTCTCTAATAATTATTATAAGCAAGGTGCCTGGGAAATAATGGTAATGGAGACAGTCTCTCCTACTCATGTGTCATAAGAATCTAAAAATGGTTGTGGTATGTACATACAATCAATGTCAGACTGCTTTATGCCAACATTCCAAACTAAGCCTAGGGCTACACTACAGATCAGCCTGTCGCCACCACCAAGATTTAGAAACATGTAGCATGCTGGGGCAAATCCAGATTAACAACTTAACAAGTCCAACAGTTTAGAGTAGTTTTAAGTTATACACTGAAGATATATTGCCAATCATTGATTACCCTATGATACTTTCTTACCTATATTTACATAAATGACACCCAACATGAACACTAATAAATACTAAATCATATCATAAACTCACTGGAAAGTCCTACATATACAAACAATGTACAACATCAGTTATCTGGCAAATACAAATAATAAACTATACTTTTGTTTCCTCACCTTCCACAGAATTAAATGTCATTTCCTTGCACTCCATTTTCTGTTGGTGAACACACTCCAAATGGTGTATCAGTTCTTGCCTCCGAGAGCATCTAAATGTATTGCACTCGGTACATGTCATCTAAATAACAAAAAAAAACAGGTTTTTGCTTAATATCTTAATAGCGTACTGCAACGGAAAAAGAACGTGTAAGCACAATTAATGCACTTATTCGTCCATCATGTTTCATACTGCCAATTATGAAGGAGAATCTTCAGGGATGTGGAACAACACAGTGAAGCCGCGGTGAGAAGCTAGGCCCTGCATTACTTAAATATCTAAAATAAGTTATTTGTGCTTCATGAAACTACTTTAAAAATTTAGAGGAAAGGCCGCATCCCGATATCACACTGGTGATATCTCCATAACGTTTTCGCCAATATAGCGCGCTTCGCCAATATAGCACGCTTCACTATGAACCAGCCATCTGCTTGCAGTTACATTAAGATTCACGCAGCACTCATATGGTGACAGAGAGGTAACCAACTTGCCTCCTACCTTTCCAGACGCGAAATTGTGTCTCTTCATGTGTTTGTTTACGTCTGTTACCAACTTGTCGCAGATATTACATATTTCTTTCCTAGGCTGTACATAAATATTCTTGCGATGCTTCATCCTCATATGTCGGTACAAGCTTTTTCTTGTATTAAAATTTGTTCCACACACTTCACACAAGCCTGCCACACCACGAGTCCGTTCAACATTATCCATAGTGTACCTTGCGACGATGAATTCATAAAAGCACCACACACCAAGATGGGTCCCGCGAAAATCATACGAAGCGTTCAAAGATCTACCTACAAGCAGGTACGTCTCATTGGCTCTTACCGCCAACCAATGAGATATCGGTGCCAGTTGAAATAGCTACGTATAATGCCTCGTGCTTTCGACGCCTGTCACTGTGCTAAGCAACGATAATACGCTGCAATTCAAAGACATTAATGTTACGACTGCTAAAGGAGATACACACCGAAAGGACTGTATATAAAGACTGATAAGCATAGAGCATTGTGGTCAGAAATATTTTTTGTAATATGTAAATTTCTTATTTTCTCATATATATATATATGTATCTATGTAAATTTTCTATACTGCCACGCTCGCTTGCGGAGCGTGTCAGTAGAGGAGGCATTGTAACGGTACTTTGACTACCGCGCCTCCGCCAATACAAAGATATAATTTACGATCGCGCACGCAGAAGAGCGCTGCACCAGCGACCGATTTTTATAAATAATTTTGTTCGTCTCTTTACTCTTTGCGTAGGTTTTTGTTTTTAACAACTAATTGATGACACTCTCTCTCTTGTCTTACACGATAGACGTGTATTTTTCGGCGATGTGTTGAATGCGCTTTTGGGTGGAAATTAAAATTATATTACAAAGCGAGGTTGTTTCAATAGTGATTCGAGGTGGTTATCACCAAATTTGTAAATTGATCATGACAGTGACAACTTGAAGAAGTTTTCAACAAACGGAGAAAAGTGAAAGATAGGTCGTCCTACAAGAGAAATTAGGAGGACAGCCATGAAGACTATATTGTAATTAATACTGCGTATTTAACAAGATTATAAGGTAAATTTCAATTAGTTTCTGATGCTATTTCCGTACACTCGCTTTTTGGTAGTGTTGCCGACCCGGTCTGCCATGCACGGTCAAATTACAGCACGATCTCAATCAATAATACGAAGTCCGCCTTATCCGTAACTGAAACCACCAAAATTCAAAACCCAATCAGATTTTCTATTTTATATTTTCACGGCAGAACCCCGAAGGAAAAGGAAACACTACAAGTCCTGTGGTGGCGCGGATGGCTAGCGCGGGTGCGTACAGCACTATGCCCATGTAGAGCACCATCTGCAGCGAGAAGGCAATGCTGGCGCACAGCCGGGCCGCCACGCCGAAGCGCATCTCCAGGTACTGCAAAAGCCAAGCACCGGCCACGGCTGTCAATACGCTCGTGCTCATACGCACACCACAACCGACAAAGGCATACGCGGTCAAAAGCACAAAATGGAGCCACGCATTAACATGAAGTTGTGCTTCAAATTAGGGAATGAAGCGACCGAAATTCATCGAATACCAATGCAGGGCTGCAGTATTGAAGCAGGGGGTAAAATGTACAGTCGTGGACAAAACGAGCGAGACCCCTCGCCTTTTCGTTATGCTGATACGCACAGCTTTAAAGTCTGCTACACAGCTTAACAGGCAAGGTGACGAAGTGCTACCAACTTACTATGCACAGGCTTGAAATTGAAAAACTATCCAAAATTTGTCAGACTGTTTTCAATCATGTGTAAGACTATATTAATACTGAAACTTCCTGGCAGATTAAAACTGTGTGCCCAACCGAGACTCGAACTCGGGACCTTTGCCTCTCGCCGGCAAGTGCTCTACTATCTGAGCTACCAAATCACGACTCACGCCCGGTACTCACAGCTTTACTTCTGCCAGTATCTCGTCTCCTACCTTCCAAACTTGGCAGAAGTAAAGCTGTGAGTACCGGGCGTGAGTCGTGCTTCGGTAGCTCAGATGGTAGAGCACTTCCCCGCCAAAGGCAAAGATCCCGAGTTCGAGTCTCGGTCGGGCACACAGTTTTAATCTGCCAGGAAGTTTCATATCAGCGCACACTCCGCTGCATAGTGAAAATCTCATTCTGGAAACATCCCCCAGGCTGTGGCTAAGCCGTGTCTCCACAATATCCTTTCTTTCAGGAGTGCTAGTTCTGCAAGGTTTGCAGGAGAGCTATTGTAAAGTTTGGAAGGTAGGAGACGAGATACTGACAGAAGTAAGGCTGTGAGTAGTGGGCGTGAGTCGTGCTTCGGTTGCTCAGATGGTAGAGCACTTGCCGGCGAAAGGCAAAGGTCCTGAGTTCGAGTCTCGGTTGGGCACACAGTTTTAATTTGCCAGGAAGTTTCATTACAGCGCACACTCCGCTGCAGAGTGAAAATCTCATTCTATGTTAATACTTATTAGTGTGTTAACCACAACACCTAAATATAAGATAGAAATGAAAGAATAAACGATAGGATGGTCTCTAGAAGAGCGTAGCATTCCAAAGGATTGGGAAAGGGCACAGGTCATCCCCGTCTTCAAGAAGGGATGTCGAACAGATGTGCACAACTATAGACCTATATCTCTAACGTCGATCAGTTGTAGAATTTTGGAACACGTATTATGTTCGAGTATAATGACTTTTCTGGAGACTAGAAATCTACTCTGTAGGAATCAGCATGGGTTTCGAAAAGACGATGGTGTGAAACCCAGCTCGCGCTATTCGTCCACGAGACTCAGAGGGCCATAGACACGGGTTCCCAGGTAGATGCCGTGTTTCTTGATTTCCGCAAGGCGTTCGATACAGTTCCCCCACAGTCGTTTACCGAACAAAGTAAGAGCATATGGACCATCAGACCAATTGTGTGATGGGATTGAAGAGTTCCTAGATAACAGAATGCAGCATGTCATTCTCAATGGAGAGTAGTCTTCCGAAGTAAGAGCGATTTCTGGTGTGCCGCAGGGGAGTGTCGTAGGACCTTTGCTATTCACAATATACATGAATGACCTTGTGGATGACATCGGAAGTTCACTGAGGATTTTTGCAGATGATGCTGTGGTCTATCGAGATGTTGTAACAATGGAAAATTGTACTGAAATGCAGGAGGATCTGCAGCGAATTGACACATGGTGCAGGGAATGGCCACTGAATCTCAATGTAGACAAGTGTAATGTGCTGCGAATGCATAGAAAGATAGATCCCTTATCATTTACCTACAAAATAGCAGATCGGCAACTGGAAGCAGTTAATTCCATAAATTATCTGGGAGGTCGCATTAGGTGTGATTTATAATGGAATGATCATATAACGTTAATCGTTGGTAAAGCATATGCCAGACTGAGATTCATTGGAAGAATCTTAACGAAATGCAATCCGAAAACAAAGGAAGTAGGTTACAGTACGCTTGTTCGCCCACTGCTTGAGTACTGCTCAGCAGTGTGGGATCCGTACCAGATAGGGTCGATAGAAGAGAGAGAGAAGACCCAACGGAGAGCAGCGCACTTCGTTACAGGATCATTTAGTAATCGCGAAAGCGTTACGGAAATGATAGATAATCTCCAGTGGAAGACTCTGCAGGAGAGACGCTCAGTAGCTCGGTACGGGCTTTTGGTAAAGTTTCGAGAACATACCTTCACCGAAGAGTCAAGCAGTATATTGCTCCCTCCTACGTATATCTCGTGAAGAGACCATGAGGATAAAATCAGAGAGATTAGAGCCCACACAGAAGCATACCGACAATCCTTCTTTCCACGAACAATACGAGTATGGAATAGAAGGGAGAACCGGTAGAGGTACTCAAGGTACCCTCCACCACACACACTCGGGTGGTTTGCGGAGTATGGATGTAGATGTAGATGAATTAGCATGAATTGTAACTAATGAAAATGAATTTCAGCTTATCGAGATAACGTAACTGTTTTAGTAAGACTAAGTACCCCAGATAGTTACGAATTAGCAAAATATTATGCGCATTCTTTCCCGAAATGATCTGTGTCAACGTTCAGCCCAGTCATACTGGTTTACCGCTGCTGACCTACCATGAAAGTGTGCAAATTTAGCAATGCGTTAAGATTCATAACGAAATTCAGTTAAAAATCATTTAGCGATATGAGGTGGGACAAGCATGTAATGGCAGTCGTGGGGAAGGCAGATAGTCGTCTTCGGTTCATTGGTAGAATTTGGGGAAGATGTGGTTCATCTGTAAAGGAGACCGCTTATAAAACACTAATACAAAATAATCTCGAGTACTGCTCGAGCGTTTGGGATCCCTATCAGGTCGGATTGAGGGAGGACATAGAAGCAATTCAGAGGCGGGCTGCTAGATTTGTTACTGGTAGGTTTGATCATCACACGAGTGTTACGGAAATGCTTCAGGAACTCTGGTGGGAGTCTCTAGAGGAAAGGAGGCGTTCTTTTCGTGAATCGCTACTGAGGAAATTTAGAGAACCAGCATTTGAGGCTGACTGCAGTACAATTTTACTGCCGCCAACTTACATTTCGCCGAAAGACCACAAAGATAAGATAAGAGAGATTAGGGCTCGTACAGAGGCATATAGGCAGTCATTTTTCCCTCGTTCTGTTTGGGAGTGGAACAGGGAGATAAGATGGTAGTTGTGGTACGAGGTACCTCCGCCACGCACCGTATGGTGGATTGCGGAGTGTGTATGTAGATGTAGATATAGACGTATGGTCGTGGACAAAACGAGCGAGACCCCTCGCCTTTTCGTTATGCTGATCCGCACAGCTTTAATGTGTGCTACACAGCATAACAGAGAAGGCGACGAAGTGCTACCAACATAATATGCAAGTTTACTCACAAGGAGATGGCACGACCGTGGGGTCGGGGATTTGTCCGAAATTGTGTGGTGAAACACGCCCCCTAACATCTCACGTGGTTAAAATAGTAGGACCCACTACTCGGAAAATCCCGAGAAAAATCGATCCAAAGTTTCGTAGATGCCTTATGAGTATAAAATATTAGTCCATTGCCAAACTGCTGTCTAACCTACATGGTTAGAGCTTACGCCAGAGGTCTCGGCTTCGATTCCTCCTCTGGTACTTTTTTTTCTTCTGTTGCTTGCAAAATTACAGCGCATTGTTACAGGAGAATCGTGAAATTAATTCCTGGGAAGATCTATAATTCACCCTCAATTATCGTCACCAATATCCCGAGACATGATTAAATAAGCCCAGTTTGCCTCAAAATTATCAGAAACTCAAAACATTTTCGTAAATGTTAATGGGGCATGTTTTTGTACAGATTTATTGCAAACGCCCTGTGATTGTAAAAAATCCGCTTTTATGTGCTGCGCAAGATGTTGCAAAAATTATTGCTTTGTTTGTTTTTACGATAATTACCACTGCGATTCTTGTTTATAATTATTATATCCCCCCCCATGAACCATGGACCTTGCCGTTGGTGGGGAGGCTTGCGTGCCTCAGCGATACAGATAGCCGTACCGTAGGTGCAACCACAACGGAGGGGTGTCTGTTGAGAGGCCAGACAAACGTGTGGTTCCTGAAGAGGGGCAGCAGCCTTTTCAGTAGTTGCAAGGGCAACAGTCTGGATGATTGACTGATCTGGCCTTGTAACAATAACCAAAACGGCCTTGCTGTGCTGGTACTGCAAACGGCTGAAAGCAAGGGGAAACTACAGCCGTAATTTTTCCCGAGGGCATGCAGCTTTACTGTATGATTACATGATGAAGGCGTCCTCTTGGGTAAAATATTCCGGAGGTAAAATAGTCCCCCATTCGGATCTCCGGGCGGGGACAACTCAAGAGGATGTCGTTACCAGGAGAAAGAAAACTAGCGTTCTACGGATCGGAGCGTGGAATGTCAGATCCCTTAATCGGGCAGGTAGGTTAGAAAATTTAAAAAGGGAAATGGATAGGTTGAAGTTAGATATAGTGGGAATTAGTGAAGTTCGGTGGCAGGAGGAACAAGACTTCTGGTCAGGTGACTACAGGGTTATAAACACAAAATCAAATAGGGGTAATGCAGGAGTAGGTTTAATAATGAATAGGAAAATAGGAATGCGGGTAAGCTACTACAAACAGCATAGTGAACGCATTATTGTGGCCAAGATGGATACGAAGCCCACACCTACTACAGTAGTACAAGTTTATATGCCAACTAGCTCTGCAGATGACGAAGAAATTGAAGAAATGTTTGATGAAATAAAAGAAATTATTCAGATTGTGAAGGGAGACGAAAATTTAATAGTCATGGGTGACTGGAATTCGAGTGTAGGAAAAGGGAGAGAAGGAAACATAGTAGGTGAATATGGATTGGGGGACAGAAATGAAAGAGGAAGCCGCCTGGTAGAATTTTGCACAGAGCACAACATAATCATAACTAACACTTGGTTTAAGAATCATGAAAGAAGGTTGTATACATGGAAGAACCCTGGAGATACTAAAAGGTATCAGATAGATTATATAATGGTAAGACAGAGATTTAGGAACCAGGTTTTAAATTGTAAGACATTTCCAGGGGCAGATGTGGACTCTGACCACAATCTATTGGTTATGACCTGTAGATTAAAACTGAAGAAACTGCAAAAAGGTGGGAATTTAAGGAGATGGGACCTGGACAAACTAAAAGAACCAGAGGTTGTACAGAGATTCAGGGAGAGCATAAAGGAGCAATTGACTGGAATGGGGGAAATAAATACAGTAGAAGAAGAATGGGTAGCTTTGAGGGATGAAGTAGTGAAGGCAGCAGAGGATCAAGTAGGTAAAAAGACGAGGGCTAGTAGAAATCCTTGGGTAACAGAAGAAATATTGAATTTAATTGATGAAAGGAGAAAATATATAAATGCAGTAAGTGAAACAGGCAAAAAGGAATACAAACGTCTCAAAAATGAGATCGACAGGAAGTGCAAAATGGCTAAGCAGGGATGGCTAGAGGACAAATGTAAGGATGTAGAGGCCTATCTCACTAGAGGTAAGATAGATACCGCCTACAGGAAAATTAAAGAGACCTTTGGAGATAAGAGAACGACTTGTATGAATATCAAGAGCTCAGATGGAAACCCGGTTCTAAGCAAAGAAGGGAAAGCAGAAAGGTGGAAGGAGTATATAGAGGGTCTATACATGGGCGATGTACTTGAGGACAATATTATGGAAATGGAAGAGGATGTAGATGAAGATGAAATGGGAGATATGATACTGCGTGAAGAGTTTGACAGAGCACTGAAAGACCTGAGTCGAAACAAGGCCCCCGAAGTAGACAATATTCCATTGGAACTACTGACGGCCGTGGGAGAGCCAGTCCTGACAAAACTCTACCATCTGGTGAGCAAGATGTATGAAACAGGCGAAATACCCTCAGACTTCAAGAAGAATATAATAATTCCAATCCCAAAGAAAGCAGGTGTTGACAGATGTGAAAATTACCGAACTATCAGTTTAATAAGTCACAGCTGGAAAATACTAACACGAATTCTTTACAGACGAATGGAAAAACTAGTAGAAGCAAACCTCGGGGAAGATCAGTTTGGATTCCGTAGAAACACTGGAACACGTGAGGCAATACTGACCTTACGACTTATCTTAGAAGAAAGATTAAGGAAAGGCAAACCTACGTTTCTAGCATTTGTAGACTTAGAGAAAGCTTTTGACAATGTTGACTGGAATACTCTCTTTGAAATTCTAAAGGTGGCAGGGGTAAAATACAGGGAGCGAAAGGCTATTTACAATTTGTACAGAAACCAGATGGCAGTTATAAGAGTCGAGGGACATGAAAGGGAAGCAGTGGTTGGGAAGGGAGTCAGACAGGGTTGTAGCCTCTCCCCGATGTTGTTCAATCTGTATATTGAGCAAGCAGTAAAGGAAACAAAAGAAAAATTCGGAGTAGGTATTAAAATTCATGGAGAAGAAATAAAAACTTTGAGGTTCGCCGATGACATTGTAATTCTGTCAGAGACAGCAAAGGACTTGGAAGAGCAGTTGAATGGAATGAACAGTGTCTTGAAAGGAGGATATAAGATGAACATCAACAAAAGCAAAACAAGGATAATGGAATGTAGTCTAATTAAGTCGGGTGATGCTGAGGGAATTAGATTAGGAAATGAGACACTTAAAGTAGTAAAGGAGTTTTGCTATTTGGGGAGCAAAATAACTGATGATGGTCGAAGTAGAGAGGATATAAAATGTAGGCTGGCAATGGCAAGGAAAGCGTTTCTGAAGAAGAGAAATTTGTTAACATCGAGTATAGATTTAAGTGTCAGGAAGTCCTTTCTGAAAGTATTTGTATGGAGTGTAGCCATGTATGGAAGTGAAACATGGACGATAAATAGTTTGGACAAGAAGAGAATAGAAGCTTTCGAAATGTGGTGCTACAGAAGAATGCTGAAGATTAGATGGGTAGATCACATAACTAATGAGGAAGTATTGAATAGGATTGGGGAGAAGAGAAGTTTGTGGCACAATTTGACCAGAAGAAGGGATCGGTTGGTAGGACATGTTCTGAGGCATCAAGGGATCACCAATTTAGTATTGGAGTGCAGCGTGGAGGGTAAAAATCGTAGAGGGAGACCAAGAGATGAATACGCTAAGCAGGTTCAGAAGGATGTAGGTTGCAGTAGGTACTGGGAGATGAAAAAGCTTGCACAGGATAGAGTAGCATGGAAAGCTGCATCAAACCAGTCTCAGGACTGAAGACCACAACAACAACAACACAATTATTATATGTATAAAAATAATTGAATGTTTCCCAATCGACTTTGTTATTCTGATTAAAAACCCAATGTTGCTCCTCATCTACTTTACAATGAAAAATGGAAAACCCACCGCCATGAATTGTGTTGTTGGACAAAAAGAAAATACTTTTTATTCAATAATGTAACTAATTTGTTAAAGATAATGTAGGTTTGGGAAGCTTTCTGAATAATTGGTGGAATAACCAAAGAAAATGAAACAGAACAGAAAAAATTGTGCTGGAGGAGGAATCGAACCCTAGACCTCTGGCATAACACTCCGCGCCCTAAACATCCAGGCCACACGGTGGCTGGTCAGTGGGCTAACATTTTATGTTCGTAAGGCACCTAAGAAACTTTAGATAAATTTTTCACGGGATTTTCTGGGTAGTGTGTCCAAATATTTTAACCACGCGAGGTGTTAGGGGTCCTCTTTCACCACACAAAATTTCAGACAAATCCCCGACCCCATGGTCGTGCCGTCTCCTTGTCAGCTGATTGCTGAGATAGCTAGCACTGGAGAAACAGCATCCGCTGCCACCACTTCGTGGGAAACGAAATACCTCAAGTACAAGCCAACGTGTTGTATTTGCATATATGTGACTATGACTTGTATCTAAAGTGTGGTTATGGATAGTACGTATGCTCAGATTGCGAATCTAACATCATGAATAAAGACAAGGGGAAATGAATTAAGCGTCCAATCTCTTCTGTAACATCAAATATATTTTAATTATTCTTTTTTAAATGAACTGCGCAGAAAATAATTCACCAGAAGTGAGTAACTTTTTAGTAACACGAGATGATATTAACAGCTTGCCGGCGCGGGTTAGCCGTGCGCTCAACGGCGTCATATTGCAGCCCGATTTGCTCCTTGTAACGTCAGTTCGAATCCTTCGCTGGGCATTGATATCTGTTAGGTTGTTGTTGTTGTTGTTGCCTTCAGTCCTCAGACTGGTTTGATGCAGCTCTCCATGCTACTCTATCCTGTGCAAGCTGCTTCATCTCCCAGTACCTACTGCAGCCTACATCCTTCTAAATCTGCGTAGTGTATTGATCTCTTGGTCTCCCTCTACGATTTTTACCTTCCACGCTGCCCTCCTATACTAAATTGGTGATCCCTCGATGTCTCAGAACATGTCCTATAACCGATCCCTTCTTCTAGTCAAGTTGTGCCACAAACTCCTCCCCAATTGTATTCAATAACTCCTCATTACTTATGTGATCTACCCATCTAATCTTCAGCATTCTTCTGTAGCACCACATTTCGAAAGCTTCTATTCTCTTCTTGTCTAAGCTATTTATCATCCATGTTTCACTTCCATACATGGCTACACTCCATACAAATATTTTCAGAAACGACTTCCTGACATTTAAATCTATACTCGATGTTAACAAATTTTTCTTCTTCAGAAATGCTTTCCTTGCCATGCCATTGCCAGTCTACATTTTATATCCTCCCTACTGCGACCATCATCAGTTATTTTGCTCCCCAAATAGCAAAACTCCTTTTTCTAAGTGCCTCATTTCATAATCTAATTCCCTCAGCATCACCCGACTTAATTCGACTACATTCCATAATCCTCGTTTTGCTTTTGTTGAGGTTCATCATATATCCTCCTTTCAAGACACTATCCATTCCGTTCAACCGCTCTTCCAAGTCCTTTGCTGTCTCTGACAGAATTACAATGTCATCAGCGAACCTCAAAGTTTTTAATTCTTCTCCAAGGATTTTAATACCTACTCCGAACTTTTCTTTTGTTTCCTTTACTGCTTGCTCAATATACAGATTGAATAGCATCGGGGACAGGCTACAACCCTGTCTCACTCCCTTCCCAACCACTGCTTCCCTTTCATACCCCTCGACTCTTATAACTGCCGTCTTGTTTCTGTACAAATTGTAAATAGCCTTTCTTTCCCTGTATTTTACTCCTGCCACCTTCAGAATTTTTGCCTTTCCTTAATCTTTCTTCGAAGATAAGTCGTAGGGTCAGTATTGCCTCACGTGTTCCAACATTTATACGGAATCCAAACTGATCTTCCCCGAGGTCGGCTTCTATCAGTTTTTCCATTCGTCTGTACAGAATTTGCGTTAGTATTTTGCAGCCGTGACTTATTAAACTGATAGTTCGGTAATTTTCACATCTGTCAACACCTGTTTACTTTGGGATTGGGATTATAATATTCTTCTTGAAGTCTGAGGGTATTTCGTCTGTTTCATACATCTTGCTCACCAGATGATAGAGTTTTGTCAGGACTGGCTCTCCCAAGGCTGTCACTAGTTCTAATGGAATGTTGTCTACTCTGGGGGCCTTGTTTCAGTGTTAGGTTAGGTAGGTTGAAGTAGTTCTAGATCCAGGGGACTGATGACCTAAGCAGTTTGTTGGCTTAGTTCTTAGAGCCATCTTTTGACCTTTCGCGTAAATTTTCTTTACATAAACGGCCGTATTTTTAGATTGCGTCGACATAGCTCACTTTTTTACACCACCAAGGGACCGTATACCGCAGAAAGTGCGATACATTTCCACTTATTATGTCCACCCCTACTCGAGGTAAACGTGTTTTAAGGGTTAGGTAGACAGACAGACGGTCAAAAAAGTGATACGAGTTTTTACCGATTTACGTGACAAAATCCTAACATCGAAAATAATTTCCACAGTTACTGAATATGAGGGCCGCATAAGAATTTCCGCTACTTTTTATTCGAAATGTTTCTGTTGCAGTCGATACATCAGCATACTAATCGTAGCTACGCTTAGGATCCAAATCACGTATAAAGGAATGCAAATAAAATCAGTTTGCCTATACACGTGGTAGTTCAGATCCCACTATTAATGCAACCGCGTTTTAAATGTGCGAGCATTCCCATTACTAGCTACCTTAAGGAACACGTCGGCTAATAAACGTTTTCTGGCTGTGACAGAATGCGGGGGGGGGGGGGGGGGGGGTGCAGAATTATCTTACTAAATTTACTCGCTAATAACAATTTTTTGTTATTTCGATAAACATCCCGAATGATTGTCACATAAGCGGTGACATACAGGTAGACGATTCATGTTTTTGAGTCCAGAAAACTTCATCTAACACGAAATGCAGATCATTTTGCCATTTTCATTGCGAAATTGCTGGCTTATTTATGTCTGGGGTAATAATAGAGGGCTGTTTGCCTGGGTTGTCTGCTAGCGTAGTGAAAGGTGTTTGCTACTGCAAGGGAGGTCTGGTTTGTTTTCTATTCGATGGAGGCAGATAGACTATCAGTAAAGAAATTTTAAGAAATTCTCCCGCCCCCAATAGGTTTTATTGCTACCTTTATTCTGTACTGGCGCCCTGTGGATATCGATGTGAAATTCTTATAGAATTTCATACTTGTTACTGCCTACTTTTTCCGCTTCTGTCAATAACTGAATGATTTTTAACTGAATTTCGTTATGAATCTTCACGCATTGCTAAATTTGCACACTTTCATGGTAGGTCAGCAACGGTAAACCAGTATGACTGGTCTGAACGTTGACACGGATCATTTCGGGAAAGAATGCGCATAATATTTTGCTAATTCGTAACGATCTGGGGTACTTAGTCTTACTAGAACAGTTATGTTATCTCGATAAGCTGAAATTCATTTTTGTTAGTACAGTTCGTGCTAATTAGCGTTTATTCTTTCATTTATATCTTATATTTAGGTGTTGTGGTTAACACACTAATCAGTATTAATATAGTCTTACACATGATTGAAAACCGTCTGACAAATTTCGGATAGTTTTTCAATTTCACGCCTGTGCCTATTATGTTGGTAGCACTTCCTCGCCTTGTCTGTTATGCTGTGTAGCAGACTTTAAAGCTGTGCGGATCAGCGTAACGAAAAGGCGAGGGGTCTCGCTCGTTTTGTCCACGACTGTACGTCTATATCTACATCTACAAGCATACTCCGCAATCCACCATACGGTGCGTGGCAGAGGGTACCTCGCATCACAACTAGCATCTTCTCTTCCTGTTCCACTCCCAAACAGAACGAGGGAAAAATGATTACCTACATGCCTCTGTACGAGCCCTAATCTCTCTCATCTTTGTGGTCTTTCCGCGAAATATAAGTTGGCGGCAATAAATTGTACTGCAGTCAGCCTCATATGCTGGTTCTCTAAATTTCCTCAGTAGCGATTCACGAAAAGAACGCCTCCTTTCCTCTAGAGACTCCCACCCGAGTTCCTGAAGCATTTCTGTAACACTCGCGTTATGATCAAACCTACCAGTAACAAATCTAGCAGCCCGCCTCTGAATTGCTTCTACGTCCTCCCTCAATCCGACCTGATAGGGATTCCAAACGCTCGAGCAGTACTCGAGAACAGGTCGTATTAGTGTTTTATAAGCGGTCTCCTTTACAGATGAACCACATCTTCCCCAAATTCTAACAATGAACCAAAGACGACTATCCGCCTTCCCCACAACTGCCATTACATGCTTGTCCCACTTCATATCGCTCTGCAATGTTACGCTCAACTATTTAATCGACGTGACTGTGTCAAGCGCTACACTACTAATGGAGTAATCAAACATTACGGGATTCTGTTTCCTATTCATCTGTATTAATTTATATTCATCTATATTTAGAGTTAGCTGCCATTCTTTACACCAATCACAAATCCTGTCCAAGTCATCTGGTATCATCCTACAGTCACTCAACGACGACACCGTCCCGTACATCACAGCATCATCAGCAAACAGCTGCACATTGCTATCCACCCTATCCAAAAGATAATTTATGTAGATAGAAAACAACAACGGACCTACCACACTTCCCTGGGGCACTCCAGATGATACCCTCACCTCCGATGAACACTCACCATCGAGGACAACGTACTGGGTTCTATTACTTAAGAAGTCTTCGAGCCACTGACACACTTGGGAACCAATCCCATATGCCCGTACCTTAGTTAGGAGTCTGCAGTGGGGCACCGAATCAAACACTTTCCAGAAGTCGAGAAATATGGCATCCGTCTGATACCCTTCATCCATGGTTCGCAAGATATTATGTGAAAGAAGGGCGAGTTGCGTTTCGCAGGAGCGATGCTTTCTACAGCCGTGCTGATGCGTGGACAGCAACTTCTGTCTCAAGGGAATTCATTATGCAACGAACTTTAACAGTGAGAACAGAGGAGTTGAAAATAAGCTAAGACAGTAAACACACACATCAAAAAAAAATTCTGTATCACCCCAGTTCCCAGAACTCTTGAAGATAGATGATGGCTGAATATTGTGCCACAGACACAGTCGCTTTGGCTGTTCAGAGATGTCACTAAACCTGCCGAAAGATGTAAACAACCACGCATGAGCAGCACATATTAGATGGAGGGGGTCGGACAGCCGATCAGTTCCAGTCATTCCACCAGGAAGGAGGTACATGGCTCGTGTCATCTGTAGTTCAACTGTGCATAGACGGTCAGTACCGCGGTTTGATTGCATCCACATTGTTACTTTGGGCCAGGAAGAGCTCTCAACAAGGAAAGTGTCCAGGTGTCTTGGAGAGAACTAAACCGATTGTGTTTGGACATGAGGAGATACAGAGTGACTGCAACAGTCGATGACATATCTCGCTCAGCCAGCCCAAGGGCTACTACTGCAGTGGATGACCGCTATCTATGAATTTTGGCTCGGGCCAAACCTGGCGCAACGCCACCATGTCGAATAATGCTTTTCGAGTAGACAGGACGTCCTGTGACGACAAACTGTGCGCAATAGGCTGCACGATGGGTAACTTCACCACGGACGTCTGTGGCAAGGTCCATCTTTACAACCACGACAATATGCTGGGCGGTACAGATGGGCCCAACAACATGCTGAATGGACCATTATTCACTGACGAGTGCCGCATATGCCTTCAACCAGACAATCGTCGGAGACGTGTTTGGAGGAATCCCTGTCAGGCTGAACGCCTTAGACACACTGTCCAGTGAGTGCAGCAAGGTGGAGGTTCCCTGCTGTTTCGGGGTGGAATTATGTGCTGCCGACATACGCCGCTGGTAGTCAGAGAAGGCACTGTAACAGCTGTACGATACGTGAATGCCATCGTCCAACCGATAGTGCAAGCATATTGGTAGCATAGTGGCGAGGCATTCGTGTTCGTGGGCGACAATTCGCGCCCCCATCGTGGGCATCTTGTGAACGACTTCGTTCAGGATAACACCATCGGTCGATTAGAGTGGCCAGCATGTTCTCTAGACATGGACCCTATCAAACATGCCTCGGATAGATTGAAAAGGGCTGTTTATGGACGACCACTCTGAGGGATCTAGGCCGAATCTCCATTGCGGAGTTTGTCAATCTGGACCACCAGTGCCTTGATGAACTTGTGGACAGTATGCCACGACGAATACAGATATGCATCAATGCAAGAGGGCGTATTAGAGGTACCAGTGTGTACAGCAATCTGGACCACCACCTCTGAAGGTCTCGCTATGTTGGTGATACAACATGCAATTTGTGGTTTGCATGAGCAATAAAAAGGGCGGAAATGATGTTTATGTTCATCCCTATTCCAATTTTCTGTACAGGTTCCCAAACTCTCGGAACTAAGGAGATGCAAAACATTTTTTGATGTGTGTACTTTATTCACAAATATTCGCAAACTTCGTAAATATCCAACAACGTGAGACCACTGTACGTACAGATTTCACAAGAAGCACTTGTTGATAGGTTCGAATAGTTTTACAACCAGTGTCAGAAGTTTCTTGTATTTAATGGTGATTGCTCTGCAGGCCAGTAAAGGAACTTTGCTAGCAACTTTTGTTTCCTTTATTTTCAGATATCATTCAGCGAACTTTTCAGAAGCACCTCATGTTACGACAGATTCACCAAAAGTGTGAAAATTCCGCAATAACATGAGGTTAGACAAAGTTCTGTTTATTAATGTAGCTTTTCTAACGTGTTTCATACAAAATTAAAAGTATGTGACAAACGCCAACATGTTTAATATGTTGCTGGTCCAACGTCTCTTGTTAAGTCTATGACCAAGTATCTCATAAGTGTAGCTGAAATTTAAATGCAGGTTAAACCTTTGTGATCTGAAACGACTTCCAACACCCGTGTCATCAATAAAAATGGCATCTACTCTGCCTATTTCTCATCTGGAGTCTCAAACACCAGAAGTCAGACCAAATGGTGAGCAGATAGTATGTTGTATTAGATAAGGGCTTCAGGAAGAAGTACCAGCTAATTATACAGCGGTAATTCCCCCTTGCTTCTTACTTTACAGTATTTACATACACTATGCGATCAAAAGTATCCGGACACCTGGCTGAAAATGACTTACAAGTTCGTGGCGCCCTCCATCGGTAATGCTGCAATTCGATATGCTGTTGGCCCACCCTTAGCCTTGATGGCAGCTTCCACTCTCGCAAGCATACGTTCAATCAGGTGCTTGGAGGTTTCTTGGGGAATGGCAGCCCATTCTTCACGGAGTGATGCACTGAGGAGTGGTATTGACGCCGGTTGGTGAGGCCTGGCACGAACTCGGCATTCCAAAACATCCCAAATGTGTTCCATAGGATTCAGGTCAGGACTCTGTGCAGGTCAGTCCATTACAGGGATGTTATTGTCGTGTAACCACTCCGCCACAGGCCGTAAATTGTGAACAGGTGCTCCATCGTGTTGAAAGATGCAATCGCTATCCCAAAATGGCTCTCCAACAGTGGGAAGCAAGAAGGTGCATAAAACATCAATGTAGGGTTGTGCTGTGATAGTGCCACGCAAAACAACAAAGGCTGGAAGCTTCCTCCATTGAAAAGACGACCACACCCTAACAAAAAATGGTTCAAATGGCTCTGAGCACTATGGGACTTAACATCTGTGGTCATCAGTCCCCTAGAACTTAGAACTACTTAAACCTAACTAACCTACGGACATCACACACATCCATGCCCGAGGCAGGATTCGAACCTGCGACCGTAGCACACCCTAACACCACCGCCTCTGAGTTTCACTATTGGCACTACACACGCTGTCAGATGACGTTCACCGGGCATTTGCCATACCCACACCCTGCCATTGAATCGCCACAGTGTGTACTATGTTTCGTCACTCCACACAATGTTTTACCACTGTTCGATCGTCCAATGTTTACGCTCCTTACACCAAGTGATGCATCGTTTGGCATTTACCGGCGTGATGTGTGGCTTACGAGCAGTCGCTCGACCATGAAATCCATGTTCACTCACCTCTCACCCAACTGTCATAGAACTTGCAGTGGATCCTGATGCAGTTTGGAATTCCAGTGTGATGTTCTGGATAGATGTCTGCCTATTACACATTACGACCCTCTTCAGCTGTCTGCGGTCTCTGTCAGTCAACAGTCGAGGTCAGCCTCTACGCTTTTGCACTGTACATGTCCCTCCACGTTTCCACTTCACTATCACATCGAAAACAGTGGACCTAGTGATGTTTAGGAGCGTGGAAATCTCGCATTGAGATGTATGACGCAAGTGACACCCAATCACCTGGCCACATTCGAGGTCCTTGAGTTGTGTGGAGCGCCCAATTCTGCTCTCTGACGATGTCTAATGACTACTGAGGACGCTGATATGGAGTACCTGGCAGTAGGTGGCAGCACAGTGCACCTAAGATGAAAAACGTTTGGGGTGTCCGGATACTTTTCATCACAAACTGTATCTGCATATCCTCTACAGTTAATTCTGTTTCTCTCTTCTTAACTTCCGCAGTTTAGTCTGCGCAGTCCTCCTGCTGGAGATTCCTGGTGCTACATGGGAACCTGTCAGCTCACTCTGAGATAAGTGCAGTTACTATAGGCACGAATTCGAAATATGGGTTAGCACCTGGACACCCGGCAGCATGGTCACATATGCTACAGGCAGGTTGCCTTCACTCATACAGAGTCTGTGGGCATCAGGTAGCCCGCAGGTGGGCATGTGAGCTGCAAGAGCCTACTGTACTCCTCACCTACTGAAAAAAAAAAAAAAATGCAGAATTGACCCAGACGCAAAGGCAGACACTCTCGTAGAAGTCTTCACCAATGACTTCATCCTCCAGAAGCAGTGGGACAGCTACAAATATTCATGGCGAGACAGGACAAAAACTGCCACACTGAAGAAATCACTGCAGAAAGAGTGACGACTCCAACCACCTCAATGCAAGGAAGGCAGGTGACCCTGACCTCACGAATAAGATGCTGAAACTAATGCTCCCAATAGCAGCCTGGCCAAGGCATTCAATATCTTACAAACTGGACAGTACACCTGTTATAACCTTTAATCACCAATAATTGCGTGGATATTCAAACACACTCACTTAGAAACAATAGCTGGTTACATGATAACAACTCAGTACCTCTCATTCGACTGCCGTGCCGTGACATGCGGCCGGCGCCGTTCGTAGCTAGGTGGCGCTCCCGCGCTCAGCCGAGTTGCAGAGCGCCTCTATTGTCGTTTGCGCGTACTGTCGTGGCGGCACTGTTAAATCTCGTGGCACTGTCACAACACTTTCCCCATCCTTTCCCCTCACTTCCTTGGAGACACGGACAGTGTGGAGACATTCGTGGCCTCTTGTGAGGCACTGAGAAGATCCCGCAGAGAGACACGAGAGTATGGTCGAAAACGTCCAGGACGAAAGCTCGTTCGTGGAACGTGCCTCCTGGACGAGATGATGGGTGAAAACTCCGGAGGAGCATCCATAGGTGTCGTGGACCTGGGGGTGTTCTCCAGCGAGATGGGTTCCGGGGAAGGCGGCGTTCGACTGGGGCCGGTTTCGGCGTACTCAGAAGCGGCAGCGACGTTGGCTGCATCAACACGTACGGTAGACCGGCAGCAGCGACAGGACTGGCGTCTCGGGCTGGTGGAGGCGAAGGAGGGGGCGGTGGCACCGGCGTGGCCACCACTCGTGGGCGCATCTGGTCGTAATGATGAACAACCGTGCCGTTGTCCGTACGTATTTCACAAAGCCGGCGGCCGCGAAGAGCCTTGACCACCCCTGGAATCCATTTAGGGCGAGATCCATACCCTCGTGCCTACACGTCGGCGCCTACCGAGTATTTTCCCGCACTAGGGGACACAGGACTAGGCCTGACAGGGTGAAGCAGGTGCAGTAGAGTGCGCGGTTGGCGGCCATGCAAGAGTTCAGCAGGGCTGCGATCACCCAGAGGCGTGAAGCGATAAGAACTCAGAAATTGCAGCAGAGCGTCATCTGTGGAAAAATAACTAAGGAATTTTTTCATCTGGCTTTTGAAAGTGCGGACGAGGCGCTCGACCTCCCCATTTGATTGCGGATGGAAGGGCGGTGCTGTAACATGATGAATCCCTTGTCCAGTACAAAAATTACGGAAGGCCTGCAAAGAGAACTGAGGGCCATTGTCCGTGACGATCGTGGATGGAAGGCCTTCTAGCGCAAAGATTTTGGACAAAGCCAGCGTCGTCGCCGCAGTGGTGGGCGACGGACATCGAATAACAAACGGAAACTTCGAGAAGGAGTCAATCAACTAGCAAATAAGTACCGAGGAAGGGGCCAGCAAAGTCAGCATGCACCCATTCCCATGGCTGCGCCTGATCAGGCCACGGAGAGGGCATTGGACGAGGTGCAGCCAGTTGTTGAGCACACTGACCACACGCAGCAACCATGTGGGCGATGTCCAAATCAATACCAGGCCAATAAACGTGCCTGCGGGCCAGGGACTTAGTTTGAGAAATCCCCCAATGGCCTTCATGCCGTTGGGCGATAGTGAATATCATAGTGAAAACGAGACAAGTATAAGGCCCAACGTTGCAGGCGGTGAGCTGCCTTATCCGGAAGTGACGCCGATGGGCTGAACAGAGAGACCAGTAGCTTGTGGTCGGTGATGAGGCGAAACTTAGAACAATGCAAAAAAATTCTGAACTTTATTAGAGCATAAATGATAGTGAGCGCCTCCTTTTCGATTTGAGAGTAACGCCGTTGCGCATCGTTGAGGGTCTTGGAAGCATAGGCGATGGGTCGTTCCGACCCATCCTCATACCGATGGGCGAGAATAGCCCCTGGGCCATACTGTGACGCGTCAGTCGCCAGAACCAACTGCTGACCCGGACGGAATGTGGCAAGACAAGGCGCCGACTGCAATTGAGCCTTCAGGCGGACAAAAGCCTGCTCACACTCGTCGGACCAACAGAAAGGGACGTTTTTTCGTAACAGCTGACACAGAGGATGAGCTACCGCCGCCGCGGATGGAATGAATTTGTGATAATAAGCAATCTTGCCTAGAAACACCTGAAGTTCTTTGACCGTAGACGGCTGGGGTAGAGCGTTAATGGCCGCAACGTGCTGACGTAGAGGACGTATAACCTCACGGGACAAGTGGAAACCAAGATACAATGGAGGGTTCGAAGAACTATGAGTTGTCCAGATTGCACCTTAACCCAGCCGAATGCAAAACCCGAAACAGTGAACGCAAATTGCGAAGGTGCTACTGAGTGGAGGCCCCCGTGACAACAATGTCACGGGGGCAGCCGGGAAAGGAAGCCGTGAGCTGTTCCAAAAACCGCTGAAAAATGGCCGGCGCGCTAGCGACGCCAAATGGTAACCGCTGGTACTGCTACAACCCACAAGCAGTGTTGAAGATGAGAAATTCCTTGGAAGAAGCATCCAACGGCAATTGATGGTATGCCTCCGATAAGTCAAGTTTGGAAAAGAACTGGCCCCTAGCGAGGTTGGTAAATAACTCCTCAGGACGGGGAAGAGGATAAGTGTCAATGAGGCTCTGAGTGTTCACAGTGGCTTTAAAATCACCACACAATCGCAGACTCCCGTTTGGTTTAGAAACCACTACGATTGGCGATGCCCATTCGCTGGAGGTAACAGGAAGGAGAATCCCTGAAGCTGTTAACCTGTCTATCTCAGCCTTGACAGGTGCACGCAACGCTACCGGAATGGGGCGTGCCCGGAAAAACTTAGGGCGAGCTGTAGGTTTAAGAGTAATGTGGGCTTCAAAATCCTTGGCACGACCCAGACCAGCGTAGAACACGGACGAAAATTCAGAACACAAGCCATCCAGCTGTTGATACGGAATGTCCTCAGATATGAGGTGCACATCATCATCAATGGAGAACCCGAACAACTGGAAAGCATCATAACCGAACAGGTTTTCAGTGCCCGCATGATCCACCACATAAAACGTGAGATGCCTAACAACAGACTTGTAGGCAGTGGAAGCATCACACTGGACAATGATAGGAATTTTCTGTTTGTTATAAGTTCTCAGATTTCGCGTAACTGGAGACAAGGGAGGCGAGCCCAACTCCAAATACGTGCGAGAATTAATGGGAGTTACTGCAGGGCCAGTGTCCACTTCCATGTGAATGTCTTTATCCAGAACACGAACAGTAACAAACAACTTATTTGTTTGAGAAAACACACAGTTAACATCCATGTCCGATGCCTCGTCCTCGTCGACAGGAACTTTAGAGGACTGACACACAGAAGCAATGTGGCCTTTTTTCCTACATGAATTACACGTGGCCCAACGTTTTGGACACGCGGCCTGTCATGCTGTAAAAAACAACGTGGACAAGAAGGAAGTGCAGAACGAACTTGCTTCTGTGGCTGCTGTTGTCGCTGCAAGCGTTGCGGTCCACCGCGACGTTGTGTACGTGAGTGAACCGCCGCCACATCTTCGTTCTCCTGTGAAACAGGCAAATTGTCCGTGTCGAAAGTCGACTGTACAGCGCCTACATCACACCACGCGTCTATTTGCGCGCCAGCAGCGTAAGACACTTCAAAGGATTGAGCGATGCTTAGAACTTCCGACAACGACGGGTTTGGCTGTTGTAGGGCACGTTGCCAAACTTCTTTATCAGGAGCAAGCCATAGAATAGCATCCCTAACCATTGAATCAGCATAAGACTCATGATGAGTGTCTGTGACAAACTCATATTTCCTACTCAGACCGTGTAGTTCTGCCGCCCAAGCCCGGTAAGATTGATGGGGCTGTTTACGACACCGGTAGAATGCCACGCGGGCGGCAATGACGTGGGTGTTTTTTCGGTAATAGTTAGACAATAAGTCACTTATTTCTTGGAAGGACAGAGAGGCAGGTTCCCGCAGAGGAGCTAACTGAGATAGCAGCTGATAGATCCGTGGGGAAATCCAAGATAGAAATAACGACTTACACATAGGAGCGTCGACAATGCCGAAAGCCAAGAAGCGTTGCCGCAAACGCTTCTCATAATCCTCCCAGTCTTCAGCGGCCTCGTCGAAAGGAGGGAATGGAGGCGGAGAAGAGGAAGACAGACGATGAGTAAGCGACGTAGACAACGCCTGAATAGTAGCCGTCAACTGTGTTTGTTGTTCAATGAGCGCTTGCATAAGCTGTTCCATGTCTGCTCCGTCACGAACACACAAATCCACAACGCAGTGAAAATATCCGACCTCGTCACCAAAAAGTCTTATAACCTTTAATCACCAATAATTGCGTGGATATTCAAACACACTCACTTAGAAACAATAGCTGGTTACATGATAACGACTCAGTATCTCTTATTCGACTGCCGTGCCGTGGCATGCGGTTGGCGCCATTCGTAGCTAGGTGGCGCTCCCGCACTCAGCTGAGTTACGGAGCGCCTCTATTGCCGTTTGCGCGTACTGTTGTGGCGGCACTGTTAAATGTCGTGGCACTGTCACAACAGTAACAATGAAATCTGACCTAAATAACCAATGAGCAGATTTATGCCTACATCACACACAAATATTACTGAAAATCAGAACCAAAACAGCCAGAGATAGGAAAGAGAGAAAAAATTATTGGTAGTAGTTGCGGTATAATTACAGCAGGTGACGGATGCCAGCTTGATCTGCCACAGTATGCCATGACCATCCCCTGTGATATGTTCAGTTGTAGCTTATCTTCACTGAGCCAGTGTTTATTAACACACAATGTAGTCTTCTTGTTTACACCTAATAGACTACTAAGATTACCAATTTTATTTTTTAATGACCTGACATTTATATATAAGAATAATCCTGAGTCAGCACCACAAAATGGTAAATGTGGATTCTTAGGCAGTAGCACGTCATTGTCTTCACTTTATACACAGTCTTCTGTTAAGAGGAGATTGCATACACACAACAGCAGATAGCTCCTTGATTGCATTGAATGCAGATGCCCCCGGCAAAGTAATTTGCTCAGAACCACCCACATAAAAATCACGGTTCCTTTCTTGTTCTGGCAGTCTCTCATACAATGACTTCTTTCTTTTCATACAAAATTCTGTGTATTTGTTTTATGCAATGTCGTACTAATATAATTGAACATTTGTAATACTGTCCAATGAAAGGAAAGTAATTGTTTCCTTTTTCATGGATTTGTCTATGCATTTGTAGCATCAACAGTAAATATGAAAAGATGACCAAATAATGTATTACTTATATTATTATAAGGTGATAATTTAATGGCACAACTGAAAAATGGGACTGCCTGTTAGGACACATCTTGAGACATGAAGGAATAGTCAAGTAAATTTGGTACTAAAGGGAAGTGGGTGGGGTAAAAATTACAGAGGTGCACCTAGGTCTGACTATGGTATGCAGGTTCAAATGGATGTAAGTTTTTCTTTATAATAAAATGTAATGTAAGCTGTGCCTTATAACAAAATGTATCCAAGTTACCTGAATAAATTAATTACAGTTACAGCCCATGCTTTTAAGTGTGATATCCTCATGGATTTGTGCATCAGTACAAATTGTCAGGGGTATCAAATACAAGTCTGTATCACTTTTATTTTCAATTAACTATTCTCAGTTCAACTATTTACTATCAACAAACATTTGATATAATAGTCAGTGAATGTAGATGTATTTATAATGCATTTATAATATGATCCAGCATGTTGAAGAAAGTTTACAAGAAAAAACTCCATCTGAACAGCCCTTGAAGGACCAACGGTACTGACTGGCTGCTGTGTCATCCTCAGCCTTAGTCATCACCGGGTGTGGATACAGAGGGGCGTGTGGTCAGCACACAACTCTCCCAGCCGCTGTCAGCTTTTGTGACCAGTGTCACTACTTCTCAGTTAAGCAGCTCTCAATAGGCCTCACAAGAACTGAGTGCACCTCGCTTGCCAACAGCACTGCGCAGACCCCGATGGTGACCCATCCGAGTGCTAGCTGATCCCAATGGCTCTTAGTATCGGTGATCTGACGGGAACTGATGTTACCACTGTGGCAAGACCATTGGCCAAGAAAAATATTGGTTTCCTTTTTTATTGTGTTGTGACCACAGGAAACTAAGGTGCAATTGACTTGCGCATGTTCCTTGGTGTAATATATAACACACAAACTTCAGCATGTTTACACAAAAAACATTAAATACAAAATAATTTTTAATCATTATGGGCACCAAATATTTAGGTATTCTGTGTAATATTTTCACCCCTAGGAGATTTGTATGTTTGCGATATTAATGGCTACTTGCAAATTGCTTCCCCACAAATAAAGAGTATTAGATACGTATTTCAACACAGGAAGCAAGCTTACAGGATACTCCCTCAAGGTAAAATTCATGTCTGTTGGTAATACTTTGTCAGTGGTGTTAATAATGCAATATAACTTATGCCCTTGTTCCCTGAAAACCAAGTTGAACCTGGAATATTAGACAATGAATACCCGTGTAATAAAACCTCAATGAATACTGTAATGTTTAATACAGTTACAATTACACATTTTGCTCATTTTTACTCTCAGTGTATTTCCTTTGCCACAACTGAATAATAAATCTGTAAAAATGTAATTGCAAAAATCACAGTACAGCGTTTAAATATACTATCAATACTGTACCGATTAGAGTGAGTACTGTTATTTGCTAACAAGAATAGACAATACATTAATCATTGTTTATTAGCATGTTTATGACTAATGTAGAAATAAGCCAAAAACCTGTAGTCATTCTTGAAGCACTTAACGGTGCTGTACTTCATGCACATTCCTCAAGCATGCAGCATCAGTATTTGGGCATAGTCTGAGAGCGTTAAGACAATACACAGTAGTTGAAGTGGATGCGGTATCTTCTGTGAACAATGTTACTTCCCATGTTTTGATGTGGGAATGGTCTTGTGTTGACTTTATAAAGTTCTGTCGAATCATAGTTACAATAAGACACCTCTTTAAATTGCATATTTCTAGTTCGTTAATGAATTTACTATAGGTGAACATGGATTTGACCTATTTACAACGAGAATCATCACACTCATTGATGTACTTCATTGGCAATCCTTTATAATTTCGTTGCAAGGAGCATACAATCTGTTCAGTTGGAAGCCGCCTGACCCCTACTGAAGGAAGCCTACCACCTACTGAGCAGCCCACCACTGGCGAGCACAAGCTGAGCCGTGATTGATGCAGGTCAGTGCGCAAATGGGTGTATAACAGCCTCCCAAATTAAAGATCACTCTCAACAACACGAAAGACACTAACACCCCAGATGGACATCCACAGTGATCACCCTGAGATGAAAGGCAAAAAGGTGATGATGGCCAACTGCGCAACACGAATGACAGAGGCTACCTGAGAGGATAGTGTCAGATCAACTCGAACAGTGAAGATTGCCCAAACAACGATAGCTGATGGAGTAAGACACTACAAAGGGTGGCTGGCACAGCAGGAAGAACTGAATCATAATATCAGCAACATTGAAGAAGATTAAAGACACCAAAGACTGAGTCGTCTATGAGACACCATGGCAGACCATTTTGGCTACCATATTGGAAAGGAAAAGATTAGTCCCAGCTAAACCTGGAACTTGAGGAAAAAAACCCCAATGCATAACATTATTTACTTGTCATTTTCTTATAATATATCCCTTAGCTATACGAGTACCATATATAAATTGAAAGTTCTTGTCTTTTCTTTAGCTATGTGTATTATTTCTGTGTCAAATTTGTAACAGCAGTTTAAAGAAATAGTTTAAAATGGTAAGATCGAACAAAAGAAATTATCTGCTTTTTGCAAGAAAAGGGGGTATAAATGCAATAAAAGTAAAAGTTGTTAATACCTATGGCTGGAAAGGGTAGTTAGCATGCACTCAAACAGCCTGCTCTTCCCCTGATGGAGGAGACTAGGGGCAGGGGAGGGGGGAGGGGGGAGGATGATAACCTTACCTTTAATTTTTTTGGGGGTGGGGGTGGGGGATGGAGGGCAGGCTTGGATAGCAATGGAGCAGTTTGCATCAGCTAACACTAATAAAATAAGATACAGTGTTAAGTCATGTTGTTAATGACATGCCATACCCATGGTTCTAAATATGTGTTACTCAGGGAATATAGCTGATAGTTATTTATCTGTGTTATTTCTTTCAGGTAACTTAAAAAAAAAAGTTTAGGCTAATCAATGGACAACCTGCAGCTAGTCGCCTTTCTCATGCCCCCTGCCAAATTAAGAGAAATAGGGGAAATAATTTATAAGCTTTTGAAACTTTAGGAAAATACTCATACTGGATTTAGTAATGAGAAACAGAAAAGTTCCCTCTCCTTGTGGGTGAGTGTCTGCCTCCACCACCCTTTAATTCAATTTTTTGAACTTTATTTTTCTGTTTTTGTGAAAAACAGTTCATCATTCAAAGACGTCTATTACAATGAAAAATATTTCTAGTGAAATTCTGCTCAAAGAAGTTCATATGCATGTTTTAAACAAGACAAACATGTTAGGATTACAGGAGACCACTCATCGGAAAACAGAAGTATTGAGTCTACAGACGTTAAAGTAACCTCTGGCGTGCCACAGGGGACTGTTATGGGACCATTGCTTTTCACAATATATATAAATGGCCTAGTAGATAGTGTCAGAAGTTCTATGCGGCTTTTCGTGGATGATGCTGTAGTATACAGAGAAGCTGCAGCATTAGAAAATTGTAGCGAAATGCAGGAAGATCTGCAGCGGATAGGCACTTGGTGCAGGGAGTGGCAACTGACCCTTAACATAGACAAATGTAATGTATTGCGAATAGATAGAAAGAAGGATCCTTTATTGTAGGATTATATGATAGCGGAACAAACACTGGTAGCAGTTACTTCTGTAAAATATCTGGGAGTATGCGTGCGGAACGATTTGAAGTGGAATGATCATATAAAATTAAGTGTTGGTAAGGCGGGTACCAGGTTGAGATTCATTGGAAGAGTCCTTAGAAAATGTAGTCCATCAACAAAGGAGGTGGCTTACAAAACACTCGTTCGACCTATACTTGAGTATTTCTCAACAGTGTGGGATCCGTACCAGATCGGGTTGACGGAGGAGATAGAGAAGATCCAAAGAAGAGCGGCGCATTTTGTCACAGGGTTATTTGGTAACCGTGATAGCGTTGTGGAGATGTTTAACAAACTCAAGTGGCAGACTTTGCAAGAGAGGCGCTCTGCATCGCGGTGTAGTTTGCTCGCCAGGTTTCAAGAGGGTGCGCTTTTGGATGAGGTATCGAATATATTGCTTCCCCCTACTTATACCTCCCGAGGAGATCACGAATGTAAAATTAGAGAGATTTGAGTGCGCACAGCGGCTTTCAGACAGTCGTTCTTCCCGCAAACCGTACGCGACTGGAACAAAAAAGGGAGGTAATGACAAAGGCACGTAAAGCGCCCTCCGCCACACACCGTTGGGTGGCTTGCAGAGTATAAATGTAGATGTAGATGTGGAGTTGCCGATAGACACAAACAAAAGAAAGAAAACTTGCTAGCTTTAAGACTTATCCTTTGACGAGCTAGACTAACAAAAACAAACTCTCTCTCTCTATCTCTCCCTCTCTATCTCTCTCTCTCTCTCTCTCTCTGTCTCCATGCTGCCAGCTAGACTGACATGTAAGTGATATTTTGATTTTGTGGCAGGTGGGCTGATTGTGGCGGGGTAGCGTCAAGTGGAGTGGGTCAAGAGAAAGGATGTGGGAGGCAGCGAGGTGAGCTGGTAACGGGTAGCTAGCAGCTTGGACATAGAGGGCCAATTTGCCTGCTAGGAATGTGGGAGGGAGGGGTGGCAGATATATGGGATGGCACAATTGTAGTGGCCAGTGGGAAGGGGCACATGCTGAAAGCAACTTAACTTGGGAGGGGTGACAGGACAGAGGCGACAGAAATAAGGTTGAGGATTTAGGGACAGCAGGTTAATGTAGGTTGAGGCCTGGATAATTTCAGAAACAGAGAAAATGCTTTAAGGGTAACTCTGGTCTGTATGGTTCAGAAAAGCTAGTGGTGGAGGGGAGGATCTATATAATCTGGGTTGTGAACCAGCCATTAAAATCAATCATTTTATATTCAGCTGCAAGTTGTGCCACAAAAACGGTCTACTTTGCTTTTGGCCACAGTTTGGGGTTGCCCATTATCCTGGTAGACAGCTGGTTGGTAGTCATACAAAATAGGAAGCTGTGCAGTGATTGCAACAGAGCTGGTATATGATGTCTGCTTTCACAGGTGGCCCAGCCTCTAATGGGGTAGGATGAGCCAGTGACACAACTAGTGTAGTAGGTGCTGAGTGTGTGGGTTAGACAGATCTTGTACTTTGGTCTGCCCCATGTATAAGATCTTTGTGATAAGCAGCTGAGTGTGGGCGTGGCACAGAGATACACTAGGATGATGTGTAGGTTGGGTGTCCAGCGAAACACCACTTCAGGAGGGGTGCAAAGGTTCTTGGGTAGGATGCCCATTTCAGGGCGGGAAGAGAGATGAAGCCCTGGTGAACAATATGGTTCACCTGTTCCACTCCAGAGTGATATTGGGTGATGAGGGGACACTCCTTTTAGCTGCTTCTTGGGGATGGTGGAAGGATTGGGTGTGTGTGAGGATACAGCATTGGAAATTTATTTGTGGACTAGACTGGGGGAATGTTGCTGTCTGCGAAGGCCTTTGTGAGCCCTTCAGCGTACGGGGCAAGACAGTTCTCAGAGCAGATATGTCGTCCACAGGTGGCTAAGCTGTAGGTGGAGGGATTTTTTTTTTGTGTGGAAGGGATGGCAGCTGTCAAAATGTTGGTGGTTAGTGAGTTTGATGTTGATTGAGGTGTGGATGGAGCCATCAGAGAGGTGGAGGTCAACTTCCAGGAAGGTGGCACATTGTGTAGAGGAGTATCAGGTGAAGCACATAGGAGAAAGGATGTTGAGGTTCTGAAGGAATGTGGATAGGTTGCCTTGGCCCTGAGTCCAGATTGTTAAGATGTACCATCAACAAACCTTAACAAGACTGGGGGGTTGGGAGATGGATCATTGAATAATTGGGGAATGACTCCATAACTGTAATGTTTGGTCAGTTTGCATTCTAAGCATTTTCATAGTAATTGTATCTCAATCTAAGAGTCATTCATTGACATCCTGCAATAAATCCTACAGTGAAAATTGGGATTTCTCTGAGGAACCTAGAAAATTGCACACTTCCTGCAAAGCAGTATCAAACTTGGTACCAATACTGTGCCCCCCCCCCCCCCATTTCAAACAGTTGAGGGGTTTGACACTACTTTAGCATAGCAGTCTTGATGATAACAGTCTTCTGCAGCTACTGAACAGAAAACATTGTTGATATTTTCAGCAACTTTTCTGCAAAAATCATAAGCACATTTCTCTGCTTTCTCAGGCAGTGTGTGTTTCAGAGTTAATTGTATCATTGCCATCAATATCTTAGTGAAAGTCTTGTGAGTGGGGTTCAGTCATCTGGAAAAGTGCCTAACACCAGCCAGATGCATGTCAAAAGACGTTGCTGAGGTCTCCCATCACAGCATTGCACAGCAGGAAAGACATCAGACAGACATCGAAACTGTAGCACCATCATGTTTACCGTGACAAAGAAACTACATCTTTTTGTTTGGTCATCAGCTTACTCATTTACAGATATGAAATGACAGTGTAAACTTTCACACAACCTCCTCCCCCCCCCCCCTCCCTCACAAATGTCTAGACATGGCACTCACAAGCCATACATCATGAAATGAATTGTCATAACCATCTCTCAACCACATCATTTACATTTACAATAGCTATGGCTTAAGTTACACAATCAAATCAGTGCCTCCAACTAGACATTTCCATTTCAATCACAGAAATCTTGTCATTAATATTATCTTGTTAAATACACAGAAGCAGAGTCTCTATTAAGAAGTTATTTTTCCCAAACATGTTTGCAGAAATAAGTGAATTATTGCCCAGATCATCCTAAAATGATGGAGTTATTGCATCAGAAGACCTGAAATTCTCACAACCTTTGATCCTGAAGCATAAACCAGGTAAGTAACATAGCCGTATGATATGTTATATTATTTAAAACTGTAATCATCCAATACAAAAGAAGTGACTTCATTCTTGTAGGTTTATGTCCAAATAAGTTGATGACCACTGATAAAGGATTTACATGATCGTACTATGCACCTGAAAAACAAACGAATTCACAGTCTTGGCCACAACCCATTTCATCTTCTGTATCTCTCTCACTGTAATGTTGCTGGAAACTTATTACCTACAGACGTACAGCCACTGAAGAAACAAATGCAACGTAACTGACTTTGCTTTTGCACAAATGCAAAAATGTGCACAAGCACAGGTCATTGTTCTGTGGACGGCAGTTCTTGTACCAAAACTTCAGCTGACAGAAACTGGAGTGATCTCTTCAATGTCAAACTGTTGCTCACGAGGATGTGGTGCAGCAATGTGGAGATCTGTCTTGACAGTTATTCACAGTGGCAGCTGCTCCACCAATTGTTGATTCTCTGCAAGCCTTAGTGCACTTTGCTGCAGTCTTCCAGCTTCTCAGTCTCCATACACATAAATAGACTCATGTAACTACTGGAGCTCCAATTACGCAGTATCTCATTCTGTAGGCGCTCCGGTGGTCCCGGTCGCCAATGGTGGACTGGAAGCCGAGTGGTGACCTCTCCAGTTGTCAGGATGCTAGGAAATGACTGTGGACGCGTCAGAAACGCTAAAGAAACATTATTAATTCATAACCCCTTTATTCCTGCCGAGTACAATGTGGCCCGCTTAACACAGGCTGGCTGAGTTTGTGTGATATCAACGACCTTTCCCGAGTCCTCGCTGACTCGTAGTGATGACACCAGCTCCGGACCGCACCAGTCTTGCTAGCGCAGTGCCGCGCACTCTGACATAGCGGCGAAATGTCCTTACATCGTACTTCAGCTGTGCGTAGCTGGTGGCACCCAACTGGCCAGCTGGCTTGGCTGCGGACAGCAAGCCGCTGCATGTAAGAGGCTCCGGGTTGGAGTCCCGGCACTGTCGGCATGAGAGGCGTTCTCGTAGTGCGGAGTGTACTCCACCCCACCCCGTCTTCTTCCCTGCTTCTCCTGGTGGCTCGTCCGTGGTGGAAGGGCGGAGCGGCTGCAGTCCCCCAGTGTCGCCGGCTCACCCGGTCGTGTCGGCGGATGCACAGGGCCTAGGCCTTGCACGATCTCGACGACAGCTCACTGATGTGATCAGCATTGGCGGTGAGTGAGTCTGTTGTGTGATGTCTGCTAATCCTGGGTCGACGATTGACAGCGGCAGCAGAAGAGAGCTGGTACTGTCCCCTCACGTCTGCTGCTGGATGGACCGCCCTTTCTGCAACATCTCCTTAATGAACATTAACATGTCGATCACCTAGCTGAGTGCTACGCAGCGACCCAGTACACATCTAACTGCAAGTCTAACTGCGAGTGCCTTGTTGCTGTCAAAGCTGGCGTATTTAAAGGAAGCACGAGCAACGTCCTGACGTCATGCTCGTTTGTAATGAATGCATTCATTCCACTTATACTGCTGGTTTATCTGCCGTACTCGCCCCTTAGGTGTTCTTGTGATAGAGTTACATGTTGTTACAGCAGACTTACGTGAAGTTGTTAAATACAGTACAGCTGACGCTATACCTCTGTCTTACACTCTACGAAAGTCTCCGTCTAACACAAACTCACATGCTAAGCAATTCTCTCTCGCCTGTTGTGTGTAACCGGGTCACTGCCCCTGTGTGCCGACACATTCCAATATGTGTGCAATTCTCTTACCTCTTGGCTAACCTACTGCTTCTGGCTCTCGGCATAGACAACAAAACTTTGACAATATTCCACGTTTCCGCCTCTTTACTATTCTGCGACACTACAATTCTTTTGCAGTTACTTGGAATTTCCTACTTTTTACCTTGTTTGGCGACAACAGTATTTTTTTCCACCTTCAGTTGCATTTTAAGGAAATGAAAATCCATCATTCTGGCACAAACAGCTGTGCCACGTATGCCAGCTGAAGAAAATCAGGAAAGGAAAGCAGATAAACGGAAATAAATAATAGCCAAGAAATCAAACTTACTGTATTTCAGTTGGCGCTAAAATCTTTTTATATATATTTTTAGTATGGAAATGATTCCCAAAAATACTTATGAAGAGAAACCGTTATGAAGTTCAGTTATGAAGAAAACTTCTACTGCAAAAATGCTTTGTGCAGTGTAAGTCAACTTTTGGTCAAAGAATCTGTCAATTTAATATCAGTTTCAAGTTTATGCCCTGAACAAATTTCCTTTCTGTTTATTTATTTTTACTTATCACTAATTCGATTTGAGGCAACATTCAGTTGGCTGAAAGTCGGCCACAGATCTGAAGCAAAAAGCCTTGAGGGAGATTGTGTCCATCTTCATGGAGACCACAGAGTAAGAGGTAAGCACCACTCCTGGCAAGATATCCATTGCATGTACTGTCTGTTGTTAGAAACCTGATAGTCTGTCCTTATTACTGTGGTTAATGGGACATTAAACACTAATCTTCACGCAAATATCCATTATGTAATAATGAGAATGTTATGAAGAAATGTAAGCTACTCCATCAAAAAATATTATCCTTGGACCTATAATCATTAGTGGATCGACCAATAAACTCTTCCCAAAAGTGCGTGCACTACTCCACCCTTCCAAGACACACACACACACACACACACACACACATGATGTAACATTATGCAATTATTCTGTAATTGCTTTCTCTGGTCAGGGATGGGAGCAGGGATTGTGAACAACACACATATAAAATGGGCCAATATAACATATGCAAGAGACATAACTCCTTTTCCAATAAACTAATTTATTTCACTGCAGTTGTTTTTCAGATTTCATACTAAAAAATCACATTCATTGCAACAGTAACTCCAATATAAGAGATACAAGTGTCATACACTTCAATAAACATTTTATGACAGTGGGTTTTCACAGTGGAATGAAAAACCATTTCATTTTCTTAATGTGTATCTATGACACTACTATTGACGGTCCCATAACATTAAAATAATGCCAGACCCATTAATTTTCACAAGTGGTAAAATATAAAATAATGATCTTGGGTATTCGCCATGGCCTATCCCTAGTAACCATCCTAGAAAATATAGGGTGGTGTCAGAGAACGTTTGTTTGTACAATCCTGTAGTTCTGGCGTGGTACTGGATTTGTGATATGTTTCTGAAAATATATCAAAGTTATACTGAATGAAATAATGAATATTTTTGATGGAACATGGCAGTAATGAAAAGAACAAACATAAGTAGAATATTATCACTACATGTCAAATTAGAAAAAAATTATGTACGTTGTGATTAGTAACATCAATTTTGTATGTAGAGTACACACTCTGTTGCCAATGTGATCCAAAACAACCTCAAATGAAGTACCTATGAGTAAAAATTCCTGCACTTGAACAAATATTAAGTTCTCAAATGCTGAAGAACATATCCAGCTAATCTGATCACATATTACATCACACTGTAAATGGGAAGCTGGAGAGAGTGGCGCTAGTGTTTAACAACAGTCATTTTTGGAGATGCATCTTCAAGGCATTAAGCATTCTCATCACAGCACCTACACAATATAAACATTTACTAATGTGGTGTGACATAAATAAACAATCAAAATTTCAAAAGAATAGCGATTTCTAACACTCACTGCAAAACAAAAATTCACCCAAAATCAAGCACACAAAATCCTCAAAATTTAACAAATAATTACAAAAATGAAAACTATTGGTGTCGTAATTTTCGTGTGACCTACATATCTCAGACTGGGAATACTAGTAACTCTCAATACCAGGAACCAACTACTCTAAAACATGGTATTGCAAATTTCACGTCACCCACATAGCTCAAGCAAAGCCCAAGATACCACACTTTCACTTACACATGACTAATATCAGAAATATATCCTAATCAATGAGAATACAACAGTACCCATGATACCTACCAATAACAAACCAACAATTACAAAACTCTAACAAGGAAATCC
The DNA here is from genome assembly GCF_023864345.2 of Schistocerca serialis cubense. NCBI lineage: Eukaryota > Metazoa > Arthropoda > Insecta > Orthoptera > Acrididae > Schistocerca > Schistocerca serialis. The sequence continues at coordinate 166,285,489 of NC_064648.1, forward strand.
CGAAAATTCGTGAAAACTTTCATCACCATCGATGTCAACATACACAAACAACTTTTCCCATTGCAACAAGCAACGAGCTACTCATAAATACCTGTATCTTCTTCACAACTGAAGGAAAGAGAAAAATATAAAATCTCTGACCACAAGATACAGACAGCACTAATATTTCCAAACATAGAAAAGACTCCATCAGCCAAAATATGCAAATTCAAAGTAATTCACCAGAAAGCCAGCACAAATTCTTTTAATAGCAACCTGAAACATTCAATACATTTTAAACAACTCACTAACAAACCTCCAGCACAAGAGAGCATCACCAAATACTACAACACACAATCTACAAATACAAAGACTCAAAAACATCAAGGCTCACCATGACATTATGGGTCAAAGCAGATGGGTGTAGCACCTTAGCTTGTGCGAATAGCCTCATCTTAGCCTCAGGTAGGAAATAGTGATGAGGCAATGGCTGCCAATTGTTCAGAGTTTGCACCTTTTTGGTACCACCCGAAAAGGCCAGTACTGCCTGCTTTGGACTTAGATCATTCTCACCATACTACCTCACAAACAGGACTGACAGCATACTTTTATTCCATCTGCCCTACAGCATTTTCTTTCTAACCAGCGCAGCTAAGATCTAAAAATAGTCCATTCTAAACTGAAATTCTAATACTTAAATCCTAGGCCATTTACTCCCTAATAGTACTTATGAATAATAATAAAGAGTGAATGTACTAGACACTGATTTGATTTATGAATTTTCTGAATGTTCGGCGACACATTCATATGAATCGTTACCTGCTATTTGAGCACCTTGTTTTGCAAATGCATATTTCCCACAGTATTGCAGTTTTGTTGCATTTCTCCTCCTGTTTTTATCGAGTTTCATCACTACATACTTCAGTGATAAAAAATAAAGTTCTACTACTCCATTACTTAACATATCAATATGTTTAGATGAGAGTTACCTTCGAAGAAGCCTTCCAACAGCCACAACAGTACTAAGTTGCATACAACACGGCTATGAAACTGAATCTGCCGTTTATAACGTTCATGAGTATAACACTACACGTGCAGTTTGAGTACATACGTCACAGTATCAAATAAATCCTGTACATTTATATTCTACGGGAAAATACGAAATGCTAACCACAATCATTTTAACCGATAAACTTACTTGCCTCCCAGAATATGATTGTATTACATTTCCTGTTTTCTCTCCACTTTTCATCTCTTAGAAATCACAATAGCACAAAGCCTATTACTGAGTTAGGGTCGACAGAAGCATCCAATCCCAGGCGTCGGCTTTGACCCATGACATAAGAGTGTTGTGTTATGTGATGTCATGACGGCGCAGAGTTTGGTTTGTGTGTATGGCGTGTTTGTAGATGTCAGCGTGTTGTGGTTTGTTGTGCTCTCTGGTGGTATGTTCAAGGCTTTTGTTTGTGTGGTGTAATGGACTCAGTTTGATCTTGCTCATTATACAGAATTGTTCCAGTGCTGGCTGTGTTTGTAGTGGAATTCGTTTCAGTGAGTCAACAATTTACTGGTTTTGTGTGAAGGTCGATTTAGTATTGTTCACTGTAGGTCGTGTGATAATTTTAGTAAATTAATCGGTTGTTGTTTTTGTTCAAGAATGGATATGAAGGATAAAATTAATAGTGCGCATCTGCGGGAAATGATGGGAAACTCCGCTTTGGAACTGATAAAGTTTTTGCAGCTGTTTGGTGTAATTGCCGAGGTCGTGAAGTCCTCTATTTGCGGCGAAGAAATGAAGTTGGCTAAATTTCTGGCATCTTGAACCAGGGACGGTTGTTATATGTGGTGTTGTCGAAAGGATGACATTTGGCGTTCCATACGGCATAGTTCCTGGTTCGAGAAGTCTAAGTTGGGCATGTACAAGATTGTACTGGTGACATTATTTTTGTTATAGATCCCCACACAGTTTTTGTGTGCATTAGACTGGTGTGCGTGAGAGGAGTGTGTTTGATTGGTTTTCTTTTTGCCATGAAGTGTATTCTGAGTTTATTAAGTACAGGGGTAAGTTGGGGGGGGGGGGCATGGGGTTGTTGTGGAGGTGGACGAGTTGCAGTTTGGGAGAAGGAAGTATGGGAGGGGTAAGTCTGTGGTTGGTGTCTGGGTATGGGGGGCTGTTGTTCCAGGGGGTGGGTGTTCTGAATGTGGTTTTAGAATTGTGGAAGGGCGGTCTAAGGTGGAATTAGTGGGGATAATTGAGGAGTACATAGAACCGGGGTCCACAGTAGTTTCAGATGCATTTTCTTCATATAGGTGGTTGGGTGAGAGGGGATTTAATCAATTAGTCATTAACCATAGCTTAGAGTTCAAAAATTATGAGACACAGGCTTGTACAAATACAATAGAGGGGATGTGGGGGGGCTGTTAAGTCAGTTCTTGGGAGGGGGAAGCGGCGCTCTTCCAACCTTCAGTCTCATTTAGATGAGTACTGTTGGCGGAAGAGTGTCCCTGAGGGCTATTGTGTTTTTTGCGTTTTTTTAAGGGCTGTTAGTAAAATGTATAGGCCGAAAGTGGTTAGTGAGGGTGGTTTGGGTGGGCGGTTGGGTGGGCGGTTGGGTGGGTGGGTGGGTGGCTGCTGCTCAGGGTGAGGTGGGTGGTTTGTTTCGTGTTAGAGTGTTTGTGAGGGGGTGGAGGGATGTTTTTGAGCTATATGGGTCAAGGGAAGTGTTTGATCCCAATTTATGGGATCGGGAGCTGCTGTTAAGCTATATAGGTCAAGGGTAGTGGCTGATTCCAGTCGATATCGTGTTTATTGGAATTTGGGGAGATTTGTGATGTCGGTTTTTTTGGCCGTTTTGCATGGTTTTGTATGGAGGTGGGTGTCTAATATTCTTTATATTTCGTTTGTCTCCCCCCCCCCCCCCTCCCCCCAATTTCACGCGCGTGTTTCGTTAGTGTCACTAGGCTTTTTTTGGAACGTGTGTGTGTTTGTTTTTCGATGTATTTTCGTCTTTATAATGTGTACGTAACGAATTTATATATGCCATATTGGAATCGTAGTATATGGTCGTTTCTGCCATATTTGTGATGTCATGGGTCAAAGCAGATGGGTGGGATCGGACGCTTCCGTATTTCCCTGTGTTACTACAACAGCTCCACGCAACATTTACCACCTCGACGAAAACAACAACAAACACAGATCCAACAGTCCGCCAAAAGTTCCGTCTTCAAATTTAATACTCGCAACGCCTTCAACTGGGAGACTTTAGCGACAGCGAAACACCGGAATTGACATAGTTAACAGAAGTTACCACATCCAGTTAATGTCGTTGCGACTAATAACTTTGAAGACAAAATTTTGGGTTGACACTTGACAGAAAGGTCTGTGTTTGTTATTGTTTTCGTCAAGGTGGCAGATGCTGCATGGAATTGTTGTTATAACTGAGTAATAGGCTTTGTGCTATTGTGGGTTGTAAGAGATGAAAAATGGAACGCAAAATTGTTGGAGAGAAAACAGGAAACGTAATATGCATTCGCATTTCTGGGAGGCAAGTAAGTTTATCAGTTAAAATGATTTTAGTTAGCGTAACGTATTTTCCCATAGAATATAAATGTATAGGCTTTATTTAATGCTGTGATGTATGTACTCAAGCTGCACATGTAGTGTTGTACTCATGCACATTATAAATGACAGACTTAGTTTAATAGCTGTGTTGTATGCAACTTAGTACTGTTGTAGTGGCTGTTGGAAGGGTTCTTCAAAAGTAACCCTCATTTAAACATCTTGAGACGTTAAGAAATTGAGTTGAAATTTATTTTTAGTCTCTCAAGTATATAGCAATGAAACTCGCTAAAAACAGGAAGAGAATGCAGCAAAACTGGAGATACTGTGGAAAATTTGCATTTGCAAAACAAGATGCAGAAATAGCAGAGAAGGATTTATATGAATGTCTCGCCGGACATTCAGAAAATTCGTAAATCAAATCAGTGACTAGTAAATTTATTATTAAACACATATACCATTAGGGAGCAAATGGTTTTGGATGTAGGTATTAGAGCTTCAGTGTTAGAATGGACTATTTTTAGATCTTAGCTGCACTGCTTAGAAAGAAAATGCTGTAGGACAGATGGAATAAACATATGCTGTCAGTCCTGTTTGTGGGCCAGCATAGTGAGAAAGATCCCCTAAGTGCAAAGCAGGCAGTATTGGCCTTTTTGGGTAGTACCGAAAAGATGCAAACTCTGAACAAATGTCCTACAGTAATTAAGCTTCATTCTGGCTATTTAGTTCTGTTTTCTTGCCAACTGGCAGTCATTGTCTCAACACTATTTCCTACCTAACGTGATGTTATTCGCACAAGGTCAGGTGCTGATGTTACACCCATCTGCTTTGGCCCATGAGCCTTGATGTTTTTGAGTCTTTGTATTTGTAGATTGTGTGTTGTAGTATTTTGTGGCGCTGTCTTGTGCTGGATGTCTGGCAGTGAGTTGTTTGACATGAATTGAGTGTTTCAGGTTGCTAATGAAAGAATTTGCTCTGGATTTCTGGTGAGGTACTTTGAATTTTCATATTTTGGGTAATGGATTCATTTTTATGTTTGGAAATATTAGTGACGTGTGTTTCTTGTGGTTGGAGATATAATATTTTTCTCTTTCCTTTAATTGTGAAGAAGATACAGGTATTTATGAGTAGCTCATTGCTTGTTGCAATGGGCAAAGTTGTTTGTGTATATTGATATCAATGGTGATGAAAGATTTCTTGAATTTTGGGGATTTCCTTGTTAGGATTTGGCAATTGTTGGATTGTTATTGGCAGGTATCATGGCTACTGACATACCATCATTGGTTAGGATACATTTCTGATATTAGTCATGTGAACATGGTTTGGTGTATTGTACTGAGAACTTTGGTTTAGATAGAGAAAGTGGAAGTGTGGTATCTAGGGCTTTGCTTGAGCTATGTGGGTGAAATGAAATTTCACGACTTTGTTGGAGCTATGTAGGTCAAGTGAAAATTGTGTTGAGTTTTTGAGTTCTGTATGGGTTACTGGTACTGAGTACTTCATTTCAGATATAAACATCACACAAAATTTACAAAACCAAAAGTTTCCTTTTTTGTGTTAAATTGTGAGGATTTCATGTGCTTGATTTTTAAATGAATATTTGTTTTGCAGTGATGTCATTATTCTTACTATAATTTACTAAGCTTTCCCTCTTCATTTGGTTGTCCGTTTAGATTCATTGTGTTCACGTTCACAGTGTAATGATTGATGTCATGGTCGCCATGTTGTATGTGCTTGAAATAGTGTACACCACGTCGATGGCATTATTAGTCAAAATAGCCAGGTGGAGTCATGACTTTGCACCACTCTACATTTTATAATAGAGAAGTAGATCACTTTATATAAACTGATTTTGTTCTTCAGATATAGTTTGTGTGCATTTTGATTAATTAGAAATAATGCTATGTTCCAAGGATCATCGGTCTGCTGCTATCAAAATGATGTATATTACATTGGTTTTACACTCTTTGTCTTTTTTGTGTTTATGGCTACATACTGGCTATTTACAGATTACCAGCCAGCTTATTTCCTGAAAAGTAATGATAATGAACACACTGGACTCTGTCACTGTTCATGTTACTGTTACAGAATGTTTAGATCTACTTCTAAATTGCACAAGCAATAATTGTAGTCTTTTACACCACAAGTTTTTTGTTAAATATCCATATTTGGAGCAGAAGTTGCCGCCAGAAGAAGCAATTTGAGTTCAGATTTAAGTTTGTGTAAAGGTTTACAGTAGCCAGTTGCCTTCAGTTTTATTCTTCTGTTTCTATTTACCACAACCGATTTTCAATTGACAAGTGATGTGTCATCAGATGGGACATATTTATTGCATATCTGCAGCAATCTTGTGGCTCATGTAGATATGGCACGATAACAGTTCATGCCTGGCCACAGCTGCACAATTCCAACAATGCTGCAAACATCCAATAAATATGTACCATCTGCTGATAGTGATTCAAAACTAGTCTTGGCAAATAAAGATTGAAAAATAATACAAAAGGTGGCTGATAGCAGTAATTTCTGAAAAGTTTAAAAAATTTTTTTGCACCAGTCAGATCATATTAGTGGGAAAATAATAGAAAAATTTGGTGTTGAACGTTTTCGTGCACCTTTGGCCCACTTAGTGATAAACAATTATTATGTTTTCTTCTAAGTTTGGTTAAAATAATCTCTTGGTTGACAGACAGCTATGGTGACACTGGGTTGTTTATTATATACATCATTCCACATACTTAGAATGAGCAAGAGCTGCACATGCAATGCAAATAGAACAAAATGTATATTCAGATTACTTTTATTGTTGTCGTTGTCAGCAGCAGTGGGAAGTACATCAGTGGGGAAGGTGGATAGGCATTGTACTGTGCAAGGGAAAGCTGTGTGGTGCCTAAAAAATCAGTCATTATAGCAGGCACATAGGTGTCAAGAAAGAACTGCAGTTGGCTGACTCCCAGCCACTGCCACAATCACAGAGTTATTTTAGTCAAGGTGTAGTGTGGCTGTGAAAAATCAGTTCAAGCTGAACTGTGATCTGCACTATAGATACAAGACACAAAAATAACTTTTGTGTAAACATTGCATCCTCACCTAGTATTTAACAAAGTTATGTAGTATGGTATGAAGATATTTGAGCAGTTCACATCTAACATACAGTAAGTAATTAGTTATCTCAGCCAATTCAATGGAAAATTTAAAACATATCTCATTAGTGACTGCTTCTACTGATTATCTTAGTGCAAGAATTTGACTCCTTCTTTAGATGGGTGGCAAGTACTGTGTTGTAAACTGTCCTGTGTAATTACTTATTTAGGTTACTGTTTTCTTTGAAAAATTAATTGATTAATGAAGTAAATATTAAGTTCGCGATAAGACAGCCTGCAGCTTCCTAATATAACTAAAGTAGCAGCAGCTTTCTTTCTAATTCACTAGAAAACATTTAACTGGCACAAAAACAGAACTAATAGTAAGCAGTATTGTGATAGTTTCTTGTTAATATTGTGTACAGTTTAAGCAATGTTTGGTTGTCCTTTTTTAGTGTGAACCCTCCCATGTTCCTTGGCCTTGTAGGTTCACCTTCGTTATGGGATGTACAGAATGTGATGAATGAGTAGAAGTAGTCTCTATTCTTTTGAAATTGTTATGGTTTATTTATATCAAGCCACATTAGTAAATGTATACAATGTGAAGGTGCTGTTAGAATGCTTAATGCCTTGAACATGTACCTATATAATGACTGTCGATAAATCTGCAGCATCACTATTTTCAGCTGCCCACTTGCAATGTGAATGCAATACATTATCAGATTAGCTGATTATATGTTTCACCATTTGACAACTTGATATGTGCTCAAAAGTAGAAGTTTTTACTTCTAGGTACTTCTTTTGTGATTGATTTGCACCTCATTGATGACAGAGTGTTGTAATCAAGCCAATCTATGTACAAAATACATGTTACTGATCACTGCATTCTTAATTCCTTTCTAATTTGACATGTCTTTCTTCATTCTTCGCTCTACAGCTCGTGATGAGCCTTGGCTTCTTCTACAATTTCCTTCCATCTCTCTTTGCCAATACTCTCCAGTTTCTATAGCCCATCTTCCTAAGATCTTCGATTACTCCAACTTCCCATCTGGCTCTTAGCCGACCACGTCCTCTCTGCCCTCCTGGCTTTCCTTCTTTTTGCTACTTCTGTATCATTCAAGCGAGCCACATGTCCCGCCCACCTCAGTCTGGACAATTTCACTACCCTTCTGGTGGGCTGGTCTTTGTATATGGAATACAACTCATGGTTGTATCTCCTCCTCCATCTTCCTCTTTCACAGATTGGGCCCATAATTCATCTAAGTACCTTTCTTTCAAATGCATCCAGTGTTTCAATATCTTTAGCTGTTAATGTCCAGGCTTCAGAGGCATATGTAAGCACTGGTCGTATAAGTGATTTATACATAGTTAATTTCGTGGTACGAATCAGTAGCCTTGAGGATAGAAGTCTTGTTATGGCAAAGTAGGCTCTGTTGGCCAGTATTAATCTCTGCTTAATTTCAAAGGAGGTATCATTTAGATGTGTAACTGTCAAGCCCAGATACTTGAAATGTTCAACTCTCTCAAATGTATAATTGCCCATTGTTATTACATTTGGCATATTTTCTCTATGTGCTTTTCCAGCTGCCATATATTTTGTTTTTTGTTCATTAATAATTAACCCCATGTTCCTACTGGCCTGTTCAAGAGCCGTAAATGTCTCTTCCACTGCTTTTTGGGTTCTTGCTATTATATCTATGTCATCTTCATAGGCCAGTATCTGCATCGATTTATAGAAGATTGTTCCTCTGTTCAGAAGGTTTGCGTTTCTCATCACCTTCTCCAGGGCAGCAAAAAGAGAAGGCATGCCAAAGCATCCCCTTGTCGCACTCCACTTTTAATACTCATTGTGTTGGACATCATTCCTCCCATTCTTACACTACCTTGTGTTTCGCTCATTGTCATTCTCACCAGCCTTACCAACTTTCTACAGTTTCACAGTTCATCTAGAGCTTGATATAACTGCTCTCTATTTATGCTATCATAAGCTGCTTTCAAATCTATAAAGAGGTGATGCGTGCCAACTCCGTATTCATTTGTTTTTTCCAAGATTTGTCTTACGGTGAATATTTGATCTATGGTTGACTTCCCAGGAAGGAACCCGCATTGGTACGGCCCCGTCTCCCTCTGTATGATTGGGAGTATTCTGTCGAATAGTACACTCCTGGAAATAAGAACACTGTGAATTCATTGTCCCAGGAAGGGGAAACTTTATTGACACATTCCTGGGGTCAGATACATCACATGATCACACTGACAGAACCACACGCACATAGACACAGGCAACAGAGCATGCACAATGTCGGCACTAGTACAGTGTATATCCACCTTTCGCAGCAATGCAGGCTGCTTTTCTCCCATGGAGACGATCGTAGAGATGCTGGATGTAGTCCTGTGGAACGGCTTGCCATGCCGTTTCCACCTGGTGCCTCAGTTGGACCAGCGTTCGTGCTGGACGTGCAGACCGCGTGAGACGACGCTTCATCCAGTCCAAACATGCTCAATGGGGGACAGATCCGGAGATCTTGCTGGCCAGGGTAGTTGACTTACACCTTCTAGAGCACGTTGGGTGGCACGGGATACATGCGGACGTGCATTGTCCTCTTGGAACAGCAAGTTCCCTTGCCAGTCTACGAATGGTAGAACGATGGGTTCGATGACGGTTTGGATGTACCGTGCACTATTCAGTGTCCCCTCGACGATCACCAGTGGTGTACGGCCAGTGTAGGAGATCGCTCCCCACACCATGATGCCGGGTGTTGGCCCTGTGTGCCTCAGTCGTATGCAGTCCTGATTGTGGCGCTCACCTGCACGGCGCCAAACACGCATACGACCATCATTGGCACCAAGGCAGAAGCCACTCTCATCGCTGAAGACGACACGTCTCCATTCGTCCCTCCATTCACGCCTGTCGCGACACCACTGGAGGCGGGCTGCACGATGTTGGGGCGTGAGCGGAAGACGGCCTAACTGTGTGCGGGACCGTAGCCCAGCTTCATGGAGACGGTTGCGAATGGTCCTCGCCGATACCCCAGGAGCAACAGTGTCCCTAATTTGCTGAGAAGTGGCGGTGCGGTCCCCTACGGCACTGCGTAGGATCCTACGGTCTTGGCGTGCATCCGTGCGTCGCTGCGGTCCGGTCCCAGGTCGACGGGCACGTGCACCTTCCGCCGACCACTGGCGACAACATCGATGTACTGTGGAGACCTCACGCCCCACGTGTTGAGCAATTCGGCGGTACGTCCACCCGGCCTCCCGCATGCCCACTATATGCCCTCGCTCAAAGTCCGGCAACTGCACATACGGTTCACGTCCACGCTGTCGCGGCATGCTACCAGTGTTAAAGACTGCGATGGAGCTCCGTATGCCACGGCAAACTGGCTGACACTGACGGTGGCGGTGCACAAATGCTGCGCAGCTAGCGCCATTCGACGGCCAACATCATTCATCATTCATCAGTTTATCTGAGTTCTGCTAATGCCAATGGTATAGTTAATTTTTCACTGTACATGTTCTTTTAAGAGAAATATTTAATTTGCTTTATTGAGAAGCCATATGCTCAGGAACATATTGTGAGCTAGCAGTTGAATATTACAAGAATGACAAATTATTTGAAAGCACTCATTTCACTCTATCAGTAAACATCTTGTTATTTGTGAAAAGTCATTAACTAAAATGTTGTTCGCAATTAAAGTTTCCATACCCAGAAAATAATATTATTTGGACCTTTAAGTATGTTTACAAAATCATAGCTGTAATAATTTCTTGCTGTAATTTTTCTGAACTAGAAAATAGCTTTGGTTATCAGAGTAATTTGACAATTAAGAAAGGAAGAAAACTATCTTGTTAAATGTACAAGTGGGTAAGTAAATTCTCATGGAAGTGCACATGGTATGAATAAAGTAATCCGCCAACTTTATTATTTCCCAATCATCTATCACATACATAAACCAAATTATTATTTTCTTCTCCATAATGTCATTGCCACTAATTTCGAAATTGCTCTCTTTATATAGCAACAGGAATTCAGGTCCTAGTAAAAGTTACAGGAACTTCTGCATGGCAGAGTCACAACTAGCTACTTTCACCTTAATATCTCGATGTGAACATTCATAGAGTTCACTGGAACATTCCACATTCCAATGTCAGTCACTAATATGAGCAGATCTTACTTTTACAGTCACTCAGTGTGATTATTTAATGAACTTGTTTGGAAAATCTGTCTAGTCGTCCACATAACTTCTTGGTATTAAAGTGTTAGTAAAGTTTTGGAGACAAAGTTCTTTGAAATGTTATTTTCTGAAGATTTACTTTTTTGTAGATTTGGATGATAACTTCACCACGGAAAGAACCTGCCACTGTTTAGGGTTCATAAAGTGTAGTAGTTGACTTGGTTTATTTGAATTATAAAAATAGATGATAGCAGAAGTTAATCATCATTGTGTGTTTTGGCACCAAGAAATGTGAAGTAATCTCAAGTTTAAATCAATGACGTCATGTCCATCACTGAAATATTAGATTACAATTTCAACCAATTTCAGAGAATGAGACTTCAGAAGTTTAGCATTACGAAAGAATACCAGCTATTTAACCAGGTCAGTAATGCTATGTAGTATGTTTAGCTTTTCACTGGGCAACTGAGAATACCTAATGACGATGAAGAGCTTCCTAAGGATGCTTTAAACATAAAATGTGCCTACCCATACAACTAAGTATGAGAGCAGTGCACATTAAAAAAAAGCATTTTGTAAGGAACTTCCTTTCCAACTGAAAAAACAGGGTGCCCATAACTGCAATACTAAGTTCTATACTGTACAGTGCACTCATTGACACAGCGAGCGAGCGAGTGAGTGAGCGAGCATGCTGGGACATACTAGAGACAGGATAATGAGCTGCTAATTGCAGCATCTGCAGGCTATGCTGGGACTGTGGGGGAAGTGGAGTAAAGTAGAGAAGGTAAAAGGATTCTGCCACTGCGCCAGTGGGATAGACGGTTGTATAGGGCTCGAGTGGAAGGAGGGTAGGTTGAGATCAGGCAGTGGTGTGGGTGGAAAGAATCCAGTCAGTGAAGCAGTCATTGACTTCGGGCATATCATGTTCGGTGGCATGCTCAGCAAATGGGTGATCCAGTTGTCCTTGACCAGTTTGGCACTGGCCATTCATGTGTGCACACAACTTGGCAGTGGTCTTGACATGTAGAATGACTGAAAGTGGTTGCAGATAACTTGGTAGATCACGACAGCTTTCACATTTGTCCCTGCCTTTGATGGGATGGGAGATGCCTGGGACAGGACTGGAGCATGTTGTCATATGGTTCAGGTTTTGCATCTGTTACAGATAAGCCCCATGGGACAATTGGTGTGTGTGTGTGGGGGGGGGGGGGGGGAGGGAGGGATATTTTTCAATTCAGGACATGATGAGAGGTAGTCGAAACCCTGCCATTCTCTGAAGCATTGTTAATGAATCCTGATGATGACAGAAAAATTATTATGAACTATCATTAATGCAATACAAATCATCCATTTTAAGGAAACTAAAGAGTTTGGGCAGAGAGCCAAAACTCTTTGCCTTTACAAATGTCTGCTTGTGTCTGTGTATGTGAGGATGTATATGTGTGGATGGATATGTGTGTGTGTGTGTGTGTGTGCGCGAGTGTATACCTGTCCGTTTTTCCACCTAAAGTAAGTCTTTCCGCTCCCGGGATTGGAATGACTCCTTACCCTCTCCCTTAAAACCCACATCCTTTCGTCTTTCCCTCTCCTTCCCCTCTTTCCTGATGAGGCAACAGTTTGTTGTGAAAGCTTGAATTTTTTGTGTCTATCGACCTGCCAGCACTTTCGTTCGGTAAGTCACATCATCTGTGTTTTTAGATATATTTTTCCCACGTGGAATGTTTCTGTGTGTGTGTGTGTGTGTGTGTGTGTGTGTGTGTGTGTGTGTGTGTGTGTGTGTGTGTGTGTCCTTTCCTCAGACCATTTTGCAAAAAATGACTCAATTTTCTCAAAGAACTGCCCAAATGCTTCAGTATTAGTGTCTAGCATACAGTACAAAAATATAGTTATGATTTTTTAACATGGGCTGTATCAGTGCCGCTGCTTCCATTGCACTTCCTAGGCTTGTATCATCCACACTAAGGACACTGTATTGCACAAGTACTGTAAGCCCATCAGCCTGATTTATGTAGTCTCTTCTATGATGCCTCTTCGGTAGCACATCAGTCTGAAGTCATAAAGCTGAAAATCTTAATGAGTTCAGGGATGGTGTTTCCTCAAAACTACACTCACACACACCACAATTTTGGTTTCACTGTTTCATAAGTTATCTTCAGGGTCCTATTGATGGATGGTGACCAATTTCTTAACTTCATATGAAAAAAAATTGCTACTCAGGTTAGACTGTAATTATTAATAATAATTTTGTTAGTAAGAAGTGTAGTGATCTAGGACTTTGGAAAAGTATATGGAATCATTTTACACATCAGTATTGGCATTAATCCGTTTACAGGTACAAGTTCAATACTGAACATCATGGGAAATTATGCAATATTCATAACTAATGGATCAATCAGTTAATGAAGTGAGCCACCTTGTGCATAGAAAGTGGAGTAACAGAAGTACAGCAGTAAAAGATGAAATCTAATAAGCACAGAGCCAAAATTTACAACGTAAAATGTGTCTACTTCTGAACTGTAATGATAATTTTCTTGTAAGGTAATTTTTTCCATAAAACTTTAACTATGTTAATGACAAGTTGGAGTGCTAGTCTTTACAATGAGTGGTATCATCTTTAACAAATCTATTTATTAGCTCAAAATATTTTCACTGCTTTTTACTATAGTAAAATTTTTAAATCAGACCTAACTTGTAATTAACATGGTTTTAAACAAAACTAATTGTATTTTTGCTGTCAGATACTGAGACTACAACTGTAACAATGAAATCTGACCTAAATAACAAATGGGCAGATTTATGCCTACATCACATACAAATATTACTGAAAATCAGAACCAAAAGACGCCCAAGGTCAGAAAAGAGAGAAAAAAATTACTGGCAGTATTTGCGGTGTAATTAGTGCAGTTGGCGGAAGCCAGCTCGATCTGCCACAGTATGCCACGACCATCCCCTGTGATATGTTCAGTTGTAGCTTACCTTCACTGAGCCAGTGTTTATTAACACACAATGTAGTCTTCTTGTTTACACCTAATAGACTACTAAGATTACCAATTTTATTTTTAATGACCTGACATTTATATACCAGAATAATCATGAGTCATCACCACAAAATGGTAAAGGTGGATTCTTAGTCAGCAGCTCATCATTGTCTTCACTTTATACACAGTCTTCTGTTGAGAGGAGATTGCATACATACAACAGCAGATACCTCCTTGATTGCACTGAATGCAGATGCTCCCGATAAAGCAATTTGCTCAGAACTACCCATACAAAAACCACAGTTCCTTTCTTGTTCTGGCAGACTCTCATACAATGACTTCTTTCTTTTCATTCAAATTCTGTGTATTTGTTTTATGCAATGTTGTACTAATATAATTGAACATTTGTAATACTGTTCTATGAAAGAAAAGTAATTTTCCTTTTTCATGGGTTTGTCCATATGTTTGTAGCAGTATCAGTAAATATGAAAAGACGCAACAGCACAATACACCGCCCTGCAGCCTACAGATAAGTTAACAAACAGAATTAGGAGATATGAGGACAATAAAAGCAGGCGATAAAATGGGGACTGTTATAAACTGAAACATGGAGAAAAAGATGCGAAGAAAAGATAAAAGCAAACAGTCGGCATTGCTGATTAAAACACACAGTAAATAGACAAGCATAACTTAAAAAAATATGGTGACAGTCTGGTTTCTGTTTTCACGAGATAAAAAACACAACTAGCAACAGAATGGTGGCTGTTCACAACACTGTCAGGGGACACACAACACTGAACACTCAGCTGAAACAGCACTATAGAGGCGACACGACGTCAGATGGAGGGAAGGAGGACCCAGACCAATGAGGGGGGAAGTGGCAGGAGAGGAAAAAATGAGGGGAGCCAATGGAGGGAGGGGACATAGAAAAAAGGGGGGCTGGGTGGACGGAAGAAGTGGGAAAGGCAGTGGAGGGGAGAGCAAAAGGGGTCAGGGGAGAGAAGGGAGTCAAGAGCAAGGGCGGGCAGGGGAAAAACAGGATGGAAGGATGGGAAGAGGGAGGGTAGGCAGGGAAAAAACAGGATGGAAGGATGGGGAGGGGAAGCCTGGGAAAAGGATAGAGGAAGGGAGGGGGAGGTGAGGATCAGGGTTGATAGGAGGGATAAATGGAGGGAGAGAGGTCATCATCTGGGAGCGGGAGTTGGTGGAAGCCACTTTGGGAAAGGAGATTAAGGGTGCAGAGGCGGAGGGTAGGGGGGACACAATGGTGAAGGTGCGGGAGAAGGCAAGGGTTGGAGAGGAGAAGGGCAACCAGGGAATGAGGGATATCAAGTTTGCGGGAGGTGTAAAGGATCCAGATATGTTCGAGGAAAATGAGCAGATGGGGGAAAGCAATCAGGTCATAGAGGATCCACGTGGGGACGGGGGGTGTATATGGATGAGACAGAGTGCATCACACTCAAGGATCTGGAGGGACTCGTAGAATTTGGGGGGGAGGGGGGGGATATCCAGGTGGGACTGGAATAAGAGAGGATACGATGAATTTCAGTAGTTGCAAGGGCAACAGTCTGGATGATTGACTGAAAGCAAGGAGAAACAACGGCCGTAATTTTCCTGAGGGCATGCAGCTTTACTGTATGAGGGGGGAAGCGGGAGGAGAGGAAAAAAAGAGGGGAGCCAATGGAGGGAGGGGACATAGAAAAAATGGGGGCTGGATGGACGCAAGAAGTGGGAAAGGCAGTGGAGGTAAAATAGTCCCATATTCGGATCTCCGGGCAGGGACTACCCAAGAGGATGTCGTTATCAGGAAAAAGAAAACTGGCGTTCTACGGATCGGAGCGTGGAATGTCAGATCCCTTAACTGGGCAGATAGGTTAGAAAATTTAAAAAGGGAAATGGATAGGTTAAAGTTAGATATAGTGGGAATTAGTGAAGTTCGGTGGCAGGAGGAACAAGACTTCTGGTCAGGTGACTACGGGGTTATAAACAAAAAGTAAAATAGGGTAATGCAGGAGTAGGTTTAATAATGAATAGGAAAATAGGAATGCAGGTAAGCTACTACAAACAACATAGTGAACGCATTATTGTGGCCAAGATAGATACAAAGCCCACACCTACTACAGTAGTACAAGTTTATGTGCCAACTAGCTCTACAGATGCTGAAGAAATTGAAGAAATGTATGATGAAATAAAAGAAATTATTCAGATAGTAAAGGGAGACATAATTTAATAGTCATGGGTGACTGGAATTCGAGTGTAGGAAAAGGGAGAGAAGGAAACATAGTAGGTGAATATGGATTGGGGCTAAGAAATGAAAGAGGAAGCCGCCTGGTAGAATATTGCACAGAGCATAGCTTAATCATAGCTAACACCTGGTTTAAGAATCATGATAGAAGGTTGTATGCATGGAAGAACCCTGGAGATACTAAAAGGTATCAGATAGATTATATAATGGTAAGACAGAGATTTAGGAACCAGGTTTTAAATTGTAAGACATTTCCAGGGGCAGATGTGGACTCTGACCACAATCTATTGGTTATGACCTGTAGATTAAAACTGAAGAAACTGCAAAAAGGTGGGAATTTAAGGAGATGGGACCTGGATAAACTGAAAGAACCAGAGGTTGTACAGGGTTTCAGGGAGAGCATAAGGGAACGATTGACAGGAATGGGGGAAAGAAATACAGTAGAAGAAGAATGGGTAGCTTTGAGGGATGAAATAGTGAAGGCAGCAGAGGGTCAAGTGGGTAAAAAGATGAGGGCTAGTAGAAATCCTTGGGTAACAGAAGAAGTATTGAATTTAATTGATGAAAGGAGAAAATATAAAAATGCAGTAAATGAAGCAGGCAAAAAAGAATACAAACGTCTCAAAAATGAGATCGACAGGAAGTGCAAAATGGCTAAGCAGGGATGGCTAGAGGACAAATGTAAGGATGTAGAGGCTTATCTCACTAGGGGTAAGATAGATACTGCCACAGGAAAATTAAAGAGACCTTTGGAGATAAGAGAACCACTTGTATGAACATCAAGAGCTCAGATGGAAACACAGTTCTAAGCAAAGAAGGGAAAGCAGAAAGGTGGAGGGAGTATATAGAGGGTCTATACAAGGGCGATGTACTTGAGGACAATATTATGGAAATGGAAGATGATGTAGATGAAGATGAAATGGGAGATACGATACTGCATGAAGAGTTTGACAGAGCACTGAAAGACCTGAGTCAAAACAAGGCCCCCGGAGTAGACAACATTCCATTAGAACTACTGACAGCCTTGGGAGAGCCAGTCCTGACAAAAATCTACCATACGGTAAGCAAGATGTATGAGACAGGCGAAATACCATCAGACTTCAAGAAGAATATAATAATTCCAATCCCAAAGAAAGCAGGTGTTGACAGATGTGAAAATTACCGAACAATCAGTTTAATAAGCCACAGCTGCAAAATACTGACATGAATTCTTTACAGATGAACGGCAAAAGTAGTAGAAGCCGACCTCGGGGAAGATCAGTTTGGATTTCATAGAAATACTGGAACACGTGAGGCAATACTGACCTTATGACTTATCTTAGAAGAAAGATTAAGGAAAGGCAAACCTACGTTTCTAGCATTTGTAGACTTAGAGAAAGCTTTTGACAATGTTGACTGGAATACTCTCTTTCAAATTCTAAAGGTGGCAGGGGTAAAATACAGGGAGCGAAATGCTATTTACAATTTGTACAGAAACCAGATGGCAGTTATAAGAGTCGAGGGACATGAAATGGAAGCAGTGGTTGGGAAGGGAGTAAGACAGGGTTGTAGCCTCTCCCCGATGTTGTTCAATCTGTATATTGAGCAAGCAGTAAAGGAAACAAAAGCAAAATTCGGAGTAGGTATTAAAATTCATGGAGAAGAAATAAAAGCTTTGAGGTTCGCCGATGACATTGTAATTCTGTCAGAGACAGCAAAGGACTTGGAAGAGCAGTTGAACGGTATGGATGGTGTCTTGAAAGGAGGATATAAGATGAACATCAACAAAAGCAAAACGAGGATAATGGAATGTAGTCGAATTAAGTCGGGTGATGTTGAGGGTATTAGATTAGGAAATGAGACACTTAAATTAGTAAAGGAGTTTCTGAAGAAGAGAAGTTTGTTAACATCGAGTATAGATTTAAGTGTCAGGAAGTCGTTTCTGAAAGTATTTGTATGGAGTGAAACATGGACGATAAATAGTTTGGACAAGAAGTGAATAGAAGCTTTCGAAATGTGGTGCTACAGAAGAATGCTGAAGATTAGATAGGTAGATCACATAACTAATGAGGAGGTACTGAATAGGATTGGGGAGAAGAGGAGTTTGTGGCACAACTTGACCAGAAGAAGGGATCCGTTGGTAGGACATGTTCTGAGGCATCAAGGGATCACCAATTTAGTATTGGAGGGCAGCGTGGAGGGCAAAAATCGTAGAGGGAGACCAAGAGATGAATACACTAAGCAGATTCAGAAGGATGTAGGTTGCAGTAGGTACTGGGAGATGAAGAAGCTCGCACAGGATAGAGTAGCATGGAGAGCTACATCAAACCAGTCTCAGGACTGAAGACCACAAAAACAACAACACGATGAATTAAGGAATTCTAGGCGTGGAGGATGGTAGCGGGGTTCAAACCCCATGTCCAGCCAGAAAGGATTTGAATGAGTCAGAGGCGGTTGTGAGCTTTCTATTGGATTTTTTTTAAATGTTTTTAATCAATGCATCACCACAAGTGTTGCTGAGTGTGAAGAATTCTCTTTGCAAATAATTAATAAACTTGAGCACTTATACCAACTTTGTTAACAAACAATAAGCAAGCAATAAACATAGATAAAGTTTCTAATTGTGACATCAAATAAAAGGTTCTCCATTGCTTGCACTGTTGCTTGGTGTCACTAACCGATGTGAGCTCGGCATGATGCCGGGAAAAATATGGCGATCCTTTTACCACCTGTCTCCTGTCACCATCTGATCTGCAGTGGCTGATAGAGCACAGTCGTATGTCGGTGATATTCTATGCACCCATTTGTAGCCCTGTATGGAAAGGCATCCTTGGCTTACATTTCAGCAAGATAATGCCCATCTCCACACAGCGACACTTTCTACTGCTTGTCTTCATGCTTAAAAACCCTTCCTTGTCCAGTGAGGTCGCAGGATCGCTCCTCATCTGAAAACATATGTAACATTATTGGTGATGCCAACTGGACAGTATATGGCTCAACATCCCCCAAGAGGGCATCCAACAAATCTATCAATCAATGCAAAGCCAAATAACAGCTTATATAAGGACCAATGGCGCATCAACACATTACTGACTTGCTCCTTTTGTGAAGCTCTTTCTCTTGAATAAGTCGTCCAAATGTTTCTGCATTTGTGATCATTTGGTTGACTGTACATGTATATAACATCCATCAATTTCAGCCCCATGTGGACAATTTCTTCAAGGTGAGTTGTTTTTTTTTCTATCTTAGAGGTTTTTCCCCATGTGGGAATCATGAATTGTGCAAGTATAAGGGTTGTGACTATGTGACACGTGTAAGTTTCGATTGATACTGAAAGTGTGCTCAGGTAGTTGTAGTTCTTAAGGCGAGCGCTTGTGGTAAGCAACAAATCTGGGTTCGAATCCCAGACTGGCACAAATTTTCTTCTGGTCCAAATGGCTGATGTCAATATAGTGTCTCAGTACATGAAGTTATTTTGTAACATTTCGGAAGTATTCATAGCTAGCTGTATCATTCAGCAACAAGAAATGCTTTTTTTTTGTTATCACATTTTATATCCTCTTCACTTCAGCCAGAATCAGTTATTTTGCCACCTAATTCGGTAAAGGCGTATACTACTTCAGTGTGTCATTTTCTAGTCTAATTCCCTCAGCATCAGCTGGTATGTTTCAACTACATAGCTGTACCCTAGTTTTATTTTTGTCACTGTTCTTCATATGACCACTTTTCAACACACTGTTCATTCCATTCAACTGCTCTTCATAGCCTTTTGCTGTCTCTGAGAGAACTACAATATCATTAGAAAACCTCAAAGCCTTTGTTGTTTGTCCCAGAACTTTAATTTCCCTCACAAATTTCTCCTTGATTTCCTTTACTCCATACTCAATGTACAGACTGAGTAACACCAGTGGTACACTACAACCCAGTTTTCTAAACTTACCCACTGCTTTCCTTTCACATTCTGTGACTCTTGCAACTGCAGTCTTGTTTCTGTACAAGTCTTGAATAATTGTTCACTCCATTTTCTAAAAATCTGTGATACCTTCAAACTTCAAAGAGTGTATATAAGTAAAAATTGTTACAATCTCTTTCTAAATCAGCCAATGCTATGAGAAGAAGAGCATAATATGTTATTTCTCAAGACAACAAATCTCTTGTGAACATTTACTAATTGTACACAGCCAAATGTGGTATCACTAAAAGAGTTTTATTTGGCACTGCATACCATTTTGTGCCATGACTTACTATTTTTTGAAAATTTTAATAAAAAAGACACTTTTAGCTATTGTAGGCAAAAGGGCGTCATGGATGTCCAGGTTCATACCTCTAATTTATGAAGTTAATTCATTAATCACAAATAAGAGATGGTCTTTCTATACAATGTTATCACAAATGCCTTTTTATTTGTTTTAAAGTGCTTATTAACTGGATAATTTGTACGCAGCATTGTCATAAACGTTAACTATGACCACTAAGGTAGTCCATTATCTCTGGCCATCATGCAAGTTGACATTTCTAAACAAATATACTTTCTGAATAGCTAAATATATTTGTCATTTGTGCCTTGAATTGTAATTTACGTATTGCTCCTATGGTCTAATGTGCTTACTGTAGTTGAAAATGTTTGTCAACTTAAAGTTTCGGGTTGTGTAACCCTACTGCCAACCTCCATGGGGTCTATGGCAGAGGGTATGCCCCACTATAGCAGTGTTCCTGTTTCCTTCTCGAATGGAGCATGGGAATAATCATTGTTTGACACACTCACAATCCCTGCATGAGCAATACATGGGGGTGTAGCATATTTCTAGAGTAATCATTTATAGCTTTTTCTCAGAACTTTCACAGATTTTCTTTGGGTAGTTTATGTCTGTCTTCAAGAGTTTGCCATTTCAGTTCCTTTAGTGTGTATATGACACTCTCCCATGAATTAAACAAATTTGTGGTCACAGATGCTGCCCTTCTCTGTATAAGTTCAGTATATAAGTATATCTAGTATAGGTACACACGCTTGACCAGTAATCTAAGATGGGTCGCATAATTGATTTATAAGCAATCTCTTTAGTAGACTTGTTACACTTCAAGCATTCCAAGTACAAAACACATTTTAGAAAACACAGAAACGTATATACAAGGCTGTACGATAAATTCACAATTAGTATTTCCCATTATTCAGTTCATTTTCAGACATGTTTCTCTTCATTCCCACAACAACCCATACCCCAGCAACTACACTTACTCCAGATGCTGTCATTATTTGAAACTGTAAACGTGGAAGAGCATCACATGACTCATCTGGTACCTTGAAGAAATGCAATTCCACATTTGAATTGGAATGTTGGAATATCCCACATCTTCAAGATACTAAAATTTTCAGACGATACAATACATTTTCCATGTATTAATATTATGCTAAAATTTTCTTTTTCTACTCTGTTAAGATGAATGTGGAGGGATTAAGGCTAATGCTCTGCAGCAAATCCTAATATGTTTGCTTAACATTTTGATAAAATGGCCTTTCTGTATATATTGCAATAAATGCACATAAATCACTACATAACTCAGATATTATTCTATGTCTTAATATTATGCTTAAATTATGTTTTTCTGCTCCATTAAAATGAATGTGGAGGAATGAATGCCAATGCTCTGCCAGTAATCCTAATATATTTTCTGGATGTTCTGTTAAAATTTATGAATTGAACATATGGCCTTTCTGAATAAATTGTAATAAATGCACATAACTCAGTTCATAACTCAGCGTTTCTTGCCAATAGAAGCAAAAATCGTACAAATTATGGCTAGTTCCCAGTGTCTTTGGCATTATACTCTACTCATGGTTCATTCTTTGACTTATGGTCAGTTGTATACATTAGATTAGAAACTCTTGATGATTTCTTCTTTTGGTAGAAATGGTACAAATCGCCTTAGATGGTATGTTCTTCTCATTTATGGGTACATGGCCAGGGTTACATTTTCCCCTCTTACAACACACCAGTGCCTGGTGGAACTCCAGTCTAATCAGACAGTTGGAATGTGTGATCTTCAGATGCATCAATGAAAGGGCTAACTTGTGAACAACAGAATTGCACAAATTGTGTTACCTGGCAGTGCTGTTAGTTATTTCTGTGTGAAGCCCTTCCTTTACTTTCAACAGAAATATTATTTTTTCTGTAGAATTTTGGTCACCATTCCTTAAACGTTAGCACCTCTGCTGTTTTTGATATTTTCATTTCAAAATTCATCTTTTCGTGGGAGTCAATTATTGATTCTGCATCTTTCTTCACAAAATATATCCTATCCATCTTCCTAATTTTCCCCTTTATCTGTTGAAATCTCTATCACGTGCAAGGTAGCACTACCCTCCTGTTGGAAAGTAATGGGTGATGAATTGAAACCTTCACTCTGCCACAAGCATTAAACAAACCTCACCAGTGCATGGTTTTTATTTTTGCCTCCAAAACAGGCTTCATCTGAGCTTTTTCGTGATAGAGGTAATATATGGCCCTTGCACTCTGTAACTCGTGCTCAGTAAAGATATTTAATGAAATCTGACCCAAGTTAAATGGAAATTGAATTGGTATCCGAGGTAATTGCAAATTCTGCATACAATCAAACGAGAGGCCTGCAATGGTAGAATCAGTGTCAGTTTTTACTGTAACTGTGTGTAATTTCTTGAAGAATTAATCGCCACACCTCTTGTGCACTATTAACTCAGCTATTGCTGCCCTTTTACCAGCATCATTCAGAGATGGACTTTTGATTTTTATACAAATCTCTTCACATGTACTGCTCGTATACACCTGTGGTTCCCCAGATTTTAAATTAAAATGGAAAGTTTTCAAATGAAATTGACAATCAACGTGAATATCCATTTTAATAGTTTTGAACATGTGCCACATAATCTGCACATGTTTGGGGTCAAGATAATTAGATTCTTCATTGGCATAATGTGCTTCCCGGATTGGAAATGATTCAATGTGCTTTTTATTTCCACTTCTTAAGCCACTGGTTCTGCATGGCCAGGGTTACATTTTCCCCTCTTACAACACACCAGTGCCTGTGTTATTCTGAATTACAATGCAATGTCCCATGGGACAAGGAACCTCTTGATAAGTGGGTTATCTTGATTCGAGTGCCACTCTGGCAAAAATTTTCATTGTCATCACTCCATTATACAGCTGTTGGTTGTCCATTTTCGCAACTGTGAATTCATTCCAGGTTTCCTCCTTTACCTCTTGGAGATTTACCTTCTTTTAACATATTGCTATATTCACCCATTGCTGACATCACCAACAACTTTGGAAGGCAGTTTTACAAACTTGAATCTTTCCTTCAGACCTTGATAGCCAACAAATGCATGACTACAATTTTGGTTTCTTCCCACTAAATTCCTTATCACTTCTAGGCTTCTTTCTTGCACTTGTTTTACTTCTATGAGGCTTTGAACGATTCCATCCTATTCATTTTTTGTTCTATCTTGCTGCCCTCTGTCATCCCAGTTGCCATGCTTTTTATCTGACAACTGGAAACAGAATGACATATTCAGTTGAACTTAATGTTCTACATTATTATGTTCGCTGTGGTAGTAAAACGTTAATTTTGAAGTAATACTAAATTTCAGGTTAAGACACACGTGCTGATATAACCATTACGTTTTAGTTGGTATCTATTCCCTCTCCAATTTATATATGCTTCATTTTCACTCTGATCACTATATGGCTATATGTTTTGGAACCTACACTGCATTCTTTCTTTTTCCGTTACTCCCTGATATTTGTCACTAACATCACGACTGTCTGACATCTTACCACCAATAACAAAATAGATTAATAAAAGAGTAAGAGGAATATTGATTATTCTCCCTGCCTTAAACTGAGTTGATAGTACAAAATTTTTAGCGAGCCCAAATCTTTTGTACCTGTGGGCTTTTGACTTCGAGAGAATGTGATAACAATGGCTGCATAACAATACAAAATGTTCCAGGACATATGGGATTTCTTTACATCTTGATTGGGCTACATCCTTAAAGCACAAACACATATGTAACTCAATGCTGTCAAAAATGGATGTGTTTGTTTTTGTAATATTCCCATTCATTTACAAAATAAATCAGTATTGCTTCTTCTGTTCTTACCTTACTCCTAAACCTGATCTGATCATTCTTGAGGTCATGTATTACTAATATTTACAATCAAAAACACTCTTGATCACAAATTATTTATTCTGGTGACCAGTTTCGACCACAACTGTGGTTATTTTCAGACCAAAGATTAAGAACCTCCTTCTGGTAGTAAATGAGCACTGTAGTGATTTACCAGCAGGAGAAGGTTATTACTCATTGATATTAAGATGACCACAATTGTGGTCGAAACTGGTCTCTGGAATAAATAATTTGTGATCAAAACTGTTTTTGATATTAAATATTTGTAATAGCATTGATCACTGCATAATCCCACAATGTATTCAAAAGTAATTTCATGTATTACTGCCTATTCACTCATCTTGTAGATATTTCCTGGTAGTTTTTTTACAGCTATGCATATGCTGTATTTCATAAGTTATTAGGCAATAAATGGACAGATAGATCATAATCTACAACAGCAGTTGTAAAAGGCAAAGGGCGTGAAAGTAGAACAGTGGTTGAGAAGGAACTGAGGCAGGATTGTAGTCTATTCACTGTGTCATTCAAACTGTGCACTGAACAAGCTGTCAAGGACACTGATAAAAATTTGGACATGTTTTTATAGTTCATGAAGAAGAAATTATGGGTTTAAGGTTTGCCAATGACAGTATAGTTCTGTCACTGTTGGCAAAGGTCTTGCAGGGTAAGTTGAATGGAAGGAATAGTGTCTCGAAAAGAGATTATAAGATGAACATCAAGAAAAGTGGTTCCTTGCAGCTATTGTCATTAGGGAGTTGATCATCATTTGTTTTACATGTCATTTGTTTCATGGGTAACAGTGCTCCACATTTGGTAACTGAGGGATCAAGTGTTTTAATCCATAATTAATTTTTTTATGTTTTGATGAGAAAGTCAAGATAATTACAATATTGTCCACGGGCGATTTTAAAGTCTTGATTACAGCTAGTTCTCTGCATTAAACACAGCTCTCTCTTCCTGGTATGACATAGATTGAACCAGAGGAAGGAAAGACTTCGTCCTTCTCATCCACTGGGTAAGTCTCCCCAGACCCAGTGTTCTGGGTGGCTTTCTCAGACACTACACATTTCCCAAACCTCACCAGCCTTATCCTTCACCCCTCTTGTTTCCCCTTCAATGCTTCTACAAGAAGAAAGAACCACTGGCTCCTAAACTTGAGTATTTCTACAATATTTGTATATGTTTTCTCCTGCCACCGCTTATTGAGTAGAGCTGTATCTACAAAATTACACTATGACTTCAATGAGAGGAGAAGACACAGGCTCAGACCACTATATAGTTGAAATTGAAATCAAATTCACACCTTTAAAGAAAATGAGTTACAACCCACCTCAGCTGATTAAAAATGAGAAGTAGCACCAAATAAAACAAATCATCAAATTAAGAAATGACCTAGGTGAACTGATATCTATTACAAGAAAAAACAAAAAACTATCAGCCTCAAAACAACAAAACAACTTCCAGGAGTTACTGCAAAATCCTTGGGAAACAACTGCAGTAGTACTAACTATTAACGGTAATATTTGAGAATAAAGATAGAAGACACACAGTAACAAAGAAAGTGCTGAAACCATGACAGAAGCATTTCATAAACGTTTGGACTGTGAAAAAGGCAAATATATCTTACAGATCGGTGCAAATAACACAACAAAAACCAAACCTAACAAATCAGGTTCTTAAAATTTCCTAGATGTTGAAGGAGAACTCACAGATCAAAATCTGGTAAGGCTGTTGCTGAAATGTGAATACATTTAAGTCACACAGTCAATATCTCGTTACACGTGACTAACAGAAAGATGGACTATGTAGCCATTCCCTGAACATTATACCACAACCGTCATCCAGATGGGGGATAAAAGCAGTCTGAATATCTACAGAGCAATCTCTCTCCTAGACTCCACATGCAAGACTTGGTCCTAGATTCTACGTGGAACAATCAAGGGATAACTAAAACAGGAGTTACGAGGAAATCTGGAAGGTTTCAGACCATGGAGAATTTGTGCAGAGCAGGTCATTAGTTTAAAGTTGATTACGGTGTGCTGTAGGAGACAGAACAATCTCTGGCAATAACGTTTGTAAACTTTAAGAAGCCATTCAATGTCTCCATGGAACTCCAATTTTAAAAATTCTTAGAAATCTAAGACTTTATCCAAAATTAATTAAACTAGTAGAACTTACTCTAAATAACACTAAATTGAAAGTAAGGCTTAGATAAAAAATTTCTGAAACATTCCTCATAACAACAGGCGTAAGACAAGGTGAATGCCTATTATCATTACTGTTCGACTGAGCACTGGAATATGTAATGAGAGAATGGTACAAGGACAACGCAAAGAACATAAGAATTGGAAGTGTGAAAACTGATAAAAGGTTAAACTGCTTGGGATTTGTTGCTGATAATATGCTCCTAGCCAAGAACGTTCAAGAAACTACTAAAGTAGTTAAATCATTAAAAAAATAGCACAGAAACTCGGCCTCAGAATACCATTTGCAAAAACAAATTATGCCAGCTGGTCCACAAAAATACAGCGGAAGAACAGGAAATCAAAATCGATAATCAATTTAAATATTTAGGTGACATCATAATGGGAAATCTAAATGAGGAACATGACAAAATATAATAAAAATCTCACTAAGGAAAATTAAATCAGCAAAAAAAAAAGACATACAACAAAAAACGGCTGTCTGTAGTTGCAAATTTAAAACATTACAAAACAATCAAACGACCAGAAGTAACATATGCAGCAACAACCATCTTCAGGACAAGGGTTGTTGGCGCCTTCAGTCCTGGTACTGGCTTGATGCAGCTCTCCATGGATGGTGGCTTACAATCACGTAATTGTGACTAAAATGTTTCGCCGCTTTAGGCTGCATAACAGTATCTATGTTATTCGCGGTTCGCGCCTAATGGCACGAACCTTCCAAAAATTAAAACAAACTAGTTCTCTACTGGTATAACCCAATTTTGTTTACTTTCTCAGTTTTAAACAACATGTCATCATAAATAATGCTGAGTATGAAAAATTGTCTTTGTAAATAAAAAAGAGACACGCATGAGCTTGCCATCTTTGTTAAGATACAAAATATATTCAATTGCAGTAGATAAGGAGGTATTTGTTATTTCCAACCATTTCCTGTTAAGCTTCCTATTTCGAAATCGAATAATCGGCCGGCGGTTGAATACCCTGTTGCTTGGCGTCGCCAACAGATGTCACCGCAGTGCGCTCCGAGAAAAACATGACGAGCCTTTCACCTCCATCTGTCGCCGTCTGCTTTGCAGTGCCTGTATAGCGGAGCAAACACAGACTAATTGCAGTGAACACTAGCATTATTCTATGGAGGGGTGAATGCAAATGCTCTGCTGGTAAACCTAATATACTTTTTTGGCGTTCTGTTAAAATTTATTAAGTGAACATATGGCCTTCTTGAATACAGTGCAATAAATGTACATAAATCTATACGTAACTCAGTTTATTGTAATATGGGCAAAAATCAAGTATAGTATGGCTAATTCCCATTGTCTTTCGTATTATACTCCACTCGTGGTTGATTCTTTGACATATGTATATGTTAGAATAGAAGTTCTTTATGATGTCTTGTTTTGGGAGGAATGGTAGAAATCGCCTTAGATGGTGCATGTTCCTCTCATTTATCGTTACATGAGCCCAATTGAGCCTGATTTACAGGGCTTGGTAGAACTGCAGTTTGATCAGTAAGTTGGAATGTGTGCTCTTCTGCCACATCAATGAATGGCTTAACTTTAACAACACCCTTATATATAGTGTCTGGAATATTAATATTATTTTATGTACTGACGAAGCCTATTTCATCTTGCATGATCAATGGCTAATAAAGAATCTTGAATCTTGAACCACGAGTGTCTTGTGAACAACAGAATTGCACAAATTGTGTTATATAAAAGAGCTGTTAGTTTCAGTGTGAAGCCCTTCCTTTCCTTTGAACAGAAATATTAGTATTTCTATGGAATTTTGGCCACCACTCCTTAAAATTTGGAACCTCTTATGTTTTTGATATTTTCACTACAAAATTCCTCTTTGTGCGGGATTCAGTTATTAATTCTGCATATTCTTTCAGAACATATATCCTATCAACCTTTCTAATTTTCCTTTTCGTCTGTTGATATGCCTATCATGTGCAAGGTAGGACTACCCTCCAGTTGGAAAGTAATGGGTGAGGAACTGAAACCTTCCCTGTGCCACAAGCATTAAACAAACCTCACCATTGAATGGTTTTTATTTTGGCCTCCACAACAGTCAGAGAATGCGTGAATGTCTTTAACACGTTGTCCAACATTTTCATTAATATAATTAAAAAGAAATGAACAACCTTCATCAGAGCTTTTTCGTGCTATTCCTTTTCATGATAGAGACAAAAACCTGGCTGTTCCACTCTGTAGTTCTGCGGATGTAAGAAATTAGTGAAAGCTGCCACAAGTGAAATGTAAGTTGTCTTTGTATCTGAGGTAATTGCAAATTCTGCATTATTTCAAACGAGAGGCCTGCAATGCTAGAATCAGTGTCAGTTTTTGCTGTAACTGGATGTAATTTCTTGTGCACTATTAACTCAGCTTTGCTGGCCTTTTAGCAGCATCATTCAGAGATGGACTTTTCATATTTATCTGAGGCTCTCCACATGTACTGCTCGCATACACCTGTGGTTGCCCAAATTTTAAATTAAAATGTCCATGCTTAATTTTCAAATAAAACTGATAATCAACTTGAATATGGAGTTCAAAAGTTTTGTACATCAGCCACATAATCTTCACACGTTTATGGTCCAGATAATTCTGTTCTTCATTGGCATAATGTGCTTTCTGGACTGGAAATGAGTTGATGTGATTTTTCATTTCCACTTCCTAAGCCACTAGTTTTGCACCGCCAGGATGACATTTTCCCCTCTTACAATACTCCAGCTACTGTGTTACTCCGAATTCTGATGCAATTAATGAATCTAGCAGAACTTACTCCAAACAACGTGAATTTGAAAGTAAAGCTTAGAGAAAAAATTTCTCAACCATTCTTCATAAAAAGAGGTTTAAGACAAGGTGAATGCCTATCACCATTAGTGTTCGACTGTGCACTGGAATATGTAATGACCGAATGGTACAAGGTAACGCAAAGATTATAAGAACCGGAAGTTTGACAAATGATAAAACTTGAAACTGCTTGGGATTTGCTGCAGATCTTACTCTCCTAACCAAGAATGTTCAAGAAACCACTAAACTATTTACACCTCTAAGAAATATCACAGAAAGTCACCCTCAGAATATCATTTGAAAAAACAAATTATGCCAGCTGGTCCACAAAATTTCAGTGGAAGAACAGGAAATCAAAATCGTTGATCAATTTAAATATTTAGGTGACATCATAACTGGAAATCAAAATGAGAAACAAACATGACAAAGTAGAATAAAAACCCCATCAAGGAAAATTAGATTAGCAAAAACGCATACAACAAAAAAGCCTGTCTGTAGTTGCAAATTTAAAACATTGTAGAACAGTTTCACAACCAGAAATAACATATGCATCTGAACCATCTTCAAAACGACCGTTGTTGTTGTTGTTGTCGTTGTCGTCTTCAGACCATGTACTGGCGTGATGCAGTTCTCCATGCATGGTAGCTGGAGGGAAGGGATGAGTTTTGTAGTGCATTCGAAAAATAAACAAGAATGGGTGATTGCATACGTGTTACTGTAACTGGCACCCCAAAATCTAACATTCACCAACTATTTGACAGCTCGCACAACACAGCAGAAGCCCTCCAAAATTTCGTAAACATTTAATGGTTTCATGTATAGGAATTTGTTGCTTTGTTTCTTTACTGTGGGAACGGCGTTGCCGCAGTGGATACACTGGTTCCCGTGAGATCACAGGAGTTAAGCGCTGTCAGGCGTGGCTGGCAGTTGGATGGGTGGCCTGAATACGAAGTGCTTTCTTTATTGTTTTTTCATTCCAATGTCCTATATGGGCAGGGAAGGCACAATCCACTGCTCTTCTGCCGAGTGACATGACAACTATGACAAGAATAAAATGTTACACACATAAGGCGATAAAATGGGGAACTTAAAACAGAGCAAGGGGAGATAATGGAGGTAAAAAGATACTGACATGGAGATGTTCATGGGGCGACAATTAAAAAAGTCGACATAAGGTTAAAAAACACAAAGAAGACACGTAAGGCACGCGCACAGATTAAAAGTCGGCCACAGTATTAATAACCCTCCAGAATAACGCACTTAAAACCCACTTGGAGCACACACCATGAAGAATAAAACTACCACGTGGGAGCTGCTGAGGGAGAGGCCAGAGAGGATGGAGAAGGAGGGGAGAGCAAGGGGCAGCAAGGGAGGTGGTGGGATGAAAAGAGTAGGGGCGTCAGCGGGCAGGAGACTGGTGGGGCAGGAGATGAAGCGGGAAGACAAGGCAGGAGGGAGTGCAGAGACACTGAAGGGGAGCACAAGAGAGGGAGGGGGAGTAGGATGGGGAAGCCGCTCTGGAGAAGGGAGGGGGAGGAGAGGGAGCCCTGAAGAAGAGGCAGGAAGATGGGGTTAGAGTTGGTAGGAAGGGTAGTTGTGAGGGCAAAGCGCATCATCTGGCACGGGTAGATGGTGGAAGTTGCGTTGGGCAAGGAGGCGGAGGGTGTGGAGATGGAGAGAGGGTGGGACACAACGGTAAACGTGCGGCAACGGATTGGGGGTGGAGAGCAAGGGAGATACCAGGGGGGTGAGAGGGCTCAACGCGGCGGACAATATACAGTGTACAGATGTGTTCAAGAAAAGGAGGAGGTGGGGGAAGGGGGTGAGGGATGCGCGTGATGGATGGAAAGTGGATGCGGAAGGTGAGGCGGAGCACATGGTGTTCGAGGATTTGGAGGGATTTATAGGGCCTGGAACGAATTTGCTTTTTTCCCCTTTATTGTTAATTTCACACCTTATACAGGTAGGCCACCAACAGCATACTACGCCGCTCTTCAGACACAGATAAAACTAATGATACAAATTAAGACAATCACAGAACAGACATGGTGGATATACAAACGTAAAATTAAAACACACGGAGCCGTTCACAACCACAGAGTCCAAATTAAAAATGTTGAGACACGTGGACATGCGCAGAGATGGCAGATGACACACGCAAACTTTGGAGCACAAACTATTAAACACTGGAACACTTGAGGACAAACACGACGGCACACACAAACACTAGGCGATGATCTCTGGTGCGCAAAAGCTCACTATACGTGTACGGGTCAGGGAACCTGCCAAAAGGGGAAAAAGGGGAGAGGAGGGAGAGGGGAGTGCATAGATGCCAGTGGCAGAGGAGTGGCAGGAAAGAAGGTAAAGGGGGTAGGGGAAGCCCGGGGGAGGAGGGAGGAAGGAAAGGAGGAGGGAGAGAAGGAAGAGAGAGTGCCATTGGCAAAAAACACCGGATGTGGTAGAGGAGAATCAAAGCTGGCAGGAGGGGTAGATGGAGGGGATGAGGGCATCATCAGGGAGGGGGAGTTGGTGGAAGCCACCTTGAGAGAGGGTATGGTGAGTGGAAAGATGGAGTGCAGGTAGGATGTGGGAATGAAGGTGCGACACAGGATGTGGGTGGGAGAGGATGGGAGAGACAAGCAGGTGAGGGGGATCAAGTTTGCAGGAGATGTAGAGGATCCGTATCCATTCGAGGAAGAGAAGGAGGTGCGGGATCAGAATAAGATAATATAGGATCCGCGTGGGGGATGGGAGACGGATGCGATAGGCGAGGTGGTGCTCATGGCATTCTATAATTTGAAGGGATTTGTAAAAGGTAGGAGGGACAGAGATCCAGGTGGGATGAGTGTAGCAGAGGATAGGGCAGATAAGGGATTTATAGGTGTGGAGAATGGTGGAGGGGTCCTGACCCCATGTGCGGCCAGGGAGGAGATTGAGGAGACAGAGTCGAGAGCGTTCTTTGGCATGGATTGTCCAGAGATGGGGGTCCAGGAGAGGTGATGGTCAAGGGTGACGCCAAGGTACTTCATGGTGGGGGTTAGGACGATACGACGGCCATAAATGGTGAGTTAGAAGTCGAGGAGACTGAAGGAAGTGGTGGTTTTGCCTACAATGATCGCCTGGGTTTTGGAAGGATAGACCTTGAGCAACACTGGTTACACCAAACGGTCAACCAGTCAAGATGCGATTGGAGAAAGTGTTGGGAGCGTTGCAGGGTGGGGGTGAGGGAAAGAGAGGCTGTTTCATCGAAGTACTGGAGAAGGTGGATGGGGGGTGAAGGTGGCAGCATATCCGCCGTATACAAAAGGTATAGAAGAGGGGAGAGGATAGAACCTTGGGCCCAGCGGCGGAGGGGTAGAAGGTGTAGGAATCCGTGTTATGGATGGTGACATAGGAAGGACGTTGGGAAAGAAAGGACCCAATCAGACAGACGTAGTTGATAGAAAGTGCAAAGATTTGGAACTGAAAGAGGAGACCAGACTGCTACACACCGTCGTAGGCGCGTTCCAGGTCGAGGGAGAGGAAGATGGCGGAGTGACAGGAAATGAGCTGTTCAGAGAGGATATGACTGAGGTGAAGGAGAAGGTCGTCAGTAGAGAAGGATGGTCGAAAGCCACACTTGGGTAACAGAAAGGAGGCTGCGATGGCGGAGATGCTGGTGGTTGTGTCGGCTAAGGATGGATTTCAGGACCTTGCTAAAGACTGAGGTAAGGCTGATGTGATGGTAGGAGGTGACAGCGGATGGCGGTTTGTCGGGTTTGAGGAACATCAGGATAAGGGGAGGTCTGGCTAGGGTGGAGAGAAAGGAGGTGGGAGCTTCACGGAGGTGGCGATAGATAACATGATCGTGACCGGGAGTGGTGTCGTGTTTTGTGCAGAGTGTAGTGATGAAATCCTGAGTAGTGATGTGGGCGTTGAGTTTGTTGGGTGTAATGTTGTCCAAGTACTGGAAACCAGGGGCGAATGGAAGACATAGGTGTCAGTTCGATCGCGGACATCTGGGAAGAGGGAGTAATCGAACTGGGGATCGTAAGAGAGGGTAAAGGTATTGGACAGGTAGGAGGCAAAGTGATTGGCCTTACTAAGGTTGTAAAGGAAATGTTGGTCATGATGAGGGAGAGGATGGTACAAGAGGGGGGGGAGGCAGACCAGTACTTGGACGAGTTGATAGGAAGTGTAACATTATGACAGGTGCATTTCTGTCGCCAGTCGCGGCGATTCTTAGCCTTGAGCCAGTTTTGGACGTGTCTTTGTAGTTGCCAGTGGCGTCGTAGTGTGTCCAGGTCACACGTGTGAATGAAGGCATGGTAGAGACGTCGGGATTCACGGAGGGGAAGGACGGCCTGTGGGAGTAAAGGGGAATTGGAATAATCATGGACATACTTTGGGGGAGGGTCATTACGAGGGTCAGGGCGGGGGTGACGACCGTCTGAAACGGTGAGGAGGACAGACCAATGGGGTCCAGGACATCAACCGCTATGCAGCCAAGGAGGTTAGGCGGAACAACTATGAATGTTGAGGTCGGCGGCGATTACGTAGAAGGAGAAGGTGCAGTCGATGTAGGAAAGGAAGTCAAAAGGAATAGGGGCGTTAGGGTAGACATGGATGGTGGCGCAGGTAACAGTGAGGCCGGGGAAGAAGAGACTAAGGATCAGGTGTTCTGTGAGGTTGGGAAGGATGGGTTGGAGCCGAATAGGGATCTGGCGGTGGTGGACAATTATTGGAGCAGTTGAGGAGGTAGGGAGAAGTGTGGACAGTATGCTGAGGCTGTAGAAAGGTTTGGTTTAAGAGGAAGGCGTGCACACTGTGGGTCGTGAGGGTGTGCATGAGGAGGTTCTTCTTGGTGGGTAGGGACTGGATGTTGTTAAACTAGATACAGTGCTGTCGCGCTATGATAGGAATTTAGACAAGGGTGCCGAGGTGGGAGAAGTTGAAGTGGGATTGGTTGTGGGAATAGGTGGCATAAGTATTAAGGTGGAAGGCGGATTGGGTGGCGAGGGATATCTGCTGGTGGGTGAGGGGGCACTGTAACGGGTGGACATTCTGGAGGACAATTGTGACAAACCAGATGATGTCCTCAGCAATGGGGGTGGGGGGGATGGAGGGAGTTGCCAGGACGGGTGGGGGTGTCCAGAGGACGGATGCGGACGGTTATTTCAGGAGTATGGGGGGGGGTTGGCCTTGCATTTCTGGGAGTAGGTGGGATGCGGGTGGTTGCAGGTGTTGCATGAGAGAGGGGACTGGAGGTTGCGACAGTGCCTGAGGAAGTGCGCCTGTTTGCAGCGTGGGCAGATGGGGTCCTTGCAGCACCCTGATGTTGGGTGTGCGTTGTAGTGCAGGCACCTTTGGCAGCAGATGGACTGAGGAGGGGAATAGGAGGGGTCGACCATGTACCAACGATGGAACAGAAGGGCACCCTCCTTCAGGAGAAGGAGAAGAGAGGGTGAGTAGCTTGGGGGATGGAATGAGTAGTGGCCAATTGGGCACACCACGTAATTGTGGTGGTGGTGGCAGAGGGAGAGGTATATACAATGGCGGTGGTGGTGGTGGTGGTGGTGGTGGTGGTGGTGGTGGTGGTGGTAGTGGTGGTGGTGGTGGTGGTAGTGGTGGTTGTCATGATTACAACGAGAAAATAAGGAAAAGAACAGGACAGGACTGGACAAAACTAAAGAAGAAAACAAGGAGCTCATAAAGACGGACGAAATGCTGCCTGGGGACGAATCCCCACTCCACTGCTGCTGGCGGGAGGTGACCGCAGAGGCTGCTGGGATGGCAGGCTGGCAGGTCCTGGAACACCTAACACTTCGATAAGTGGCTATGCCGTGACTGAAGGGCGGTACTCTTTTGAGGTACCGCCAGAGATGGAATTTGTTTTTTTTCCTACAGACTTTGTTTTAAAAACATGAAGATAATAAATAATAAAAACAGGCGATAAAACCAGAGACTTAAATAGTAACATGACGAAAAAATCGTGGAACTTAAAACATAGATCAAAGGGATGATGACGTAAATAAAATATATACGAAGCAGACGGGTAAAAAAATACAGACAATTAACAACATATGGCGACAGTCTGGTTTCTGTTCGCAAAATACTTAAAATTCTCACACAGCGACAGCATGGTTTCTCTTTGCAACATTAGAAAGGCGAATAACACTGAACATTCACTGGAACACTGCACTATAAAGTTGGCAAATGTGACATACCACAGCCGAGACAGATGATGGACAGATGATGGGAAAATAAAAAGAAGGGATGGAGAGGAAAAGCGAAGGGGGTGGAGGGGGGAAAGGAGCCAATGGAGGGGTGGGGGGTGCTGGGCAGATGCGAAAGGCAGTGGGGAATGCAGAGGAGGGGAATACAAAAGGACTCGGCAGGGGGGGGGGAGAAGGGAGGTAGGGCGAGGTTTGGCTGGGAGAAAACAGGATGGAAGGGGGGGAGGGAGCCCAGGGAATGGACTGAGGAAAGGACGGGCGGGGGGGGGTGAGGATCAGAGTTGATAGGAGGGAAATATGGAGGGAAAGAGGGCATCATCCAGGAGGGGGAGTTGATGGAAGCCACCTTGGTAAAGGAGATGAAGGGTGTAGAGATGGAGGGTAGAGGGGACACAAGAGTAAAGGCGTGGCAGGTGGTGGGGACAGGACAAGAGAGGAGCCACCAGGGGGTGAGGGGATCAGAGTTGATAGGAGGGAAATATGGAGGGAATGAGGGCATCATCCAGGAGGGGGAGTTGATGGAAGCCACCTTGGTAAAGGAGATGAAGGGTGTAGAGATGGATGGTAGAGGGGACACAACAGTGAAGGCGTGGCAGGAGGTGGGGACAGGACAAGAGAGGAGCCACCAGGGGGTGAGGGGAATCAACGCAGTGGGAGGTGTAGAGTAGGTGGATATGTTCGGGGAATAGGAGCAGATGGGGAAAAGGAAAGAGGTCATAGAGGATCCACGTGGGGGACGGAAGGCGTATACAGAAGGCGCCACTGGATACATCATGCAGCAAAAAGGTCAAGTGGATTCTGGAAAAGTTGTTGGGACCGTTGGAGGGTAGGAGCGAGGGCGAGGAATGCAGTGTCATCGGCATATTGCAAGAGGTGTACTGGAGAGGGTGTTGGGGCACATCTGCCATGTACAGGAGGTAGAGGAGAGGAGAGAGGACAGAGCCCTGGGGCACCCCAGCAGAGGGGTAGAAGGTGTGGGAATTGGCATTATTGGTGGTAACATATGAGGGGCGGCAGGAGAGGAAGGAGGCCATCAGACTGATGTAGTTGACAGGAAGGGCGTAGGTTTGGAGTTTAAACAGGAGACCAGGATGCCAGACATGGTCGTAGGCCTTTTTGAGGTCGAGGGAGACGAAAATGGCGGAGCGACAGGAGTTAAGCTGGAGGGAGAGGGGATGAGTGAGGTGGAGGAGTCGGTCATCGGCAGAGAAGGAAGGTCGAAAGCCACATTGGGTGTCGGGTAGGAGGTGGTTTTGGCGGAGGTGGTGATGGATGATCCGGGAAAGGATGGATTCCAAGAGCTTGCTGAACACCGATGTGAGACAGATAGGACGTTAGGAAGAGGCATCAGATGGAGGCTTGTTGGGTTTGGAGAACTTCAGGATACAGGAGGTTTTGCACAGGTCAGGGTAGAAACCAGTGGCAAGGATGATATTGTAGAGGGTGGCAAGGACTGAAAGGAAGGAGGGAGGACAGTGTTTGAGGTGGCGGCAGGTAATGCACTCGTGGCCGGGAGCAGTGTTGCGTTTAGCGCGGAGTGTGAGGCAGACGTCCTGTGTACTGATGGGAGTGTCAAGTTCATATGGTGGTGTGTGGCCCAAGTACTGGAAGCTAGGGGAGGGGGAGGAACAGAGGTATTCATACGGTCCATGAGGTCAGGGAAGAGGGAATAATCAAATTGGGGATCATCTGGTATTGAAAAAAATCTGAGAGTTGAGAGGCAAAGTGGTTGGCCGCACTGAGGTTGTCAGGAAAGGGACGGTCATCAAGGAGGAGAGGGAAGTGTGAGGTGAGGAGGTTTCCAGTAAGGTAGTGGAAAGCAGACCAATTCTTGCAAGAGTTTATTGGGAGCATGGTGTTGAGTTGTGTACATGTCTGGCGGCAGGCATGGCGTTTCTTCGCAGTAAGCAGGTTGCAGATATGTTGTCGTAATTGCCGGTAGCGGGTAAGTGTGTCCCGGCCACGAGTGCGGAGAAAAGAGCGGTAGAGGTGGTGGGACTATCGAATTAGGATGGCCTGTGGAGGCAGGGTGGGCATGTGAGGGTAGATGGCTTAGAGGGAGATATGGGTGGCGATGGCGTCAGACAAGATCTGGTGCAGTAAGTCGGCAATGCGAGAGATGTCATCAGGAGATTGGAGGGCAAGGTCGTGGCCGTCACCCTGGGTGGAATGGAGTCCCGGTAGGCATCCCAGTTGGCACAGGAGTAATCATGGACAAGTTTAGGAGGGACGTCATGGTGAGGAGCGGGGCGGGTATTGCGACCACTAGAGATAATGAGGAGAACAGGTGCATGGTCACTGCCAATGAGGTGAAGGACATCTGCGGTGATGCGCCCAAGGAGGTTGGGAGAGGCAAGGACCACATCAGGAGTGGTGTTGGGTTCGAGTCGGGTGTGCTTGGGGAGGGGACCAGGTCTCCCTGGAGGGTGGTGATAAACTGATGCCACCACTGGAGATTGGCAGGATCACGACTGTGGATATTGAGGTCAGTGGCAATCATGTAGGTGGAGAAGGTGCGGTCAATGTGGGCCAGGAAATCGTACGGGATGGGGATGCGAGGGCAGACATAAATGGTGGCACAGGTGACTGTAAGGGTGGGGAAGAAGAGGCTGAGGGTGAGATGCTAGGCAGGATTGTTAAGGAGAGGTTGGGGCTGGACAGGGAGGTGCTTGAGGTGGCCTATAGCAACTCTGCCATGCGCCAGAGGGTATGGGATATCGGTGCGGTGAAGGGTGTAAGGAGGTGTGGAGATGGAGATACATGGTTGAAGGAAGGTTTCATTTAGGACAAAGGCATCCATGTTGTGCTGATGGATGGTGTGGAGGAAGAGGAGTTTGTGGGTTGGCAGGGAGCAAATATTGTGGTACAGGATATGTTAGGGATGTTGTACCATGGGAGGCGAGAGCAAGACGAGGGTGGTGAGTGGGGTGAAGGTGAAGTGGGCCTGGTTGTGGGAGTGGGTGGCATAGGTGATAAGATGGAAGATGGAACGGGCATTGAGGGCGATCTGGGGAAGGCTGTGGGGGCGCTGAGGGGTGGATGTTCTGGAGCACAATGGTGATGAAACGGATTACGTTCTCTGCAGTAGGCGGAGGGCAGAGCGAGTGTTTGGGGTGGATGGGATCATCAACAGGACGAGCTGGGACGGTGAGCTCAGGGGTGAGTGGAGGAGGTTTCGCTTTACACTTCTAGGAGAAGGTTGGATGTGATTTGTTACAGGTGTTGCAGGAGGGGGGAGAGGTGAGGTTGGGGCAGTTCTTGAGGAAGTGGGAAGCTTAGCAGTGGGGACAAGTAGGGGGGTTATTCCAGGCAGAGGTAACATGGTCATTGTATGTGAGGCAGCTTTGGCAGTGGTAAGATTGGACTGGGGAACAGGAGGGGTCCACCTTATGACGGCGATCGTAGATGAGGGCTCCCTTGGTGAGGAGGCGGTCAATGGAGCAGGAGGATTATGTGAATACCCGCATGAGAAAAGTCGGCCCGGCATCATTGAAGATGCGATGGGCCGAGCGGATTTCAATGTCGGGCTGGGAGTTGAGTTCTGCCAATACCTCAGCCTCTGTGATCACGGGGCTAAGCTTTGTGATCACAGCGGTGAAGGTTGGCGGACGTCGGGGAGGTCGAGGCTGATGGGGAGACGACGGGGTGTGGTAGAGGGTGAGGGTTGCACGTTGGCCAAATTGGATACAGGGGATGCGGGAGAGGAGATCGGTGTGGAAGGAATCATTGGGGGATTTAATGAGGACCGAGTCCTTGCGAGGAATCAGAAGGGAGATGGGGGCATTGGGGTAGTATTTCCGGATGGTGAGGGTGAGGGAGTGGGCATCAAGGAATTGGTGGTCAGGATTGGAGAGGACAAAGGTGTGGGTGGCAGGCGTGGTGGGGGCGGGGGTCAGGGCCACGTCCATGGTGATGGGTGGGTCACGGGGATTGGGGGTTCTTTGGAGGAGACTTCGGGGGAAGGGTCAACATTCGGGTGCTTTGAAGGTTTCGTGGTCACAACCGGGTGTAGAGGGGGCAGGGGGATGGGTTGCAGTGGGAGATGGCGGGGGGCAGGACCACCCTGAGCAGCGGATGACGCAGACGGACGGGGCTTGGGTGTCACAGAGACTGTGGAACGTAGAGCCGAAATTCGTGCTGGCTTGGAGCCTGTCGGAGGCGGTGCAGAGAGCGGCGGAAAGTTAGTAGCTGTCGATGGGGCGACAGTGATAGGGGAGGAGGAGTTGGGGGTGGTTACAGCCGAAAGTGGCGCAGGGGTGGGGTGGACAGGGAGAGAAGGAAGGACGGGAAGTGGGGTGGAGGATGAGCTCCATGTGATGGTGGTTGGAGCAGCGGAGGGAGAGGTGAAAATGATAGTGGTGGTGGGTTGGGACATGGTGGCGGCGCGCGAGAAGGGCGGCGGCGGGGAGCACCGGCAGGCGGCGACCAGGCGGCGGCGGCGGCGGCGAACAAACGGCGGCGGCGGCGAGCACCGGCAGGCGGCGGCGGTGGCGGCGAGGAGCACCGGACGGCGAGCAGTAGTGACGGCAAGCAGACGACACGGCAAGGAAATGGATCTTCCACGTCGAAGATGCACCCTGAGAGTAGCCCAGGCAGTGAAAGTCTTCGCCGAAGAAGTGAGGGAATCCAACCCTCGAATGGAATTTGTTGTTTTTTTTTTTTTTTCTTTATTGAATTTCAATTCCCCCCCAAGGGGGCGGGCTGGCAGCAGCTGAGTATGCCGCTCTTCAGCCGACAGATTTTGTGACAAAGATCAAGAGAACAAATAATAAAAAACAGGCAATAAAATCGGAGACTTAGAGATTAACAAAGCGAAAAGAAATTGTGGAACTTAAAACAACAACAGAGGGACGATGATGCTAAGAAAAATACATACGAAGCAGACAGGGAAAACAATAGACAATTATAAAACACGGCGACAGTCTCGATTCTGTTCGCAAAAGACATAAAATTCACACCGAGAGACAGCATGGTGTCTGTTCGCAACACGATAAAGGCAAACAACACTGAATAGTCACTGGAACACTGCACTAAAAAGTTGGCAAATGTGACACCACAGTCGAAAGCAGTTGGGGGGAGACGGGACAGAAGATGGGAAAAAAGGGGGGGAAAGGAGAGTAAAAGTGAAGGGGGGAACCGGGAAAGGAGTTGATGGAGGATGAGGACTCAGAAGAGGGGTGGAGGGCAGACGCGACAGGGAGTGGGGGAGGCAGAGGAGGGGAATACAAAAGGACTGGGGGGAGAAGGGAGGTAGGGAGAGGTGTAGTGGCGAGAAAACAGGACGGAAGGGGGGGGGAAGAGGGAGCCCAGGGAAAGGACAGAGGAAAGGAGGAGGAGTGAGGATCAGAGTTGATAGGAAGGATAAATGGAGGGAGAGAGGGCATCATCTTTGAGGGGGAGTTGACGGAAGCCACATTGGGAAAGGAGATGGAGGGTGTAGAGATAGAGGGTAGGGGGGACACAACGGTGAAGACGTGGCAGGGGGCGGGGATGGGAGAGGAGAGGAGAAACCAGGGGGTGAGGAGGTTCAAGACGGCGGGAGGTGTAGAGGATGCAGATATGTTCGAGGAATAGGAGCAGATGGGGGAAAGGAATGAGATCATAGAGGATCCGCGTGGGGGACGGGAGGCGGATACGGAAGGCGAGGCGGTGTGCATGACGCTCAAGGATCTGCAGGGATTGATAGAAATTGGGGGGGGGGGGGGGCAGACATCCAGGCAGGACTGGCATAACAGAGGATGGGACGGATTAAGGATTTGTAGGTGTGGAGGATGGTAGAGGGGTGCAACCCCCATGTCCGGCCAGAGAGGAGTTTGAGGAGGCGGAGGCGGTTGTGGGCTTTGGATTGGATGGAGCGGAGATGAGGTATCCAGGTGAGGTGACGGTCAATGGTGAGGCCAAGGTAGGTGAGGGTGGGGGTGAGGCAGACAGGACGTGCGCAGACAGTAAGGGAGAAATCCAGGAGCCGGAAGGAGCGAGTGGTATGACCTACGATGATTGCCTGGGTCTTGGAAGGATTGAGTTTCAGGACCCATTGGTTACACCATGCAGCAAAAAGGTCAAGGTGATTCTGGAGAAGGCGTTGGCACTGTTGGAGGGTAGGAGCGAGGGCGAGGAATGCGGTGTCATCAGCATATTGCAAGAGGTGTACTGGAGGGAGGGGGGTTGGGGCATATCTGCCATGTACAGGAGGTAGAGGAGAGGGGAGAAGACAGAGCCCTGGGGCACACCGGCAGAGGGGTAGAAGGTGTGGGAATTGGCATGATGGATGGTAACATAGGAGGGGCGGTGGGAGAGGAAGGAGGCCACCAGACGGATGTAGTTGATAGGAAGGGCATAGGTTTGGAGTTTAAACAGGAGACCAGGATGCCAGACACAGTTGTAGGCCTTTTCGAGGTCAAGTGAGACAAAAATGGCGGAGCGACGGGAGTTAAGCTGGAGGGAGAGGAGATGAGTGAGGCGGAGGAGCTGGTCATCAGCAGAGAAGGAAGGTCGAAAGCCACATTGGGTGTTTGGGAGGAGGTGGTTTTGGTGGAGGTGAAGATGGATGCGCCGGGAAAGGATGGATTCCAAGAGCTTGCTGAACACCGATGTGAGACAGATAGGACGATAGGAAGAGGCATCAGATGGAGGCTTATTGGGTTTGGAGAACATCAGGATACGGGAGGTTTTCCACAGGTCGGGATAGAAGCCAGTGGCAAGGATGACATTGTAGAGGGTGGCAAGGAGGGAAAGGAAGGAGGGAGGGCAGTGTTTGAGGTGGCGGTAGGTAACGCAGTCGTGGCCGGGAGCAGTGTTGCGTTTAGTGCGGAGTGTGAGGCTGATGTCCTGTGTAGTGATGGGAGTGTTAAGTGCAGATGGTGGGGTGTGGCAAAGTACTGGAAGCTAGGAGCAAGGGGAGGAACAGAGGTATTCGTACGGTCCATGACATCAGGGAAGAGGGAATAATCGAAGTGGGGATCATCGGGGATGGAAAAGACATCAGAGAGGTGGGAGGCAAAGTGGTTGGCCTTACTGAGGTTGTCAGGAAAGGGAAGGTCATTAAGGAGGAGAGGGTACTGGGGAGTGGGGCGGTTCCCAGTAAGGCGGTGGAAAGCAGACCAATACTTGGAAGAGTTGATGGGGAGCGGGAACTTTTTTTTTTTTTTTTTTCATTTATTGAATTTCAATTCCCCCAAAGGGGGCGGGCTGGCAGCAGCTTAGTACGCCGCTCTTCAGCCGACAGATTTTGTGACAAAGAGCAAGAGAACAAATAAGAAAAACAACAGGCGATAAAATCGGAGACTTAGAGAGTAACAAGGCGAAAAGAAATCGTGGAACTTAAAACAACAACACAGGGATGATGACGCTAATAAAAATACATACGAAGTAGACAGGGAAAACAATAGACAATTAAAAAACACGGCGACAGTCTGGATTCTGTTCGCAAAGGAAATAAAATTCACACCGAGCGACAGCATGGTTTCTGTTCGCAACACGAGAAAGACAAACAACACTGAATAGTCACTGGAACACTGCACTAAAAAGTTGGCGAATGTGACACCACAGTCGAGAGCAGGTGGGGGGAAACTGGACAGAAGATGGGAAAACGAAAAAGGGGGGGAAAGGAGAGTAAAAGCGAAGGGGGGGAGCTGGGAAAGGAGCTGAAGGAGGATGAGGACCCATAAGAGGGGTGGGGGGCAGACGCGACAGGGAGTGGGGTAGGCAGAGGAGGGGAATACAAAAGGACTGGGGGGGGGAGAAGGGAGGTAGGGAGAGGTTTAGGGGGGGAGGAAGAACAGGACAGAAGTGGGGGGAGAGAGGGAGCCCAGGGAAAGGACAGAGGAAAGGAGGGGGATGGAAGATCAGAGTTGATAGGAAGGATAAATGGAGGGAGGGAGGGCATCATCCGGGAGGGGGAGTTGACAGAAGCCACCTCGGGAAAGGAGATGGAGGGTGTAGAGATGGAGGGTAGGGGGACACAACGGTGAAGACGTGGCAGGGGGCGGGGATGGGAGAGGAGAGGAGCAACCAGGGGGTGAGGGGGTTCAAGACGGCGGGAGGTGTAGAGGATGCGGATATGTTCGAGGAATAGGAGCAGATGGGGGAAAGGAATGAGATCATAGAGGATCCGCGTGGGGGACGGGAGGCGGATACGGAAGGCGAGGCGGAGTGCATGATGCTCAAGGATCTGGAGGGACTGATAGAATTTGGGGGGGGGCAGATATCCAGGCAGGACTGGCATAACAGAGGATGGTACGGATTAAGGATTTGTAGGTGTGGAGGATGGTAGAGGGGTGCAACCCCCATGTCCGGCCAGAGAGGAGTTTGAGGAGGCGGAGGCGGTTGTGGGCTTTGGATTGGATGGATCGGAGGTGAGGGATCCAGGTGAGGTGACGGTCAATGGTGAGGCCAAGGTAGGTGAGGGTGGGGGTGAAACGGACAGGACGTGCGCAGACAG
Organism: Schistocerca serialis cubense; assembly: GCF_023864345.2. Taxonomy (NCBI): domain Eukaryota; kingdom Metazoa; phylum Arthropoda; class Insecta; order Orthoptera; family Acrididae; genus Schistocerca; species Schistocerca serialis. The sequence goes on from NC_064648.1 coordinate 166,329,293, forward strand.
TAAGGGAGAAATCCAGGAGCCGGAAGGAGCGAGTGGTACGACCTACGATGATTGCCTGGGTCTTGGAAGGATTTAGTTTCAGGAGCCATTGGTTACACCATGCAGCAAAAAGGTCAAGGTGATTCTGGAGAAGGCGTTGGGACCGTTGGAGGGTAGGAGCGAGGGCGAGGAATGCGGTGTCATCAGCATATTGCAAGAGGTGCACTGGAGGGGGGGGGGGGGGTTGGGGCATATCTGCCATGTACAGGAGGTAGAGGAGAGGGGAGAGGACGGAGCCCTGGGGCACACCGGCAGAGGGGTAGAAGGTGCGGGAATTGGCATGATGGATGGTAACGTAGGAGGGGCGGCGGGAGAGGAAGGAGGCCACCAGACGGATGTAGTTGATAGGAAGGGCGTAGGTTTGGAGTTTAAACAGGAGACCGGGATGCCAGACACGGTCGTAGGCCTTTTCAAGGTCAAGTGAGACAAAAATGGCGGAGCGACGGGAGTTAAGCTGGAGGGAGAGGAGATGAGTGAGGCGGAGGAGTTGGTCATCAGCAGAGAAGGAAGGTCGAAAGCCACATTGGGTGTTTGGGAGGAGGTGGTTTTGGTGGAGGTGGAGATGGATGCGCCGGGAAAGGATGGATTCCAAGAGCTTGCTGAACACTGACGTGAGACAGATAGGACGATAGGAAGAGGCATCAGATGGAGGCTTATTGGGTTTGGAGAACATCAGGATACGGGAGGTTTTCCACAGGTCGGGATAGAAGCCAGTGGCAACGATGACATTGTAGAGGGCGGCAAGGAGGGAAAGGAAGGAAGGAGGGCAGTGTTTGAGGTGGCGGTAGGTAACGCAGACGTGGCCGGGAGCAGTGTTGCGTTTAGTGCGGAGTGTGAGGCTGATGTCCTGTGTAGTGATGGGAGTGTTAAGTGCAGATGGTGGGGTGTGGCCCAAGTACTGGAAGCTAGGAGCAAGGGGAGGAACAGAGGTATCCGTACGGTCCATGACATCAGGGAAGAGGGAATAATCGAAGTGGGGATCATCTGGGATGGAAAAAACATCAGAGAGGTGGGAGGCAAAGTGGTTGACCTTACTGAGGTTGTCAGGAAAGGGACGGTCATTAAGGAGGAGAGGGTACTGGGGGGTGGGGCGGTTCGCAGTAAGGCGGTGGAAAGCAGACCAATACTTGGAAGAGTTGATGGGGAGCGGGAATTTGTTGTTTTTTTTTTTTTTTTTCATTTATTGAATTTCAATTCCCCCCGAAGGGGGCGGGCTGGCAGCAGCTTAGTACGCCGCTCTTCAGCCGACAGATTTTGTGACAAAGAGCAAGAGAACAAATAAGAAAAACAACAGGCGATAAAATCGGAGACTTAGAGAGTAACAAGGCGAAAAGAAATCGTGGAACTTAAAACAACAACACAGGGATGATGACGCTAATAAAAATACATACGAAGTAGACAGGGAAAACAATAAACAATTAAAAAACACGGCGACAGTCTGGATTCTGTTCGCAAAGGAAATAAAATTCACACCGAGCGACAGCATGGTGTCTGTTCGCAACACGAGAAAGACAAACAACACTGAATAGTCACTGGAACACTGCACTAAACAGTTGGCAAATGTGACACCACAGTCGAGAGCAGGTGGGGGGAAACTGGACAGAAGATGGGAAAACGAAAAAGGGGGGGAAAGGAGAGTAAAAGCGAAGGGGGGAGCCGGGAAAGGAGCTGAAGGAGGATGAGGACCCATAAGAGGGGTGGGGGGCAGACGTGACAGGGAGTGGGGTAGGCAGAGGAAGGGAATACAAAAGGACTAGGGGGGGAGAAGGGAGGTAGGGAGAGGTTTAGTGGGGGGAAGAACAGGACAGAAGTGGGGGGGAGAGGGAGCCCAGGGAAAGGACAGAGGAAAGGAGGGGGATGGAGGATCAGAGTTGATAGGAAGGATAAATGGAGGGAGATAGGGCATCATCCGGGAGGAAGAGTTGATGGAAGCCACCTCGGGAAAGGAGATGGAGGGTGTAGAGATGGAGGGTAGGGGGGACACAACGGTGAAGACGTGGCAGGGGGCGGGGATGGGAGAGGAGAGGAGCAACCAGGGGGTGAGGGGGTTCAAGACGGCGGGAGGTGTAGAGGATGCGGATATGTTCGAGGAATAGGAGCAGATGAGGGAAAGGAATGAGAACATAGAGGATCCGCTTGGGGGACGGGAGGCGGATACGGAAGGCGAGGCGGAGTGCATGACGCTCAAGGATCTGGAGGGACTGATAGAATTTGGGGGGGGCAGATATCCAGGCAGGACTGGCATAACAGAGGATGGGACGGATTAAGGATTTGTAGGTGTGGAGGATGGTAGAGAGGTGCAACCCCCATGTCCGGCCAGAGAGGAGTTTGAGGAGGCGGTTGTGGGCTTTGGATTGGATGGATCGGAGATGAGGGATCCAGGTGAGGTGACGGTCAATGGTGAGGCCAAGGTAGGTGAGGGTGGGGGTGAGACGGACAGGACGTGCGCAGACAGTAAGGGAGAAATTCAGGAGCCGGAAGGAGCGAGTGGTACGACCTACAATGATTGCCTGGGTCTTGGAAGGATTTAGTTTCAGGAGCCATTGGTTACACCATGCAGAAAAAGGTCAAGGTGATTCTGGAGAAGGTGTTGGGACCGTTGGAGGGTAGGAGCGAGGGCGAGGAATGCGGTGTCATCAGCATATTGCAAGAGGTGCACTGGAGGGGGGGGTTGGGGCATATCGGCCGTGTACAGGAGGTAGAGGAGAGGGGAGAGGACAGAGCCCTGGGGCACACTGGCAGAGGGGTAGAAGGTGCGGGAATTGGCATGATGGATGGTAACGTAGGAGGGGCGGCGGGAGAGGAAGGAGGCCACCAGACGGATGTAGTTGATAGGAAGGGCGTAGGTTTGGAGTTTAAACAGGAGACCGGGATGCCAGACACGGTCGTAGGCCTTTTCAAGGTCAAGTGAGACAAAAATGGCGGAGCGACGGGAGTTAAGCTGGAGGGAGAGGAGATGAGTGAGGCGGAGGAGTTGGTCATCAGCAGAGAAGGAAGGTCGAAAGCCACATTGGGTGTTTGGGAGGAGGTGGTTTTGGTGGAGGTGGAGATGGATGCGCCGGGAAAGGATGGATTCCAAGAGCTTGCTGAACACTGACGTGAGACAGATAGGACGATAGGAAGAGGCATCAGATGGAGGCTTATTGGGTTTGGAGAACATCAGGATACGGGAGGTTTTCCACAGGTCGGGATAGAAGCCAGTGGCAAGGATGACATTGTAGAGGGCGGCAAGGAGGGAAAGGAAGGAGGGAGGGCAGTGTTTGAGGTGGCGGTAGGTAACGCAGTCATGGCCGGGAGCAGTGTTGCGTTTAGTGCGGAGTGTGAGGCTGATGTCCTGTGTAGTGATGGGAGTGTTAAGTGCAGATGGTGGGGTGTGGCCCAAGTACTGGAAGCTAGGAGCAAGGGGAGGAACAGAGGTATCCGTACGGTCCATGACATCAGGGAAGAGGGAATAATCAAAGTGGGGATCATCTGGGATGGAAAAAACATCAGCGAGGTGGGAGGCAAAGTGGTTGACCTTACTGAGGTTGTTAGGAAAGGGAAGGTCATTAAGGAGGAGAGGGTACTGGGGGGTGGGGCGGTTCGCAGTAAGGCGGTGGAAAGCAGACCAATACTTGGAAGAGTTGATGGGGAGCGGGAATTTGTTGCATATCTTTCACTTTTTTAACGAACGCATCATCACTAGTGTTGCTGAGTATGAAGAACTGTCTTTGGAAATAAACAAGAGACATGAACGGGGTTACCCCTTTGTTAACAGACAATCGATACTCAATAGACGCAGATAAGGTGACTTTTCTTACTTCCAAACGTTTCCTGTTAAGCTTATTATTGCGACATCGAATACATGGCCGTCCGTTGAATGCACTGTTGCCTGGCGTCGCCGACAGATGTCAGCTCGTTACGCTGTCGGGAAAAACCTCCGTCTCCTGTCTCCAATTGCTCTGCAATGCCTGTACGCCGGAGCAAACAACAGGCGAACGACCAGTCCTCAGAACAATGATAGTATTCACTACAGTTGGCCTGAACTTACGAACAAGATTTTACGCAGTACGAATGAAAGACAGTACTGTCGGACGAATAATGAGCTAAGGAACACAAGCGATTCTCTTTCTTAGACGCAAACCTCACAGAGCTACACACACACACACACACACACACACACACACATATGCAATTAGAGCGCTATTGTAGCGAAATACTTGCAATGAAAAGCCGTGATATCCACACAGGATAGTTGTGTATGTCAGCTGCACTGTTGGTGATGCAGAAAGCAAAGCAGCGAAGGAAAGGAAAAATATGGGCGTCTGAATTTTCACAGAAGCTGACAAATACGTGGCGGCAGTTCACGAGTCATTGATTTACAGCTACAGACTTTATGAGGCATGTGTCGCAATTTTACTTGTATGTCTGTGGACAATTACTGAATTCGATTTGTTCAGTATTCCGTTTGAAACGGATAAACATACTAAGTGGTAAAACAACAGGGACTATGTAATGGCTACTGTAATGCTTTATACAATATTACTAGTGCCGGTACTTAGACATGAAGTACTGACATGCTGAACTTCTCTAAATTCTGCCAGTATGCAAGTCCAGCAATCAAATAATTTGCAAAAGGTAATAACAAGCAACGCATTTCTGCTGGGCTGTTTTTTACCTGAAGCTAGAGGGTGTGTAAGAAGAAAATGCCAGTAGGTAGGTCAGTGCAGCTCCCTTTCCTGATGAGAAGTTGTTGATACCACCTGGGAAGCACCAGGAATTGCTACATCATTCATGTTACCTCAAACATAGCATCCTGAAAGGAACACGGAATTCAAGATACAGATATTTGAAAGCCGATTTTTGGTTATGATATCAATGTCAGCAACGTTCATGGTGATGTTATAGCAATGTGACAATTTTGGACAGCTTGTATTCTGTGATTCGAGCCAGTAAACGATAGATAATTGTAAGTGGGTGTTGGTTGTTTTAGGGGAAGGGGACAAAACAGTGAGGTCGTTGGTCGCATTGGATTAGGGTAGGACGGGAAAGGGGTCTGCCGTGACGTTCAAAGGAACCATTCTGGCATTTGCCTGAAGCGATTTAGGGAAGAAAACACGGAAATCCTAAATCAGGTTGGCGGACACGAGTTTGAACCGCCGTCCTCCCGAATGCGAGTCCAGCGCTCTAACCACTGCGCAACCTCGCTCGGTGTAGTGAGTGTGATGTGGGTGACTGCATGCTCATGAGTTGTGAGATGTGTGATGCTGGTAACTCCCAAGCGCAACTCCACATTCCTCTCAAACCAACCCTCAGATTTCAACAGATCTCGCAATAAAACGTGAGAGTCGCGAGCTGTAGTATTTCCAAACTTTACCCTTCGGAAAGAGTTGACGCTTTTGCTTTGTTTACAAGGACTATCGAGTTTACAGAACCGCAGCGCAATAATTTTTTACTCTGCTGTTTATTTCTTTCCCTACCCATCCAATCATCAACTTCAGTTACCACAAATTTCAAAACTAAAGAGCTTCTATGACTTTCGTGTTACGATGTCAAGTGCTGGATAAATGCCGTGAAATTGCATTTTTCTTCCAATTGGTTTGGGGTCAGTCCTCCATTGCTTCACTATTCAGATGACGATAGAAGGAAGAAATTAATTTGTTTTCGTCTATGGCAAGCCGTCCACGTTGACTTGTGACGGACCAGTGGTGCAGAAGATTGTGGGACGTGCGATAAGACTGCGCTCACATTGTCACTGACAACGGTCGTTGGACTCCGTCGCCAAAGGTTGCCGTCCAACATCGTCTGACAGCTTGGTCACTGTGCGTCCCACCTGATTCGTTAGTTTTTGACGAGATCGAGGAGGTTAGATTAGGTCAGAACCTATTTTATGTATGAAGTAGGCTATATTCTAACCTACAATGATGGGATGGATACCACAGCACCTCTGTGCTTGAAGACGAGTGCTGCAGTTCGGCTTTTGCTGTTATAAGATGCACGTAAATCAGCTGCATCTGTCTCGAAACGATCGTGGCGAGTACTGCACACTCCGTCCGCAGTTACTGTAATTACCAGACAAGTTTCACAAACATACGGGATGAAAGATAAACACTGTGCCACAAATATTAAAATCGCTATTATTTTGTGAATCCACTTTCCTACTCTCACCAGCGATTTCAGAAGGGACCAAGACCTTACAAACGAACAGGCCGTAATTGATTTTTTTCATATTTATACACGCGTCGTACGAAAATATGTAGTTTCAGTGATACACAGCACTCATGATCTCGCCAAAACACAGGCGCATAATGGGGCCCCTTAGGGATATGGCAGCAAGAGAGGGGAAGAAAACCCATGTGCACTCCGTGTGCATACCGGGGGGAGTCATTCCAGATGTGGAAAGGGTCCTTCCGGATGCCATGAAGGGTACAGGGTGCACCCATCTGCAGGTGGTCGCTCATGTCGGCACCATTGATGTGCGTCGCTATGGATCGGAGGAAATCCTCTCTGGCTTCCGGCGGCTATCTGATTTGGTGAAGACTGCCAGTCTCGCTAGCGGGATGAAAGCAGTGCTCATCATCTGCAGCATCGTCGACAGGACTGACTGCGGACCTTTGGTACAGAGCCGAGTGGAGGGTCTGAATCAGAGCCTGAGACTGTTCTGGGACCGTGTGGGCTGCAGATTCCTCGATTTGCGCCATAGGGTGGTGGGGTTTCGGGTTCCGCTGGATAGGTCAGGAGTCCACTACACGCAGCAAGCGGCTACACGGGTAGCAGGGGCTGTGTGGCGTGGGCTGGGCGGTTTTTTAGGTTAGATGGCCTCGGGCAAGTACAGAAAGGGCAACAGCCTCAAAGGGTACGGGGCAAAGTCAGGACACGCGGGGACCAAGCAGCAATCGGTATTGTAATTGTAAACTGTCGAAGCTGCATTGGTAAAGTACCGGAACTTCAAGTGCTGATAGAATGCACCGAAGCTGAAATCGTTATAGGTACAGAAAGCTGGCTGAAGCCAGAGAGAAATTCAGCCGAAATTTTTACAAAGGCACATACAGTGTTTAGAAAGGATAGATTGCATGCAACCGGTGGTGGCGTGTTTGTCGCTGTTAGTAGTAGCTTATCCTGTAGTGAAGTAGAAGTGGATAGTTCCTGTGAGTTATTATGGGTGGAGGTTACACTCAACAACCGAGCTAGGTTAATAATTAGCTCCTTTTACCGACCTCCCGACTCAGCAGCATTAGTGGCAAAACAACTGAAGAAAATTTGGAATACATTTCACATAAATTTTCTCAGCATGTTATAGTTTTAGGTGGAGATTTCAATTTACCAGATATAGACTGGGACAATCAGATGTTTAGGACGGGTGGTAGGGACAGAGCATCGAGTGACATTATACTGAGTGCACTATCCGAAAATTACCTCAAACAATTAAACAGAGAACCGACTCGTGGAGATAACATCTTGGACCTACTGATAACAAACAGACCCGAACTTCTCGACTCTGTAAGTGCAGAACAGGGAATCAGTGATCATAAGGCCGTTGCAGCATCCCTGAATATGGAAATTAATAGGAATATAAAAAAAGGGAGGAAGGTTTATCTGTTTAGCAAGAGTAATAGAAGGCAGATTTCAGTCTACCTAACAGATCAAAACGAAAATTTTTGTTCTGACACTGACAATGTGGAATGTTTATGGAAAAACTTTAAGGCAATCGTAAAATGCGTTTTAGACAGGTACGTGCCGAGTAAAACTGTGAGGGACGGGGAAAACCTACTGTGGTACAACAACAAAGTTAGGAAACTACTGCGAAAGCAAAGAGAGCTTCACTACAAGTTTAAACGCAGCCAAAACCTCTCAGACAAACAGAAGCTAAATGATGTCAAAGTTAGCGTAAGGAGGGCTATGCGTGAATTCGAAAGTAAAATTCTATGTACCGACTTGACAGAAAATCTTAGGAAGTTCTGGTCTTACGTTAAATCAGTAAGTGGCTCGAAACAGCATATCCAGACACTCCGGGATGACGATGGCATGGAAACAGAGGATGAACGCGTAAAGCTGGAATACTAAACACCTTTTTCCAAAGCTGTTTCACAGAGGAAGACCGCACTGCAGTTCCTTCTCTAAATCCTCGCACAAACGAAAAAAATGGCTGACATCGAAATAAGTGTCCAAGGAATAGAAAAGCAACTGGAATCACTCAACAGAGGAAAGTCCACTGGACCTGACGGGATACCAATTCGATTCTACACAGAGTACGCAAAAGAACTTTCCCCCCCTTCTAACAGACGTGTACCGCAAGTATCTAGAGGAACGGAAGGTTCCAAACGATTGGAAAAGAGCACAGGTAGTCCCAGTCTTCAAGAAGGGTCGTCGAGCAGATGCGCAAAACTATAGACCTATATCTTTGACGTCGATCTGTTGTAGAATTTTAGAACATGTTTTTTGCTCGAGTATCATGTCGTTTTTGGAAACCCAAAATCTACTCTGTAGGAATCAACATGGATTCCGGAAACAGCGATCGTGTGAGATCCATCTCGCTTTATTTGTTCATGAGACCCAGAAAATATTAGATACAGGCTCCCAGGTAGATGCCATTTTCCTTGACTTCCGGGAAGCGTTCGATACAGTTCCGCACTGTCGCCTGATAAACAAAGTAAGAGCCTACGGAATATCAGACCAGTTGTGTGGCTTGATTGAAGAGTTTTTAGCAAACAGAACACAGCATGTTGTTATCAATGGAGAGACGTCTACAGACGTTAAAGTAACCTCTGGTGTGCCACAGGGGAGTGTTATGGAACCATTCCTTTTCACAATATATATAAATGACCTAGTAGATAGTGTCGGAAGTTCCATGCGGCTTTTTGCGGAAGATGCTGTAGCATACAGAGAAATTGCAGCATTAGAAAATTGTAGCGAATTGCAGGGAGATCTGCACCGGATGGGCACTTGGTGCAGGGAGTGGCAACTGACCCTTAACATAGACAAATGTAATGTATTGCGAATACATAGAAAGAAGGATCCTTTATTGTATGAATATATGATAGCGGAACAAACACTGGTAGCAGTTACTTCTGTAAAATATCTGGGAGTATGCATGCGGAACGATTTGAAGTGGAATGATCATATAAAATTAATTGTTGGTAAGGCGGGTACCAGGTTGAGATTCATTCTGAGAGTCCTTAGAAACTGTAGTCCATCATCAAAGGAGGTGGCTTACAAAACACTCGTTCGACTATACTTGAGTATTGCTCATCAGTGTGGGATCCGTACCAGATCGGGTTGACGGAGGAGTTAGAGAAGATCCAAAGAAGAGCGGCGCGTTTCGTCACAGGGTGATTTGGTAACCGTGATAGCGTTACGGAGATGTTTAGCAAACTCGAGTGGCAGACTCCGCAAGAGAGGCGCTCTGCATCGCGGTGTAGCTTGCTCGCCAGGTTTCGAGAGGGTGCGTTTCTGGATGAGGTATCGAATATATTGCTTCCCCCTACTTATACCTCCCGAGGAGATCACGAATGTAAAATTAGAGAGATTCGAGCGCGCACGGAGGCTTTCTGACAGTCATTCTTCCCGCGAACCGTACGCGACTGGAACAGAAACGGGAGGTAATGACAGTGGCACGTAAAGTGCCCTCCGCCACACACCGTTGGGTGGCTTGCGGAGTATAAATGTAGACGTAGATGTTCAGAGTGTGGTTAATTATGCTACAGTGGCAGGATGTCCGACTTCGTTGGACGTTTTCTATGTGATAATGAGCACAAAGTAGTTAATTTACGTTATGGAAGTATATGTTTCTATTATAAACTGAAGGGGCAAAGTAACTGGTGTACCTGCCTAATATGGTGCGGGGCCCCTGCGAGCATGTAGAGGTGGCATAACACGATGTGGCATGGACTCAACTAACGTCTGAAGTAGTTCTAAAAGAAAATAACACCATGAACCCTGCCAAGCTGCCCATAATTCCATAAGAGTACACGGGCTTTCAGTGAGGTAACCCGAATAATCAGACAGCTCAACAATGAAGGCGCTCTATCTGGTATGCAGAAGTTCACAAAACGTTGGGAAGCTGTCACTAGCAGACAAGCTTTGGACAAACGAACAACTACAGTGAAATAATGAGACTGACAGGAAACACATTACAAATTAATAACGCCACGTGCGTAGTGCACAAGATTGCGAGTGACACGATCCGCAGGAAGGAGAAAGTGAAGTAAAATATGCAAGTGTTACCACCTAAACTTGAAGTACAATGACAAAAACCCTGTTTGGCAGTTAAAATTTAAAACGTAAATTTGTAGCTTTAGAAAAATACAAAGATTGCATGTATATATCTACAGGATAAAAAATATAAAGGAATTAACATTTAGAGAAAAGGGCTACCTGAGGGGAGTTCAATTTGAGGGCTCAAATAAACTGATCAAACACTTAACATAAACAAAGCGAACTGAAGCATAAAAACTGGCTGGAAATGCATCATGTAAAAATACATAAATTAATACACAGTAAAAAAAAGCAATTTCAATGCAGAATAACTAAAGTAAAGAAACTGGCTAAGTAAATATTTCAAAAATTGACATCGTGGTGTCAAGGTAGTTCAGATCCTTACTAATCAGCTGATCATTAAACAGGTGATCATTAACTCCATATCTATGTTTGATAATTTACAATTCTTCTAGAAGTCCACAACAAAATCCAGCACAATCTTATGACTGGTGGGAGGTTTAAGACTTTGGCCAGATGAAGCAGCATTCTGCCTCTGTTGAGCATTTTAAGTCAACAGGGCATCGACCACCCATGCTGTGAGATCTCCAGATTCTGAATTATGCCACAAAGCGGCAAGAAAAGTGACCTTCTTGTTAAATTGGAAGAATCAGAATTACTTTGACATCCTGATGTGAGTTTTAAAAAAATTTTGGTTTGGGTTATTCTTCTTTTAAGTTGCTTTTTCCTATATATTGTTCAGTGTATTTTTATATTATGCATTACGTGCAATTTTGGTTCTATGGAAGCCTTTTCTTATATAAACCATTTATTATTGCTTTTTCTTTTAACTTGTTCTCCCCTTGGGTGTGCCACTCTTCTGATGATGTCTATTATTTCATATGTTCCAATGCACAACGCTTTGTCTTGCTAAGGTCGCAGAAAAACATATGGACTGATGCAAGACAAAGCATAGTCTACTGGAACATAGTGCAGGAGCTGACGACATGCTGTTGATGAATAAATAAATGTAACTGGAAACGTCAGCCATGTGAAGATGGGCACAGATTCCCAAGGCCAGTTATGGCACTGAAATAAGGCACTTCGAAACTGTTTATACAGTATCTGTGTCTTCACAATACTATGCCCTTCAGAACGGCATGCAAATCTGAAGGAACAGGCACTGTCATTGACAATTATAGCAGTGGTAAACATTACGGGTTTAAGTCCCAGACAGGAACAAATTTTCACGTGTCACAAACATCTGACATCAATGTATAGCCGCAGTATTCAAAGCTATTTTGTAATGTTTACCACTTCTGTAATGGCCAGTGAAGTTTCTGCTCTCTCAGATGTGTATGGATGTTTGAAGGAATATACTGTAAAGATATGGTCACTGTATAAACACAATATTGGAACAATCAATGATGTATCTATTCCTCTACCGCAAAAAATCACGATATAACATACACAAAATAATACTATGCATGAAATGGCGAAATGAGACAGAAATCAATAGATGAAAATCCTGAGCTGGTTTGATGGTCCTGCCCTGGCCATAATACTCCAAACATTCTCAGTTGGGGAGAGAACCAGCGGCTATGGTGTCCAAGATAGGGTTCGACAACCACAAAGACAAGCAGTAAAAACTCTCACATTGTACAGGCATATAATGTTGCTGAAATGTAAACCCAGGGTGGCTTGTTATGAAGGGAAACAAAATGGTGCATAGAATCTCCTCGACTGATCTCTGTACTGTATGGGTGCCACAGATGGCAACCAGTGGGGCTCTGCTATGAAAAGAAATGGCACCCCAGACCATATAGTTCTCAGGCCACATGGTGGGCAACATTCAGGTTGGTATCCCACAGCTGTCCAGGGCGTCTTGAAACACGTATCAGACCTGGAATTTCGTTGACTGGAGTATAATTGTCTTCAGTGACGAATCCCACTTGTAACTGAGCCTGGATGAGGAGCAAAGAAGTGTCGGGAGACGCTACATACAGCCATGGGATACCAATCTGACTGTCACCCACCACACTGACCGTCAATGTGGAGCCGCGGTCCACGGTTCCATTTCATTTTGTAGTAGGACCCCTTTGGTTGTCATCCACAGTACTGTTAGAGCACAGTCGTATGTGGGTGATATTCTATGCACCCATTTGTAGCACTCTACGGAAAGGCATCCTTGGCTTACATTTCAGCAAGATAATGCACATCTGCACATAGCTATAGTTTCTACTGCTTGTCTTCATGCTTGAAAACCCTTCCTTGGCCAGTGAGGTCACAGGTTCGCTCTCATTTGAAAACGTATGTAACATTATTGGTGAGGCCATCTGACCAGCTCAGGATTTTGATGAGCTAAAGCGCCAACTGGACAGTATATGGCTCGACATCCCACAAGAGGACATCCAACAAATCTATCAATCAATGCCAAGCCAAATAACTGCTAATATGAGGACCAGTGGTAGACCAACACTTTACTGACTTGCTCAATTTGTGGAGCTCTTTCTCTTGAATAAGTCGACCAATTTTTCTACAGTTGTGACCATTTGGTAGGCTGTACATGTACATAATGTCTACGAATTTCAGTCCCAAGTGGACAATTTCTTCGAGGTGAGTATAAGGGTTGTGACTATGTGACACGTGTAAGTTTCGATTGATACTGGAAGTGTGCTCCGGTAGTTGTAGTTCTTAAGGCGAGCACTTGTGGTAAGCGACAAATCTGTGTTCGAATCCTGGTCTGGCACAAATTTTCTTCTGGTCCAAATGGCAGATGTCAATATAGTGTCTCAGTACGTGAAGTTATTTTGTAACATTTCGGAAGTATTCGTAGCTAGTTGCATTATTCAGCAACAAGAAATGCTTTTTTTTTTTTGCCATAATACTGTTCATTCCGTTCAACTGCTCTTCATAGCCTTTTGCTGTCTCTGAGATAAATACAATATCATTAGAAAACCTCAAAGCCTTTGTTGTTTGTACCAGAACTTTAATTTCGCTCACAAATTACTCCTTGGTTTCCTTTTCTCCTTACTCAGTGTACAGACTGAATAACACCAGTCGTACACTACAACCCACTTTTCCCCCTTAGCCACCGCTTTCCTCTCACATTCTATGACTTTTGCAACTGCAGTCTGGTTTCTGTACGTGTCTTGAATAATCGTTCACTCCATTTTCTAAAAATCTGTGATACCTTCAAACTTCAAAGTTTGGTATATAAGTAAAAATTTTTACAATCTCTTTCTAAATCGGCCAATGTTACGAGAAGAAGAGTATAATATATTATTTCTCAAGACAACAAATATTTTGTGAACATGTACTAATTGTACACAGCCGAATGTGGTATTACTAGAAATAGTTTTATTTGGCACTGCATACCAGTGTAGTGCTATGACTTACTATTTTTTTTTAAATTTTAATGCAAAAGATAATTTTAGCTATTGTAGACAAAAGGGCATCATGGATGTCCAGGTTCATACCTCTATTTTACGAAGCTAACCCATTAATCACGAATTAGAGACGGTTTTTCTATACAATCTTATCACAAATGCCTTTTCATTTGTTTTAAAGTGCTTATTAACTCGATAATTTGTACACAGCATTGTCATAAACAATAACCATGACCACTAAGGTAGTCCAATATCTCTGGCCATCGTGCAAGTAGACGTTTCAAAACGAATATACTTTCCGAATTGCTAAATATATTTGTCATTGTTGCCTTGAATTGTAAATTACGTATTGCTCCCTCGGCCTAATGTCCTTATTGTAACTGAAAATGTTTGTCGACGTAAAGTTTTAGGTACAACTAAAACAGGAGTTACGAGGAAATCTAGAAGGTTTCAGACCATGGAGAAATTGTGAAGAGCAGATCATTAGTTTAAAGTTGATTATGGTGTGCTGTAGGAGACAGAACAAATCTATGGCAATAACGTTTGTAAACTTTAAGAAGCCATCCAATGTCTCCATGGAACTCCAGTTTTAAAAATTCTAAGAAATCTAAGACCTTATCCAAAATTAATTAAAGCAGTAGAACTTACTCTAAACAACGCTAAATTGAAAATAAGGCTTAGAGAAAAAAATTCTGAAACATTCCTCATAAAAACAGGCCTATTACCATTACTGTTCGACTGAGCACTGGAATATGTAATGAGAGAATGATACAAGAATAACGCAAAGAACATAACAACTGGAAGTGTGAAAACTGATAAAAGCTTAAACTGCTTGGGATTTGTTGCTGATATTATGCTCCTAGTCAAGAACGTTCAAGAAACTACTAAAGTAGTTAAATCATTAAAAAATAGCACAGAAACTCATTTTGATTGACATGCCGCACCACTTAACGCCTTACAACATCGTCAATCTAATTGCCGGTTCGCACCTAACGGCACAAACCCTCCAAAAATAGATCCTTTTACTGTTGTATTCACGTACCCCTACTTTTTTTTTTTTTTGTGGTGGTGCTGAAGTCTGATCAACTTCGTTGATTTTTACTTCTGTAGGGAATGGAAGGGGTAAAAATTCTCTCTTTATTTATTTATTCTTCTTTCAGCTTTAGTTTGGGCACACAGAAGGGTCCTTTAACTCGCTGCTTTTGGTGTGTGTTTGAAAACATGTGCGTAGAAGTGCTAAAGGACGATATGTCCTTAAATTATGGAGAATTCCGTAGGGATATTATTTATGGAGGCTCAAATACTATCGCCTTCGGTACTTTGTATTTGTGGTTGCGTAAGGGTTCTACCGCACCTACTGTGGTGAGTTGTGGTGTACTGTCACGTATCAAGTCCAACTTCCGAAATAAGGTTCGTGCCTTCTCCTTGACCTTGTCTGAGAGGTAAGATTCGCTTAATGCTCGATGAATGTCATGATTTCGGATCCACCATTGGGCTCCTGTGATCCATCGTAGGCATCTGCTTTGTACAACCTATAACTTCTTGTAATTAGTTGCACACGTAGTACCCCAAGAGGTCGATCCATACAAAATAGATGGTTCGACTGTGGCGTGGTACAACTGGAGTTTCGTGCGTTGGCTGAGGTATGAGCTCTTCAGAAATGGGAGGAGAGCTCCCAAAATTTTGAGGCCAGACGTCTTCTTCTCCATAATGTGATGACTATACAACAGTTTGTCGTCTAGATGCACTCCCAGGTATTTTACAGTTGTTGCCCAGGGGAGTGGCTGGTCTGATATCCGCAGGTGGTCATTGACGATAGGTCTCCGACGTGTGAAGACAATAACTTTTGTTTTTTCTGCATTGATCATTATTTTGTTCATGTGGGTCCAGTGGTCCACTACATCTAGTTGGCGCTGCATCCGTGTGACGAGGTGGTCCATTCTGGTGCCTGCAGTCAGGAGCGCTGTGTCGTCGGCATAGAAACTGGCAGTAACATGTGGCACCGTCGGGAGGCCGTTAATATATAAATTAAACAGCAGTGGAGAGATGACCGATCCTTGTGGAAGTCCTTCAAGGACAGGCCGTGTTGTTGAATTCTTGTCATCAATGTGAACATATAATCTGCGATCCTGAAGAAAATTGTCAAGAAGTTTTAAATAGCAGTCTGGTAGGGGAGTGGTACGTCGGAGCTTGACGATCAAGTTGCGTCGCCATACTTTATCGTAAGCCTTCTCTATATCGAGAAAGACTCCAATAGTATGTCGTTTCTTGTTGAAATTGTCTTGGATAGATTCCGTGATGCGCAGTAGTTGTAACTCAGCCGATAGCTTCGCCTGGAAGCCAAACTGCTCCAGTCGGATGATGTTGTGTGCCACAAGGATGTCCAGCATGCGTTTCAGTAGGACACGTTCCAGTACCTTTCCCAGCGTTGGCAGTAAACTTATGGGCCTGTAGCTGTCAGAGTGTGAGAGATCCTTGTCCGGTTTTGGTATTGGCACTATTCTGGCAATCTTCCATGCCTCTGGGAAGTATCCAGTCCTGAGGCAGCTGTTCACTATCCGGGTGAGAAGCACAACAGGCTTTCTCGGGAGGTGTTTCAATTCCATATTGCTGATTCTCTCTGCTCCAGGTGAGGTGTGTTTACTATACTTGATAATCCTCCGAATTTCCTCCGGCGTTGTCAGCTGGGGCATAGTGTTAGTCGGGGCGTCCCGAATAGCTTCCCATTCCGCCGCTGTGTCCTCCTCTGCACGGTGGAGTGCATCATCCTCCGTGGGGGGTGTAGTCATCTGTTGCTGGTATGTATCCGCATACAGCTCCGCCTGCGCCAGTGAGTCGTACAAGAGGCCATGGGGTCCTCGAATTGCCCTTTTGGGGGGCTGTTGCTGTCTGAGGCTTTTAACTATTCGCCATTCATCTTTGGTGCGTAATAGAAAGTTGTCCATTTTGAGTTCCCACGTGTGTTGCTTCCAGTCCTGAACCTTCCACCGGAGTTCTCGGGTTAGTCTGTGAGTTTCCCGTCTATCGTCCGGATGGCGGTAACGGACCCATCGCTTCCGACAGCAATTGCACCTTGTCTTAAGCTCCTGCAGTTGTGGTGGAAACTCGTCATAATTGACTTCTGGTTGCAGGTGCTCCGTGAGTGCACGTTGTTTTGCACTGGTAATCTTCTTCGTGAGTACTGCGACTGCCACACCAATCGCTTCTCTGGTAGTAACAACCTGGGTTGGTCGCACATTGTTGTTGAGGTACGCTTGGAACTGCTGCCAGTCGTAAGTTCTTGTCGTCGGCAGTGGGAGTTGCAAAGTAGCCCTCTCTATGAGTCCTAACACCGGTCTGTGGTCCAACGAAAGATCATCCAGCGTCCGCAGATGGAGATTCGGGTTGATGTTCTTGATTATGGCGATGTCTAGAACATCAGCGTCTTGTGTCTGGACGTAAGGTATCCTCGTCGGTTCCCGTGGTCCATGGACGGAAACATGTAAATTCTCAGCCAGTGCAAACAACATATGTCCTTTTGGGTTAGTCTTACGGGAATTCCAGGCAACATGTTTACTATTAAGATCCCCTCCAAGGAGAGTCTTGTCATAACCCTCTGTAACGGAGTAAAGATCTTCTGGGTGGAGAGGCTTGTTCGGGCTAAGGTAAGCCGCAATACAGGTAATGTTTCCGAGCGTCGTGTGGATTGTTACTGCCGTGGCCTCTAAAGTCTGGAGTTGGGGTAAACGTTGTTGGTGGTGACGAATACATTTTTTGATCAGAACTGCGGTCCCTCCACCCCGTTGGTCCCGTCTGTCCGTCCGGTAGATGTGCATGTTCCTCAAGCGGAGGTCGGTTGACTCGCGGAGATGTGTTTCGGAGACAAATGCTACGTCTATCTTATGGCGATGTAAGAAGTCCGTGAATTCTATTTTCTTCAGTTTCAGGCCGTTGGTATTCCAAATGCAGAAGTTAAGATTCCTCGCGTGATGCCGTCTATCCATTTAGGGTGTCTGAAAAGCTGTCAGTACGCTTTCTACAAGCGAGAGGATAGACGTCAGCTTCTGCTGGAGGATGGTGAGTAGTTGAAGAATATCTGTTAACGCTGGTGTAAAGGTGGTCGACCAGGCAGATGACGTCTCCGCTGGTGTTGGAGTCGGCGGATGGGCATGTATTGCTTCGGAGTACGAGCGCTGTTGTTTTGTCTGTCGTAGAGTCACTCTGGGTGCTGGTTGTGGTCGAGAGGCGATTGTTTCCACAGGGAGAGGTGCCGCTTGTTGTTGGGTGGCCGGAATCGCTGCCATGGGCGAGTTCTTAAAAATTATAGGCCGTTGTGGGGTCGACTTCTTTGGTGTCCTTCTAGTATATTTCCGTAGGAGTTCTTGAAATTTGGGGCAGCCACAGAAGGTCGCTGGATGTTCTTGTTCACAATTGGCGCACTTTGGGGGCGCCGTCCTAGGATGGGTACAATTCGATGATTTATGGGATCCACCGCAGCGGACGCAGCGTGCTGGCATGCTGCAGTAGTTCGCTGTATGCTCGAAACGTTGGCAATGTCGGCACTGGACTGGTCCTTCTTTACTATTATAGGTTTCGATTATCACTCGTGTGTAGAGCAGGTATTTGACATCATATATCTTGTCACAGTCTTTTCCGGATGGGAGGGTGACTCGGTACACAGGTTGCGGTATCAATTGTTTCGTCTTCTCGTCGCGTTCCATAAATTGGTAGACTTGTAGCACTTTGAAGCCTTTTCCTTGAGGGCATAGTAAAGTTGTTCTTCGGTAACTTCCGCCGGAAGGCGTTTGACAACTACTTTCAGTTCCCTGTCGTCTGGTGCTTGATGTGTAAAATAGGAGAAGTTGTGGTTCGTGAAGAATTTTATTGCACGCCTTTGGTCTTCGACGGACTCAAAGTGGTATTTGATGCGGTCCTTTTGGTATATAGCTTTAAGGTTGCCCTCTAGAAGTCCGTTGAGCGTTTCATTGAGGTGAACGTAATCCTTTGTGTAATAAATTGTGACTGGGGGCACTTTGCGAAGCACATTCTTGTCTCTGTCCACGGCTTCTGCGGCATTAGAAGTTTGTGCCTGCGGCTTGTTGGTGGTTGATAGAGGCGCAGCTTGAGGTATCAGTGGGGCGAATAGGTTCGTTGTGGCGATGGTCTCCGTTCGTCTCTTAGCCGGGTTGGCTAAATCCTTGGCTAATGCGTTGCTTCTGCGCCGTCTGTTGTGTACGAGCGCAAAGTCCCCCTCTGCGTGTAGGGAGTCGTTGTCGTTGTCTGCTGGAAAGGCCACTGCCATCTCCGCGTCGTCGACCGTTTGGTGGGAATGCTGTGATTCGACATCTGAGTCCACAGATGGAGATGCCAGACAGGTGTCGTTATCCTGCTCTTGCGTTTCCCGTGAATAGCGGATAAGGCGTTGTATGTCCTTCAGCGTTTCTTTGTCCTCCTCCCGACATATATCGAGTCTTCTGGCGTAGTCCTGGCGGTCGTCTTCATTGCTGCGTCCTTCGTGATGTGATGTATGGCCGACGTCCGAATACGGTTTCGTCGTGTGGTGTGTAGTTTTCTGCGGTCGAATAGCGCCTGTCGATCGTCGTTCTATCCTGTCATGAACCGGTGCCGTAGCCTGGGTCGTCAACCTGGGATCCGTCCTGTGTGGAGCGGCCGCTAGAGCGTCCGGCGGGCCAGGCCCAACCGACCGACCAGCGGCCGACTCCAGCGCGTCCGGGGCGGCTGCCCCGGCCGCGCGCGCATCGTCCTCGCTCGTCGGCATCGCGAACTCGACTCTGCGTACCCCTACTTTTTTTTTATTTTTATTTTTTTATTTATTGTATTTCAATTCCCCATCGGGGCGGGCTGGCAGCAGCATATGCGCTGCTCTTCAGCCAAAAGACATAGAACAAAACAATAGAAGACATTTAAAAACAGCAAAGGAGAGAAGAAGGCGAACATAGATATAAAAAGGGAGAACATCATGGAAGGCAATAGACAAAGAAAAAAACGGGGTGACTGTAAAATGGAGACAAAAAACTGTTTAAAAGTAGCACACACAAAAAGCCACACACTGCGACGATTAAAAGAACACAAGGCACAGTATGACTGGAGCATAAAGGTGTTGACGGATGGCATAGCACACAACGTAACACTGACGGCGAACCTCAAGGCAGTACACAATTAAAATCACACCTCTTGACGCACACGAGAAACAGCACTAAACACAACGCTGATGTGGCACACTGATGATGATCAATACAGAGGATCTGCCAGGTTCAAGGAGATGAGGGAGACCTGAAGAAGGGAGGGAGGGGAAGAGATGGGGGAGGGGAATGGGGGGCGCGCGCAAGAGGGCCAGGTAGGGAGGGTTGTGGGAAGGAGAGAGGCAAGTATGGGGTGCAGGGTCTCAGGGGAGGGGGGGATGGAGGAAAATCCGCTCTGGGAGAAGGAGGAAAGAGGAGAAGGGGGCCATGGGG